>NC_133577.1:128108300-128482571 GCF_964106895.1 Numenius arquata | reverse complement strand
AAATCAGAAAACAGAAGAAGAAGAAATTCAGGTCATTGTTAGGGCTCCAGTAGCAGTGGGAAATGTAGGTGAAAATGAGCCACAGAAGGATGCCATAGCCCTCTTCAGAGGAAAGCTAAATATGTTTCCCTAAATATGAAAAAGAAAGGTGCTATAAATATGAAAAAAAAAAAGGCATTTGAACTTGTACCTCATAGGAACTCAAGCAACACATTTGGTGTTGCACCACTGCAGCCTCCACGTTTAGAGGGGATGGAAACTTCTCTCTTTTCCTCTGGACCATGGAGCCAGGCCATCTGAGAAAACTGTGGTTTTGTTACTTAGGGTCCCAAGGTCCCTTTGGGCATTATGAGCTCCATTAAGAGGCTGGTAATTTTAACTTCTTTTCAGTGATGCTGCAGAAGGAACACAGCTGTGCTCCCTGGCACAGATCAGCTCTGAGACTCATTAATAGCACTGCAGAAGCAGATCCCACTTTCATTGAGCCATTTTTACTCACGGAGCAAGAAGCTTCATCCTCACAATGAACTATAGCCCTCCCAGGGAAACCTCACCCTCGAGCATTGGTTTCCCAACAAATATCCCCAAGAGATCAGAGGAAGGCAAACCCTGGTGTCTCAGGAGTGTGATACACCTGCAGCAACCACATATAGATTTTCCCCATTGAAGGGTGAAGCAGGAGAAGAGCAGAAGGGTCTGAGTCGTCGCCATCTCCTCCTGGTAGGGCTCCATGGCTCTTCTGCTCATCCTCATCCCATCCCATTCACCGTCAAGGTTGCCCTAAGACGATATCTGTGTGCTTGTTTTCCCTTAAAGTTGTAAAACACTAGGCTGTTGACAAATTGGACAAAAAAAAAGGCATGAAAACCTGTCATGGAGAGTGAGAGAGCTCTTGTGGGAATGGGGCTGAACAGAACAAAGGCCAGGGCTGATGAGAGCGTGATTTGATGCAGGTGATGGAGGTTGGATGTGCTCAATGGGGGTGGGAGGAACTCGGGAGAGGCCACAGGCTGCAGGCTGGGTTTCAAAGGTCACAAGTCAAAGGAAGAGCAGGCAGATTCTGAGCTTTTTTTTGTTTTTTTGATTTCTTGGGTTCATTGGGGTGGAGCAGCTTTAAGATTTCTCTCTGCTTCATGCATTTTTGTACACTGAGATGACAAAAAGTGGGTTCTCGGCACTCAGAGACTTCTGCTCCAGGAAACCTGCTCCCTACTCCCATCCCCAATACTAACGCCTTTTCCTCTTCTTTATCTCTCAAGTTGATTGGTCCAAACTATCCCAATGCTATGGAAAAACAGACTACACTCATGAATGTCTCAAAGGTTACCTTAGAACAAATCAGCAACACCAGGCTATCTCCCAAGACTACAAGAACCTGAACGGTTTGGACCACGGCCATTTGAACCCCAGCTACCATCACCCCACCTTCAACAGCAAGAAGGCTACCTTCACCCTCACCAACATAGTCCCGCAGAATCAGAAACTCAATGGAGGTGCCTGGAGTCAGTATGAGCTGAAAACAATGCCCAAAATGAGCCAAGGCTGTACCACCACCTATGTTGTCGTGGGTGCTGTGCCTGGGAACAACTATATCGCTGGTGAGAGAGTTAATATACCCGGCTACATCTGGTCCAGTGCCTGCTGCGACATGGGCAACAACCAGAGGAAGTCTTGGGCGTGTCATTGCCAGGAATGACGAGAATGAAGTCGAGCCCCTCACACTAGGGGACCTGGAGAACAGGTTGACCGAGCTCTATAAGAAGGATCAGGTTTCTCTCTTTCACACTGACTGTCCCGGAAATAAGCCCCACTTCACATGCCGGCTGTAAAAGGCTTGTCACCCTTCACCACTAGCAGCAGCACCACATGTCCCGTGCAGTGTCCGTCCTGCTTCCTCCTCTAGTTCTCTTCCAGCTCTGTCCCTCAGAGCACCTTCTCCTCTGATTAAAGGGAGAAAGACGTCAGCAGAGACTCCTGCTGGTTTGCTTTGCTGCCCACCCTTGGAGGGAGTCCTTGGCCTGGCCCCTCTGAGGGGCAGGTTGGAAAACAGCCCATGGGCAAGGAAATCAGAGCAGCTTTGCCTTTTTTTCCTTTTCTCCATGCCCATACATAGATTGTAGTTCCTTCCTCTCCTCCTTAGCTATCCCTGATATTGTGCTGGTGACTTGTCCCTCACCTCCTCAGGAAGGGGGTTGTTCTAGGGTAGCTCAGGTTGCCCAGAGACGTTGTGGAGTCTCCATCTCCAGAGAAAGTCAAAACCTGACTGGACACAGTCCTGGACAACGTGCTCTAGCTGACCGTCTCTGGTCAGGGGTCTGCTCCAGAGGACCTCAAGAGGTCCCTCCCAACCTCAGCAACTTGGTGACTCTGTGATTTATCTGGGGACCATGAAAGCAAAGAGCCCAAGGATTGCTGAGAGCCTGGTAGGAATATCCTACAGATACTTTCTGACCAACACAGCGAAGGACAGTGAAGGAAAAGGGAGAGAGGAAAGGTGGGAAGGGGGAAGACAACTAAGCACAGGAGGAACATCCCAGCTCTCCTGAACTCTGTAGATAGGTAAAGCAAGGAGAAGGAAGGAAATAACATAGATCAATCACTAGGCTCCCTGTCCCTGAACTTACATGAAGGCCATGTTCATATCATTTTATTAGCTTGTTTTGGTTTGCTTTCTTTTGGAATTTAGCTCCTGAGTAGTTGACAATAAAAACTATTTGCTGCAGTGCTGGCTTCTAGGGTCACATTATGCGTAAACCATAATTTGCTTCCCACTGAAAGTTCCACTACCAGTAATGCCCCAGCACCTACAGCACCCACCCTTGCAGGAGGCAGGCTGTCCACAGCCAATCTGCAGGTGCCATAGCACCGACAAAAGTGTCACCATCAGACTCCAGTGACTTTTCCTATGGATGTGCATGAATAAAGTGGACCATGGTGCAAAGAGCTCATAGAAACTCTCTCACAGAGATACCAGTTTGAGCCTGAACTTCTTGGCTCAGGAGCTCTTCTTCAGCCTATGGGGTCTCATTGCTCACCCCAGAAAAAACCTCTTTGGAGGCTGCACAAAAATGAGGGATGGGATTCAGGAGCAGAATCAGGCACCTACATGCAGGTGACTCCATGTGTGCTGGGTGTCTGTGGTGGTGTGCTCTCCCTGCTTTTCTCCCCACCTCACCCCCCCCGGCTCCTGCTTGGGCCTTGGCCACCATGGCCATCACAACATCAGTTGTGATAACTTGCAGCTGGACTTTGGGGGATGGCTGGCAACATAGTCAAAATACTGTCTGGAGTGGGCACCTAGAAATTTTGTTCCCATGAGAATATGACTATAGGTCAATTACCTTACTGTATAAATAGTGGACAGGCCAAGAGCCCTTTGAGCTCTCCTGTATGGCAGCGGGCTGCAAGCCAGGATCTCCCCTTTTGTGAGGACGCTCACTTCAGGTTCTACTCCTCGAGGTTGAGAGATTCCTTGCCGCAACAGATTCTCGGTAAGTGACTAATAGCATGCTAAACTTTGAAATCTTGGCTAAATAATGTAAAGGATTGATTGCGCATTTATATAATCCTATAGACATAAACCGTTGACCAAGTCTGGGACTAGGATTGGATCCAGCCGCACCCAGACTCCTCTCTGAGAAGGAATTTAGAAAGCAAGGGGGTCCTTTCTGAACCTCGTGACTCAACGGGAGGGTCTCCCTGACAGCTTGCTTGACCCTGTCCTCTATGCAGTAAATAATAGAGTGTACCTTGACATTGAATCTCGTAAAACACTATTGCATTTACTACTGGTTTTATCACACTTACTACTGATTTTGTTAAATCACTGTTTCACCTTAATAAATATTTCACTACTTCACTCTAACCAGTGAAGTTAATCACTCCGTCTGCAACAGTGTCTCAGGTCTGATTGCAGCCAGCAGAGATCCAGGCACTGCCCAACTTCATAAGCAGTCGTGTCCTGTGCCTTTTGAGGTGCCCTGATGTTTGCAAGACACCCGGTGGGGCTTTCTGACCTGCTGCAGGATCCTTGGGAACAGCCGCACCCATATGGGTCAGTAGCCAGAGGCACTGAAATGACACTGATGGTGCTGCTCATTGAGATAGGAGATTTTTTTCTGTTTAGGAGGACAAGGTAGGAACCATCATTGTTATTTTGGGTCCTCTGGAAAGCTGGCACAAGCAAGGGTTATTGCAGCTGTAGACGACAGGAGCAGAAGTCCACAATGCTACTGGGAACTGCCCAGTGGTCTGTGGTGGGATCTGGTTGTCGATACTCAAATGTCCAGAGCCACTGGGGACGTCCTTGGGGAACTTGCCTGGCCTCTGTTTGCTGACGCATATGGGTGCAGACGTCCCCAAGGATCCTGCAGCAGATCAGCCAGCGAGAGAGAATCCAACACCTCTCTGGACAGCCTGTTCCAGGGCTCTGCCACCCTCACAGGAAAGAAGTGCCTCCTCTGCTTTACATGGAACTTCCTATGGTCACATTTGTGTCCGTTATGTCTTGTCCTGTCATTGGAATCCTCTGGAAAAAGACTGGCTCCATCCTCAAGACACCCACCCTAGAAGTTTTTATGAGCAGTGATAAGATGCCTCCTCAGTCTTCTCTTCTCCAAACTGAAAAGATCTAAGTCCCTCAGCCTTTCCTCATCAGAGAGATTTTCTAGTCTCATAACCATCTTCGCAGCCCATAATTATGGCCTCTCCAGCAGTTCCCTGTCCTGGACGAGGGAGCCCAGAACTGGATACAGTATTCCAGATGTGACCTCACCAGGGAAGAGTAGAGGGGAAGGATGACCTCCCTCGACCTGCTGGCCACACTCTTCTTGATGCACCCTAGATGCCATTGGCCTTCTAGGCCACAAGGCCACATTGCTGGCTCATGGTCATCCTGTTGTCCTCCAGGACTCCCCACTTGCCCTTGTTGAACTTCATTAGGGTCCTCTCTGCCCAACTCTCCAGCCTCTCCAGTTCTCACTATATGGCGACACAACCTTCTGGTGTGTCAGCCACCCCTCCCAGTTTTGTGTCATCAGCAAACTTGCTGAGCATACTCTCTGTCCCCTCACCCAGGTCATTGATGAATAGATTGAAGAGGACTGCACCCAGTACTGACCCCGGGGGAACACCATTTGTTACCGACCTCCAACTAGACTCTATGCCAGTAATCAAGGCTCTCTGAGCTCTCTCTTTCAGCCAGTCTTCAATCCATCCCACTATGAGAATTCTGTGGTAGATGGTCTCAAAAGCCTTGCTGAAGTCAAGGTAGACAACATCCACTGCCCTTCCCTCCTCTTCTGTCCAGTCATGCAATAGTAGGAAGCTATCAGGTTAGTCAGACCTGATTTCCACTTTTCATGTCAGCATAGGCAGTGCCTACGTGTTGTCCAGAGCTGTGCACTTTCTGGATGGAGAGGTGATGTGAGTGACATTGAATGAGTTCTCCTGCAGGCCAGCTCCCATGTGGTCTGTCCCATAAGAAAAACCTCCATTTCTTCCACTTGTGAAGGTCAGAGGGGAGAGTGTATTGAAGTCCAGCTCTGGCTTCCCCATAAGGATGTTCTCCTGATAGCTACGTCAGCTTTCTGTCTATCAGATGCTCACAATCTCAGTCCAACCTCCTGCTCAAAGCAGGGCAAGCTATGAGGTAGCTGTCCAAATGCAGGGAAATGCAAATACCTCTTGCGACTGCAGTGCAGGAAAAATGGGATTTTGAGCCTGCAATGTCAGAGGAGGGCACTCTTTCTGCTGCAGAGAAAGAGGTGCCAGCAGAGCCTTCTCTTGAGTCTTCGGTCCCCATGGAAGAAGCAACTGAGTAGCCAAAGAGACACTAAGGAGATTGAGCAGTGGAGGCCTTCAGGAAGGAGTAAATCCCAGCAGCAGAAGCCAAATGGGCACGTGAAAACAAAATGCAAGGAAGAGAACCGTGTGAACTGAGGAGACGTATACTGTTCTGGGCTGTTATCACAGAATCACAGAATGATATCAGGTTAGAAAGGACCTCTGGAGATCATCTAGTCTAATCCCCCTGCCAAAAGAGGTCCACCTAGAGCAGGTTGCACAGGAACATGTCTAGGCAGGTTTTGAATGTCTCCAGAGAAGGAGACTCCACCACCTCTCTGGGCAGCCTCTTCCAGTGGTCTGCCACCCTCAAAGTGAAGAAGTTCCTCCTCATGTTTAGGTGGAACTTCTTATGTTCAAGTTTGTGCCCATTTCCTCTTGTCCTATCCCTGGGCACCACTGAAAAAAGACTGGCCCCATCCTCTTGACACCCTCCCTTTAAGTATTTGTAAGCATTGAATCATAGAATCATAGGATCATCAAATCATCCAGGTTGGAAGAGACCCTTGGGATCATCGAGTCCAACCATCTACCCTACACTACAAAGTTCTCCCCTATATCATATCCCCCAACACCACATCTAAACGTCTCTTAAACACATCCAGGGATGGTGACTCAACCACCTCCCTGGGCAGCCTGTTCCAATGCCCGACCACTCTTTCTGTGAAAAATTCTTTCCTAATGTTCAGTCTAAACCTACCCTGTTGGAGCTTGAAGCCATTCCCTCTCGTTCTGTCATTAATTACCTGTGCGAAGAGACCAGCACCAACCTCTCTACAGTGTCCTTTCAAGTAGTTGTAGAGAGTGATGAGGTCTCCCCTCAGCCTCATCTTCCTCATACTAAACAGTCCCAGCTCCTTCACCGCTCTTCATACGATTTGTTTTCCAGGCCCTTCACCAGCTTCGTTGCCCTTCTCTGCACTCGCTCCAGCACCTCGATATCTCTCTTGGATTGAGGTGCCGAAAACTGGACACAATACTCGAGGTGTGGCCTCACCAGTGCTGAGTACAGGGGCACAATCACCTCCCTACTTCTGCTGGTCACGCTATTTCTAATACAAGCCAGGATGCCGTTGGCTTTCTTGGCCACCTGGGCACACTGCCGGCTCATATTCAGCCGCTTGTCAATTAGAACCCCCAGGTCTCTTTCTTCCAGGCAGCTTTCCAACCACACTTCCCCAAGCCTGTAGCAATGCACGGGGTTGTTGTGGACCAGACTAATGCAGGTTGAAAAGCTGACCCAGACCAGACCAAAGATTGGAGGTGCACAGCAGAGGCACCAGCTGCTACTTCTGCCCTCCTCAGTGTTCCAGAAGGGGTCTCAAAGCAGGTCTCTGTTAAGGAACATGGCCCACCTCCCCTGCAAACAACACAACCCTTGCCCACGGCCATGGAAAAAGCATCACAGTCATGGGAAAAAATTCAGGAAAATAACTAATGATATAAAAAATGCCTAATCCCTCCAAGGAGAACAGGTGGATATTATTAAACAATTTACCATGAGGTATTCTTCTAAATGCTCGCTTATGGCAATCCTTGCCTTGCGGAGACAAATGTCTTCAACCCATCCTTTCCCCATAAGGATCAAGCAGTGGCTTTGACATATTACAGCTCAGCTGGGAAAGCTGGCACGTGATTTGGGTAACTTGAGTTCTATTAACTCCACCAGCCTGTCCCTGTGTGTGTAGAGTGGGTAACACTTGGGGACAGTGAGGTCTTCTTCTTGTCACTGGTGAAGCACCACCCTGCTACAAATACTCACCAGCTGAGAGCTGTCGAGTTGCCTGTGGTTACTTTCACTCTTTCAGTCTCCTTCAGCTTTGCAGACCAAAAATCAGCCTGTTATTTTCACTTTCTGATTCTCATGCGGCAGCACGGGGTCTGATGGGGAGGGTTAGGTGATAACCGAAACCCTTTGGCCCAGGTGCATGCTGATACTTCTGCGGGATGGGCGTTGGTGGACGAAGAGGTGGCAGCAAGGAAAAAGCAGGATATTTGCCTGGGAGCAGAGATAAAATGCAGATGTCTAAAAGCGGTGATGTAATATCGATGGAGGAGGAAAATAAGGACGCTGTGTTTGAGTCTATCTTATAGCACATGGATATCTTAAAATAGTCTTGCATAAATATCTTGCAAAGGAAGAAATAATAAGACACCCATCCTCAGGATCTCTTTCTCTGGGATTCATTCATCCTAATTCAGGCATTTGATAAACAGATTTCTGAATCTGCCCTTTATTGTCAATGGAGAGAAAAAGGTGTCTCCAGAGACGAGGTCCTGTTGGTCCACATTTGGCATTTGGTGTAAAATGTGAAAGTGTGGAAAATAGTTCGAATTAAAGTGTTTACTCTGTGTTGAGTACAAAGGCAGGCTAAGCTGGTATTTCGGTGACAGATGTCTGACTTAGAGACACATAAAGCCTTGCACAATAAATCCACCCCCTCTCTTGGTGACTCTGGTTTTGGGGTACATCTAGAAGAGCATTACAGGCCAAGTCACGCCATCCCTGAGGTCACGGCTCCAGGTTTCAAAGCAGCTTTTTCCCACGTACCCAGGAAGAAACTTGGTTCTTGCACGGTGGTATGAAAATGAGCAGAAAACTTCTGTGTCTTCACACCTTTTGTGGACCAGAAGTGGTTGCAGATGCAGTTTACCTTCTGCCAGACAGACGGGTTTCCCCACTGAAAAAAAAAATTGTTTGCTCAAAGTCCAAGAACCTCAACACCATGACTCAGGGTGGGGAGGATTCTTCCTCGTTTTATGGTTCTGTGTGAAAAAGGTCGAGTGTTGAATTGATGGGGAAATCGTGCCATTGAGGTTAGGGCTGGGTTCAGGGATGGAGGAGGTGTATGCTCATGAGAGGAAAAGACAAACCACGCACATTCATGTCAGTAAGCACAGATCGCTCCTGACTAGACCTTCTTAGAAATGCCTCCTCACTTGGTCATGAAAGATTAGCACCAAAGGGGAGGTTGAGATAGATGTGGGAGGTGTCCTTATGCATTTTGTGGGGCTCATGAGACTCCTTTTTTCCATCCCTCCACTTTGTTTCTCCTTCAAAGGGCTCCCTCGTTCAACTCAGCAGCTTTGATGCTATACCCAAAATAGTCAACCCCAGCCTTCAGCACAGCCTGCTAAGGCAATTTGGTGAAGAAATGCACTTTTCCTGCAACCTGGGAGCACGTCCCATACCCCTCCTCCAGGCTTTGCTCACCTTTACAGGCAGTGGGTCTCTGACCTCCAGCAAGGTGCAAACTTTATCTGGAGAAATGCAGTAGCACCAAGCTGATGCGCTGCTCCAGTTGACCGCTGGTCTCGCTGACAGCAAGGGAAAACACAGGGGAGTAGGTTGGACTGGAAAGTATCTCACACCTCGCTGTTGTTCCTCAGGTAAAATGGAAGTCCCAAGACAGTAAAGCAGCTATGGAGCTGGAATTTGTGGGATTTCCTTGCTTTTACCATGCAGCGATAAAAGCATACTTCTTCATTAGCTATAGCAACACTCACAACTGTGCTTTGATTTCATGAATGGGTTGGTCTGTACGGAAGATAATTCATGCGGTGGTTTCATACAAAACCCAAGGTGGTCAGAGGCGTGGGGCACTCCTCCTAGGAAAATTGGTTGAGAGACTCAGGCTTGTTCAGTCTGGCAAAGGGGAGGCTGAAGGGCAGCCCAATAGCTGCCTACAGCTACTTGGAAGGGCAAAGATAACCAAGTCAAGCTCTTTGTGGTTGAGCCAGAAACTACACCAAAGGGCAGCAGCCACAGACTGTGGCTTGGCCAGTGCATGTTGGACAGCAGGATAAAAAATGTCTCTAGGTGGGTAGTACAGCACTGCGACAGGTGATTGGGAAATGACAAATGATGAATTGCAGAGGTGACTCAAGGCTTAGTTGGAAGAAGTCTTGGCTAAACCGGTCTAGAGCTGACAGTGCTTCCGCTTCAAGCAGGAGGTTGAATGATGTTCCTCCAGCTGAAGTTTCCAGCTAGCGTTTCTATGGCCCAATGGTAGATGCATCTCCCATCTGCAATAAACACAGGCTGTGTTACTGCACATTAATTATGCCAAGGGTAATTAGCAGTTATGTCACCATGAAGATTTCCAGTGAGGCTGATGGCCCACTCTATATGGAAATGAGGTTGTTGATTGTGAGCGGAAAGAATGTCAGACCAAACTCCAGAGGAAAAGCCCCATCGCTAATTGGGAAGAGGCACCCCTTTGCTCAGGGTTTGTTGTGCCGTGGGTTGTCTCTGCTGGACTTGGCACCCCCTGAGGCCTCTGGATGTGGCATGGCAGGGAGGGCCAGCTCGCATGTCCACAGCATGATGATCCACTTTATGGTCCCATCTCTATATACATGATGCCTATTTTATAATATTTACTTAGCCAAAGCATAACATAAAAATACAAAAGCTATCCTTTTCAAAACCCTTTCCTTATGGACAGATCTCTGAGGCAAACAGCCCCTCCTCGTTCATGCTCATGACATTGGCTTGTCAATCCAGCAGGAATTTCAGGGGAGTTTTTGTAACCTTCTAGGAGGACCTGCTTGTTACAGTCCTCCCACTGGACTCTGCACTCAGCTCTGCGACTCAGCCACTTCTTCTGTGGTACTCCTCAGTTCTTCAGTGTCCTCTAAAGTGACCCACACTTCCTGAGATTACCTATGAGGATGTCATGGGAAACTGTGTCAAAAGCCTTGCTAAAGTCAAGGTAGACAACATCCACTGCCCTCCCCTCATCCACGCAGCCCTTGTTGTAGCTATTGTAGAAGGCTATCAGATTGTTCAAGTGTGATTTCCCCTTGAGGAATCCATGCTGACCACTCCTGATGACCTTTTTTTCTTCTACATGCTTAGAGATGACACCCAGGGTGAGCTGTTCCAACACCTTCAGCAGTGGACCCACATTTTCCCTTATCTCCTTTTTACAGCTGATGTACTGGAAGAAGCCCTTCTTCTTGTCCTTGACATCCCTTGCCAGGTTTAATTCCAAGTGGGCCTTAGCCTTCCACGTTGCATCCCTGAGCACACTGACAGCGCTCCTGTACTCCTCCCAAGTATCCAGTCCTCTTTTCCCTTCTTCCACCTGAGTCTTTCCAGAAGCTCCCCGCTCATCCATGTAGGTTTCCTGCCTCCTTTGCCTGCTTTCTTGCTCCATGGGATGCACTGATCTTGAGCTTGGAGGAAGTGGTGCTTAAACATTAGCCAGCTCTCTAGCACACCTCCTTCCGTCTAGAGCTTTAGCCTTTGGGAGTACTTTTGAAGAGGCCAAAGTCAGCTCTCCTGAAGCCGAGCCATCTCGCCTGGGGAAGGGGCTTTCCCCAGGAGCCACCATCTCTCTGTCCTGCTTTGCAATTGGAAAGCAGAGCCAGAATATTTTTCATTGTTTTGGGTTTTTTTGGAGAAGCAAAGCTGCTCTGCTCAGTGTCAGAAACCTCGATATAGGGAAGGGGTTTGTGTGCTCGATAGTGTCCAGCTATTACACGTAAGAAGTGGTGCAAGCCTCAACACAGGGAAGGGGTTTGTGTGCTCAATAACGTTCAGCTATCACGTGTAAGAAGTGGTGCAAGCCTCAACACAGGGAAGGGGTTTGTGTGCTCGATAGCACTCATTTATCGCATGTAGAAGTGGTGCAAGGCTTTAACACAGCAGTTACGGAGACCACGACACCTTGGTTTTGGCTGAGGACTGGCATGAGTGCAGCAATCCAGCCGTTTTGGATCCTTACCCCACAGCAGAAAAGCTCTTCATCTTTGAACCCAGCTTACCCAAGCCAGCAAGAGCTGAGTTGCAAGTGGGTTTTGCTGGCATCTTCTCACCTTGCTCCAGTCCCCCAAGACAACTTCTGGAGGCCATTTTTGAAGTATGTCAGAAGAGTCTCTGAGAGCCAGGCAAGCTGAAGGTATCTGCTGCTTCTGGGTACTTCCAGCTTTGTAGGTATCACACATCAATAAACTACCCTCTGCACTGAGCAGCAGATCAAAGTATCCTGGTTATATTAAGATGGTCAGAGCACGTAAAAAGGGATTTTTCCATTGCCGCGGGGCAGTGCTGGTGGATAAGAGGATGACCGAGAGCCAGCAATGTGCCCTGGTAGACAAGAAGGCCAATGGCCTCCTAGGGTGCATCAAGAAAAGTGCAACAAACAGGTTGAGTGACGTCATCCTCCCCCCATACTCTGCCCTGGTGAGGTCACATCTAGAGTCTTGTGTCCAGTTCTGTGCTCCCCATTTCAAGAAGGTCAGGGAACTGTTGGAGACGGTATAGCAAAGGGCTACAAAGATGATTAGGGGTGGAGGACATCTCTCTGATGAGGAAAGGCTGAGGGACTTGGGTCTATTTAGTCTGGAGAAGAGAAGACTGAGGTGTCATCATCATCAATGATAAGATTGCTTACTTAAAAGCTGGTTGTCAGGAGGATGGGACCTTTTTTTTTTCAGTGGTGCCCTTTATAGGACAAGAGCACAGTGGTGTCCTTTACAGGACAATAGGCACAAACTTGACCATAGAAAGTTCCATGAAAACCTGAGGAGCAACTTCTTTGCTGTGAGAGTGCCAGAGCACGGGAACAGGCTGCCCAGAGAGGTGCTGGAGTCTCTGTCTCTGGTTGCCCTTGTTGAGCTCCAACATCCCCCCTCCAAGGAGAAAATCACAGTTTATGCATTCACTGTGTTTTGTGGCTCTTTACTTTTTATATTAAGGAGGGGTAAAGACAGAATGTATGGCTTAGGAAAGCATGGGAAAACATAGACAATTAAAGATCTGGAGAGTATTAGAGAGACAAGTAGAGGCAGAAGAGACTGGAAGAAGCTGGGAAATTGTCACTACACGAGGTATTCTCTGCTCTTTGAAAAAATAAAATCAAGTATTCTCTAAGGAAAAAAAAAAATTCAATTTTGGTTATGTTCAGATCAAAACCTCACAAAAGAAATGCTATTCCCAAAAGGGTGTAAACTACCTCACTTTGAACTGGCGCTCTCAGAAGCTGATCTCTCAGATCCCATTAGATCTGGAGCCCTTGGCAGCTCTGGCACCCAACTGGGGAATTCTGGTGGGACGCTCTGAAGTAGTGGCAGTATTCCTGCTGCTCACCTGCTGCCCAGGCCAACTGTTGGACCTCTCCAAGGATGCTTTGGGGAAACAATAACTATGGGAAGCCTTAGGAAAGAATGCACAAGGAGATACCTTGCAAAAGGCCTCTCTGGAAAACCACTGGTCCTGGCTGCACCCCTGCACAAACTTCCCCTAAACCCCATTTGAGAAATCTAACAAAGTGGAATTACACAATGCTGCCTTCCTGGAGATCATATATAAACCCTCCAAGGTCACAGCCAGTTTCAGGCTGTAGCAGAGGCGTTTGAAACTCCTCTACCATTTTGGGGCTGACAGCGGAGACCTGTGCATAGAAATTCTGTTTGTGTGCTGCCCTTTCAGACGGTAGGTTGGTTTCTATATATCTGATATTAACTTTGTTAGCTATATTTTCAGCTTGTGGAGAGGGTGGTGCAAAAGAAATTCTTTCCTGTGAGGGTGGTGAGGCACTGGCCCAGGTTGCCCAGAGAAGCTGTGGATGCCCCCATCCCTGGACATGTTCAAGACTACGCTGGAAGGGGCTTTGAGCAATGTGCTCTAGTGGGTGGTGGAAGTTGATGATCTTTTAGGTCCCTTCCAATTCTTAACCGTTCTATGATTCTATGATTCTATGGATAGACGAACCTTTCAGTATCTTTTCTGCATTAGCTGGGGCAGATTCTGTCACACTCGGGAGAGTACCGGAATAAGTCACTTCTTGTGGTTCACTCTTCTCAGGTTTCAGCTTACAGATCTCCATATTCCTGCTCCAACACTAGTAGAGACATAAAGGACCAGATGTCTTGGGTCAGAGCAAGGATATCTCTAGCTCAATACCCTGAATCTGATGGAAATTGATAAGTGAGGGTCAGGGAAAAGAATAAGAAAAGTGCAAATATGCAAATATTGAAATCTCTGCTGCAGAAAGGTCTGCCAAGCTTAGTGTCTCTCTGCGTTTCCTCTCCAGGTGAGCAAGAGCCCTTCACTTGAAATCCTCCCTGCGATGTTGTTGCTGCTGCTCCTGCAGGTCTGGGCGAGCTGCCTCTGGCTGGGACACAGCGAGGTGGTGACATCCTTTCAAACTTGCCCTCAGTTTTTCTTCCGTGGAACACCCCCAATTAATGGCCTGCAGCCTAACTGCCCAGCCTGGATCTGCCAGCGTTACAACAACCAGTATCACTATGCCACCCTGTATGACAGATGCCTGCGTATTCCTGTATACTCCGCTTACCTCTACCAGCCTGGACAGGGTCCAAGACCTAAACACTGGATGGTTGAGCCCCAGGTGAGTGTCCTCTCTTACAGCACATCACCCTCCAGTCACTAAAAGGTGAACCGCAGCCTTTAACCAAACACTTCCTTTTCCTCCCACCCCCCACACATGTGCAGATGGATCCCCTGGATGGGATTCATCTCATCTGACTTCAAACACCTTCAGCATAGGATTCCTCTGATGTGTTTGAGACATCAGCAAGAGGATGGAGTGAGTCACAACTTAAGAGTGCCCATTTTTCTGCATTGACCTTAAAGGAATCTTATATTACATTACATTAGTTTACATTACATTGAGTCAAATGACTCCTCTTCCTGTCCCATGCTGTGGTGGGGAAACAAACGATGAGGAAAAGACAACCAACAGCAGATAAATTTGAGGGACCACCTGTGCTGGTCTCTGATCTCCACTTCCACCTACAGTTGCCCCTTACCACCATTGCCTTAGGCTTGGTTCAGAAAGATCCACCAGATACTCAGACCTTTGCAAACTATAGAACCCCCCAAATATCCTTCACCAAAACTTCAGGCCTTCAGGTAAAAAATACTAAGCAACAGAAGAAGAGGAAATTCAGGTCATTGCTAGGGACACAGTAGCAGTGGGAAATGTAGGTGAAAATGAGCCACAGAAGGAAGCCATAGGCCCTTTTCCATAGGAAGGTTAAATATGTTTCCCTAAATAAGAAAAGAAAGGTATTATAATTATGATCCCTTACTCCCATCCCCAATACTAACACCTTTTCCTCTTCTTTACCTCTCAAGCTGATGGGTCCAAATTATTCCAATAATATGCAAACAGAGACTACGCTCAGGAATCAGTCAAAGGTTACCTTACAACAAATCATGAACAGCCAGGCTGTCTCCCAAGACTACACGAACCTGACGGGTTTGAACCGTGGCCATTTGAATCCACGCTGCCATCAACCCAACAACAACAGCATAACGGCTACCTTCACCCTCACCAACATAGTCCCACAGAATCAGAATCTCAACGGCGGTGCCTGGAGCCAGTACGAGGTGCAAACGATGGCCAACATGAGTCAAGGCTGTACCACCACCTATGTTGTCGTGGGTGCCGTGCCTGGGAACAACTATATCGCTAACGGGAGGGTTAATATACCTGGCTACATCTGGTCCAGTGCCTGCTGCATCCTGCGCAACAACCAGAGGAAGACTTGGGCGGTCATTGCCGTAAACGGCAACAATCCAGTCCAGGTCCTCACACTAGGGCAACTGGAGAACAGGTTGACCAATCTATACAGGAGGGGCCAGGTTTCTCTATTTCACACCGACTGTCCCCGTTAACAAGCCCCACTTCACATGCCGGCTGTAAAAGGCTCGTCACCCTTCACCACTAGCAGCAGCACCACATGTCCTGTGCAGTGTCCGTCCTGCTTCCTCCTCTAGTTCTTTTCCAGCTCTGTCCCTCAGAGCACCTTCTCCTCTGATTAAAGGGAGAAAGACGTCAGCAGAGACTCCTGCTGGTTTGCTTTGCTGCCCACCCTTGGAGGGAGTCCTTGGCCTGGCCCCTCTGAGGGGCAGGTTGGAAAACAGCCCATGGGCAAGGAAATCAGAGCAGCTTTGCCTTTTTTTTCCTTTTCTCCATGCCCATACATAGATTGTAGTTCCTTCCTCTCCTCCTTAGCTATCCCTGATATTGTGCTGGTGACTTGTCCCTCACCTCCTCAGGAAGGGGGTTGTTCTAGGGTAGCTCAGGTTGCCCAGGGACATTGTGGAGTCTCCATCTCCAGAGACAGTCAAAACCTGACTGGACACAGTCCTGGACAACCTGCCCAAGCTGAGCCTCTTTCAGCAGGGGTCTGCTCCAGAGGACCTCAAGAGGTCCCTCCCAACCTCAGCAACTTGGTGACTCTGTGATTTATCTGGGGACCATGAAAGCAAAGGGCCCAAGGATTGCTGAGAGCCTGGTAGGAATATCCTACAGATACTTTCTGACCAACACAGCGAAGGACAGCGAAGGAAAAGGGAGAGAGGAAAGGTGGGAAGGGGGAAGACAACTAAGCACAGGAGGAACATCCCAGCTCTCCTGAACTCTGTAGATAGGTAAAGCAAGGAGAAGGAAGGAAATAACATAGATCAGTCACTAGGCTCCCTGTCCCTGAACATACATGATGGCTGTGCTTATTTCAATTTATTAGCCTGCTTTTGATTGCTTGCTTTTGGACCATGCACCTTGAGAGCAGGAGCTGAGGTATCAGACAACCGGGCTCAGGGATCAGCTATACAGCAAGCTTTGAGCAGTCAAAGGTAAATTTCTGTGATACACTGGTTGGGTTTCATTCTCTGCTCTACTTCTGAACCTGTTCTGCAGATTTATGTATAACTGATTTTGTGAAAGCTATTCCATGGGTGTGAAAGGTCAATGTATGCCATAGAATTTACTTCCTGAGTAGCAGAAAATAAAAATTATTTGCTGCAGTGCTGGCTTGTGGGGTCACCTTATGTGTAAACCATAATTTGCTTCCCACTGAAAGTTCCACTACCAGTAATGCCCCAGCACCTACAGCACCCACCCTTGCAGGAGGCAGGCTGTCCACAGCCAATCTGCAGGTGCCATAGCACCGACAAAAGTGTCACCATCAGACTCCAGTGACTTTTCCTATGGATGTGCATGAATAAAGTGGACCATGGTGCAAAGAGCTCATAGAAACTCTCTCACAGAGATACCAGCTTGAGCCTGAACTTCTCGGCTCAGGAGCTCTTCATCAGCCCATGGGGTCTCACTGCTCACCCCAGACAAACCTCTTTGGAGGCTGCACAAAAATGAGGGATGGGATTCAGGTGCAGAATCAGGCACCTACATGCAGGTGTCTCCATGTGTGCTGGGTGTCTGAGCTCTGATTGCAGACAGCAGAGATCCAGGCACTGCCCAACTTCATAAGCAGTGGTGTCCTTGGCCTCTTGAGGTACCCTGATGTTTGCAAGACACCCAGTGGGGCTGGCTGATCTGCTGCAGGATCCTCATGGACACCCACACCTATATGAGTCAGCAGATAGAGGCACTGAAATAGTATTGATGGTGCTGTTCATTGAGGTAGGAGAACTTTTTGCTTTTTAGGAGGTCAAGGAAGGAACCATCTGTGTTATTTTGGGTCCTCTGGAAATCTGGCACAAGCAAGTGCTGTTGCAGCTGGAGAAAGAATCTTAGAATCATAGATTCACAGAATGATATGGGGTTGGAAGGGACCTCTGGAGATCATCTAGTACAACACCCCTGCCAAAGCAGGTCCGCCCAGAACAGGTTGCAGAGGAACGTGTCCAGACAGGTTTTGAACATCTCCAGAGACGGAGACTCCACTACCTCTCTGGGCAGCCTGTTCCAGGAGTCTACCACCCTCAAAGTAAAGAAGCTCCTCCTCAGGTGTAGATGGAACTTCTTATGTTTGAGTTAGTGCCCGTTACCTCTTGTCCTGCCACTGGGCACCGCTGAAAAAAGACTGTCCCCATCCTCCTGACATGCACCCTTTAAGAATTTATAAACAATGATAAGATCCCCCCCTCAGCCTTCCTTCTCCAGACTAAAAAGACTCAAGTCCCTCAGCCTTTCCTCATGAGAGAGATGTCCTACGCCCCTAATCATCTTTGTAACCCTTGGCTGTACCGTCTCCAGCAGTTCCCTGTCCTTCTTGAACTGGGGAGTCCAGAACTCTACAAAGTGCTCCAAATGGGGCCTCACCAGGGCAGAGTAGAGGGGGAGGATGACCTCCCTCGACCTGCTTCTTATACTCTTCCTGATGCACCCCCGAATGCCATTGGCCTTCTTGGCCACAAGGGTACATTGCTGACTCATGGTCATCCTGTTGTCCACCAGGACTCCCAGCTCTTCTTCCACAGACCTGCTCTCCAGCAGGTCAGCCCCCAACCTGTACTGGTGCAGGGGTTTATTCCTCCCCAGGTGCAGGTCCCTACATTTGCCCTTGTTGAATTTTATCAGGTTCTTCTCTGCCCAACTCTCCGGCATGTCCAGGTCTTGCTGTATGGCAGCACAGCCTTTTGGTGTGTCAGCCAAACATCCCAGTTTTGTATAATCAGCAGACTTGCTGAGGGTACACTCGACAGGAGCAGAAGTCCACGATGTTACTGGGCAGTGCCCAGTGGTGTGTGGTGGATCTGGTTGCCTATGCTCAGGTGTCCAGAGCCACTGGAGATTCACTTAGGGGAGCTCGCATCTCACAGATCCTGGAACAGATCAGCCAGCCCCACTGGGTGTCTTGCAAACATCAGGGTACCTCAAGAGGCCAAGGACACCACTGCTTATGAAGTTGGGCAGTGCCTGGATCTCTGCTGGCTGCAATCAGAGCTCAGACACCCAGCACACATGGAGACACCTGCATGTAGGTGCCTGATTCTGCACCTGAATCCCATCCCTCATTTTTGTGCAGCCTCCAAAGAGGTTTGTCTGGGGTGAGCAGTGAGACCCCATGGGCTGATGAAGAGCTCCTGAGCCGAGAAGTTCAGGCTCAAGCTGGTATCTCTGTGAGAGAGTTTCTATGAGCTCTTTGCACCATGGTCCACTTTATTCATGCACATCCATAGGAAAAGTCACTGGAGTCTGATGGTGACACTTTTGTCGGTGCTATGGCACCTGCAGATTGGCTGTGGACAGCCTGCCTCCTGCAAGGGTGGGTGCTGTAGGTGCTGGGGCATTACTGGTAGTGGAACTTTCAGTGGGAAGCAAATTATGGTTTACACATAAGGTGACCCCACAAGCCAGCACTGCAGCAAATAATTTTTATTTTCTGCTACTCAGGAAGTAAATTCTATGGCATACATTGACCTTTCACACCCATGGAATAGCTTTCACAAAATCAGTTATACATAAATCTGCAGAACAGGTTCAGAAGTAGAGCAGAGAATGAAACCCAACCAGTGTATCACAGAAATTTACCTTTGACTGCTCAAAGCTTGCTGTATAGCTGATCCCTGAGCCCGGTTGTCTGATACCTCAGCTCCTGCTCTCAAGGTGCATGGTCCAAAAGCAAGCAATCAAAAGCAGGCTAATAAATTGAAATAAGCACAGCCATCATGTATGTTCAGGGACAGGGAGCCTAGTGATTGATCTATGTTATTTCCTTCCTTCTCCTTGCTTTACCTATCTACAGAGTTCAGGAGAGCTGGGATGTTCCTCCTGTGCTTAGTTGTCTTCCCCCTTCCCACCTTTCCTCTCTCCCTTTTCCTTCGCTGTCCTTCGCTGTGTTGGTCAGAAAGTATCTGTAGGATATTCCTACCAGGCTCTCAGCAATCCTTGGGCCCTTTGCTTTCATGGTCCCCAGATAAATCACAGAGTCACCAAGTTGCTGAGGTTGGGAGGGACCTCTTGAGGTCCTCTGGAGCAGACCCCTGCTGAAAGAGGCTCAGCTTGGGCAGGTTGTCCAGGACTGTGTCCAGTCAGGTTTTGACTGTCTCTGGAGATGGAGACTCCACAATGTCCCTGGGCAACCTGAGCTACCCTAGAACAACCCCCTTCCTGAGGAGGTGAGGGACAAGTCACCAGCACAATATCAGGGATAGCTAAGGAGGAGAGGAAGGAACTACAATCTATGTATGGGCATGGAGAAAAGGAAAAAAAAGGCAAAGCTGCTCTGATTTCCTTGCCCATGGGCTGTTTTCCAACCTGCCCCTCAGAGGGGCCAGGCCAAGGACTCCCTCCAAGGGTGGGCAGCAAAGCAAACCAGCAGGAGTCTCTGCTGACGTCTTTCTCCCTTTAATCAGAGGAGAAGGTGCTCTGAGGGACAGAGCTGGAAAAGAACTAGAGGAGGAAGCAGGACGGACACTGCACGGGACATGTGGTGCTGCTGCTAGTGGTGAAGGGTGACGAGCCTTTTACAGCCGGCATGTGAAGTGGGGCTTGTTAACGGGGACAGTCGGTGTGAAACAGAGAAACCTGGCCCCTCTTGTAGAGCTTGGTCAGCCTGTTCTCCAGTTCCCCTAGTGTGAGGAGCTCAACTTCATTCTTGTCATTCTCGGCAATGACCGCCCAAGTCTTCCTCTGGTTGGTTCCCATCTCGCAGCAGGCACTGGACCAGATATAGCTGGGTTTATTAACCCTCCCCTTAGCGATATAGTTGTTCCCAGGCACGGCACCCACGACAACGTAGGTGGTGGTACAGCCCTTGGTCTTACTGATCATTGTTTGCTGCTCATAGTTGTTCCAGGCACCACCGTTGAGTTTCTCATTCTGTGGGATTATATTGGTGAGGGTGAAGGTAGCCGTCCTGCTACTGGAGTTGGAGTGATGGCCACTGGGATTCAAATGGCCACGGTTCAAACCCGTCAGGTTTTTGTAGTCCTTGAGGATAGCCTGGCTCTCGCTGAGTTGCTCTAAGCTGATTTTGAAGTTATTTAAGAGGGTCCATTCTCTTTCCATAGCTTTGGGATAAGTTTGACCCATCAGCTTGAGAGGTAAAGAAGAGGAAAAGGCGTTAGTATTGGGGATGGGAGTGAGGAAGCAGGTTTCTCTGGAGCAGAAGTTTCTGAGTGCCGAGAACCCATTTTTTGTCATCTCAGTGTACAAAAATGCATGAGATAAATCATAAAGCTGCTTCTCACCAATGAACACAAGATATTAAAAAACAAACAAAGAAGATATTAAAAAACAAAAAAAGCTCGGAATTTGACTGCTCCCGATTTGACTTGTGACCTTTGAAACCCAGCCTGCAGCCTGTGGTGGGAGTCTGGGTGGACGCATGAGACAAGGAGCATTTTCCACACTCAGGTTTGAAAGGTGACTTTGGTGAGACACCTCTCCTGCCACATCTTGTTCCCTTTCCTCCCTTCTCCACATCCCACAACTGCCCAGGCCTCTCCCCAGTTCCTCCCACCCCCATTGAGCACATCCAACCTCCATCACCTGCATCGAATCACGCTCTCATCAGCCCTGGCCTTTGCTCTGTTCAGCCCCATTTCCACAAGAGCTCTCTCAGTCTCCATAACAGGTTTTCATGCCTTTTTTTGTCCAATTTGTCAACAGCCTAGTGTTTTACAAGTTTAAGGGAAAACAAGCACACAGATATTGTCTTTGAAGTTTAGGTGTCTTAGGGCATCCTTGAAGGTGGACAGGATGGAGGATGAGATGAGGATGAGCAGAAGAGCCATGGAGCCCTACCAGGAGGAGATGAGGAGGGCTCAGACCCTTCTGCTCTTCTCCTGTTTCACCCCTCACTCGAGAAAAAGTTTATGTGGTTGCTGCAAGTGTACCACACTCCTGAAACACTGGTGTTTGCATTCCTCTAATCTCATGTTCCTTGAAGGTCAATGAGGAAGAATGGGCACTTTTAGGATATGACTCATCTAATCCTCCTGCTGATGTCTCAAACACATCAGAGGAATCGTAAGCTCAAAGTGTTTGAAGTTAGATGAGATGAATCCCATCCAGGGGATCCATCTGCATGTGTGTGGGGGGTGGGAGGAAAAGGAAGTGTTTGGTTAAAGGCTGCAGTTCACCTTTTAGTGACTGGAGGGTGATGTGCTGTAAGAGAGGACACTCACCTGGGGCTCAACCATCCAGATGTTAGGTCTCTTGCCAGGTCCAGGCTGGTAGAGGTAAGCGGAGTATACAGGAATACGCAGGTCTCTGTTGTACAGGGTGGCATAGTGATACTGGTTGTTGTAACGCTGGCAGATCCAGGCTGCGTTGTTTGGCTTCAGGGCTTCATTTGGGGGTGTTTCCCGGAAGAAAAACTGAGGGCAAGTTTGAAAGGATGTCACCACCTCGCTGTGTCCCAGCCAGAGGCAGCTCGCCCAGACCTGCAGGAGCAGCAGCAACAGCATCGCGGGGAGGATTTCAAGTGAAGGGCTCTTGCTCACCTGGAGGGCAAATGCAGAGAGACACTAAGCTTAGAGGAAGCTCATCATGGCCTGGAGTCATTTTTGCACTTGTGGGACAAGGCTAGCAGAGGAGGGGAATATCAGAGACTAAGGAGGGGACAACTTCTGTCCTCTTAGATATGGAGAAATCAACAGGGGAATTAAGGTGAAATGTAAAATATGTTTTAGCTACCTAGACGAGGCAGTGGTGGGAGAAATCAGCCCCTCTGAGGAGTGATCCAAACTTATCCCATGTCTAATCAGCTCACACTGCAAAATTTTCTTGCAACTGAGGCATGCTGTTGGGCAAAGGGCCACCTTTTCCAGATACCTGTGCTGGCCAAGAGCTCAGTGGGAAGGCACGGTCTTGAATACCACGACCAACATGGTTGGTTTTGGTTTGGTTTTGGTTTTTTGTACTGGCACTGGAGAAACAAGCCTGAAGGCACCCAGGAGCTGGAAGCCACTGTTTCAGTGTATCACCTTGCTCCCTTCTGCTCTGGGGACCTTTCCACAGCAGAGCACCAGCAGCTGGGCAAATTCTTTGCCCAACCACCTGCAATGTTGAGCTGGGCTTTAGTCTTGAGAGGATTTGGAAGGGAAATAGCAGCAATGTTGCTATTCCTGCTTATCTCTGTCCCCATCCAAGTTCGCACAGACATGCAGATCTTCCATAACTCCTCTGTGCTCGCAGCATGTCTAATCTCCCTCTAAGTTAGGTCATATCTTTAACCCAAAGTGGTCCAGCTTGAGGTCCTGGCTCTCAGACAGCTGAGATTGAGAATTGTGTGCCCTGCTGCTCAGCTTGCATTTTTGAGGTGTCCAACCTCAGAAAACGAACTGTTCCCCAGGGATCAGTACTGGGTCCAGTCTTGTTCAATATCTTCATCAATGACCTGGATGAAGGGATGGAATGTACCTTGAGCAGGTTTTACCAGAAGGCCGTGCCACCATACAGCAAGACCTGGACAGATTGGAGAGTTCGGTAGAGAGGAACCTGATAAAATTCAACAAGGGCAAATGTAGGGACCTGCACCTGGGGAGGAATAAACCCCTGCACCAGTACAGGTTGGGGGCTGACCTGCTGGAGAGCAGGTCTGTGGAAGAAGAGCTGGGAGTCCTGGTGGACAACAGGATGACCATGAGTCAGCAATGTACCCTTGTGGCCAAGAAGGCCAATGGCATTCGGGGGTGCATCAGGAAGAGTATAAGAAGCAGGTCGAGGGAGGTCATCCTCCCCCTCTACTCTGCCCTGGTGAGGCCCCATTTGGAGCACTTTGTAGAGTTCTGGACTCCCCAGTTCAAGAAGGACAGGGAACTGCTGGAGACGGTACAGCCAAGGGTTACAAAGATGATTAGGGGCGTAGGACATCTCTCTCATGAGGAAAGGCTGAGGGACTTGAGTCTTTTTAGTCTGGAGAAGGAAGGCTGAGGGGGGGATCTTATCATTGTTTATAAATTCTTAAAGGGTGCATGTCAGGAGGATGGGGACAGTCTTTTTTCAGCGGTGCCCAGTGGCAGGACAAGAGGTAACGGGCACTAACTCAAACATAAGAAGTTCCATCTACACCTGAGGAGGAGCTTCTTTACTTTGAGGGTGGTAGACTCCTGGAACAGGCTGCCCAGAGAGGTAGTGGAGTCTCCGTCTCTGGAGATGTTCAAAACCTGTCTGGACACGTTCCTCTGCAACCTGTTTTGGGTGGTCCTGCTTTAGCAGGGGTGTTGTACTAGATGATCTCCAGAGGTCCCTTCCAACCCCATATCATTCTGTGATTCTATGAGCTTATAGAGCGAGAAGTGGCCAAGAGATGGTAGCAGCAAGCACAAGGGATTGCATCTTCACCAGAACCCTGGCTGCTGCTGTAGCAATATTGAGGGGCAGCTCTTCTCATGGTTGCATGGGATTCCTGCTGACCCAAATCTTTACCTTTGCTGCTTGTTTTTCCCGTACAGTAAAAAGCACTGGTGTGTGAATTTCTATTTCTTGAATATAAACAGGTCCCGGTTTGTCTTACTCAGATGTTAACATGGTTTTCAGCAGTCAGCAAGATCTTTCTGCTTGGAGAAAACTGCTCAAAAATTCTCTGTGATGCTGGGAGCAACACAAAGTGCTTTATCTTCTTTCAGATGCAACACAGGCTTTGGGATAAGCACTGATATTTCCATTTTTATTGCCAGGCATTCTACAGATTGTTTTTAAAATAACTGGCATTTTAAATAAGGTAGGCAGGACAAGCAGCTAGAAGGACTGATGGGAGAGAAATCTGTCATGGCCTCTAAAAGATAAACCCCTTTTGGCTGGGGAATTGTGTGAACCGAGGACTGCTGGAGATTTGGAAACTCCCTTTGTGCATTTGCCCTTTTCTTATTGTTTTCCCTGACCCTCATGTATTAATTTCCTTTGGATTCAAGATATTGAGCTAGAGATACCCTTGCTCTGACCCAAGATATCTGGTCCCTTATCTCTTTACTAATGCTGGAGCAGGAATATGGAGACCTGTAAGCTGAAACCTGAGAAGAGTGAACCACAAGAAGTGACTTATTCCGGCACTCTCCCAAGCGTGAGAGTAGTATCTGCCCCAGCTCAGGCAGAAAAGTTACTGAAAGGTTCTTCTTTTGCACCACCCCCTCCACAAGCTGAAAATATAGCTAGCTAACTTAATATCAGATATATAGAAACCAACCTACCGTCTGAAAGAGCAGCACACAAACAGTATTTCTATGCACAGGACTCCGCTGGCAAAGTGGTAGAGAAGCTTCAAATGCCTCTGCTACAGCCTGAAACTGTCTGTGACCTTGGAGGGGTTTATATATGATCTCCAGGAAGGAAGAATTGTGTAATTCCATTTTGTTAGATTTCTCAAAAGGGGTTTAGGGGAAGTTTGTGCAGGGGTGGAGCCAGGACTTGTGTTTTTCCAGAAGCCTTTTGCAAGGTCATGGGCAGAGGTATGGTACTCAGTAAGCTCCCCCCTCTCTTATTCAAGTTTGATGTGAATTTTCCAGGTGACTTGGCAACAGAAACTTAATTATGTAAGGTGTTTTATGGCATTTGTGATAACCTTGAATTAGGAGTTCCCTACATCTGTGAACCAAACTCTGTCAGTGGGCCAAAGACCTTGAATCTACCCTTTCCCAGTGTTGCACACGAAAGAGGGTACAAACCCAACTCCCATCTGCTTGGTGCATGCCATAATCAACAGACAATAATTCATAAAAGTGATGTTGCCAGATGAGGTGTAAAGGTGTGCCTGGCACCCTCTGAGATCAGGAGGGGACTCTGCACCCAAACATCTTCAGTGATTCTTTTACAAACTTTGTCGATGCCTGTGTAGCAGACATGGGCATTCAGACAAAACCCGATGCCTGGTGTTGACTCTTATCTAACCAACACCTTGCTGGAGCCTAGGGAATATTACATCCTCAAAGAGATGTCCAAGACAGGCAGGAGAAATTGCAGTTATCAAGATGAATAACTTAAAAAAAACCCAAAAACAAGACAGAATCTGTTTTACTACAATTGGAGATCTCAGTTCACCATCGGGCATCTCCTTGCCTATCTTTTCCCAAGGATTCCCATACTTATTGTTTCCCCAAAGCATCCTTGGGCAGGTCCAGCATTTACCTTGGGCAGCAGGCAAGCACCGGGAATACTGCCACCACTTCAGAGCGTCCCACCAGGCTTTGGTGACTTCCCCAGATGTGGGGGGGACACATTGCCAGAGCTGCCAAGGGCTCCAGATTTAATGGGATCTGGGACATCAGCTTCTGGGAGTGCCAGTTCAAAGTGGGGTAGTTTATTCCCTTTGGGAATAACATTCCTTTCGTGAAGTTTTGACCCGAGCACCACCAAAAGTGAATTTTTTTTTCTAGAGCACACCTGATGTTATTTTTTCAAAGAGCAGAGATTAGGGCATGTAGTGACAATTTCCCAGCTTCTTCCAGTCTCTTCTGCCTCTAATTGTCTCTCTAATACTCTCCAGATCTTTAACTGTCTATATGCTTTCCCGTGCTCATCATATCTTCTGTCTTCACCCTCCCTAATATAAAAAGTAAAGAGCTGCAAAATACAGGGGATGCATAAACTCTGATTTTCTCCTTGGAGAGGGGATGTTGGAGCTCAGCAACTGCAGCCTACCCTTTGCCTGCTGTATTTATTGTGAAGCTTAGGGAAAACCTTTAAAATAAATATTGCAGTCAATGATTAGAAAGGAGCAAGAGCTTACCTTCAAGCAGAGTTCCAGAACAAGCAGCTGAACTGTTGCTTTACTCTTCTTCCTCAAGAAATGGTCATCTGTTCCCCCAAGAGTCCCCCTGCTATATATAGCAAGTCATAAAACTGCCTCTTTTCATAAAAAGAGATACTCAGAGAAAAGAGATTTCTACTGTTGTTTTTCAGGGGAGATTTATTTATGCCTGCCCAGAAATGAGGTGACAATTTCTATGTTCTTCCTCAGGATTTCTCCCAAGTTTGCTGACTTGCAGCATCACGTGTCTGCCACAGCATAACTGGGTCTGGTGGTTTCCCTTTCCATTTCCTCATTCCCCATGGGTCTCCGCTGCTGCTGCTGCAGAACCTACATGCATTTCTGTCCCCAGCAGACCACCTCTGGTGGCATTAGACCTACCAGCTTGTCTTTGAGTATACACAGATGTTCATAGTCTGCTCTTTACCAGCCTCTCAGAATATAATTAGTAAGGTCAGGCTACATATTTTCCCTCCCCTGGTTGCAAAGCCTTTGTAACAGCAGTTACTAATGACATCCCACAGATCCTGGAGGCACAGCTTGGTCTCTGCTTGCTGCGGTACAGCCACTGTTGAGCCTATGTTCTAACTGGATCCCAATCTGCCCCGAAAGGTGGCTTAGCGGAGAGAGTTTTCTCCCCTTAAGAGTGGATAAATAGGATTTGAGGGGATAGACACAGAAAATAAGGTTTGCTAGGCTGCACTCGCTTGACCTCAGAGGGCAGAGGGAATGAGAAGGGTTTGCTCCTCTGGTCTTTCAAGGACAGCTGGACGAAAGGTGCTGGTTTCCCACATTATTACTGGGTTGGAAATGGGACTAATGATTATGACCAAGAGTCATCAGAAATGGGTATGAAAAAAGTCAGGGACTCTAAGAAGGGCCCCGCATCCTGAGCTACATGTTGGAGCAGAGTTAAAGGGGTCTGGCAATATTTCATACAAATTTTGGTTAAAAGCTGCAGGGAACATGGCTATTTTACGGTAAATTTTTCATTTCTATTAGACCCCTCATCCCCAGGTCACGTGCTGTGTGTCTGACTCCATATATCTCTGAACTCCAAGGGTTCAGTTTCTCTGATTGGTCAAATGGTCCCTCCTGTACCCAGTAAAAGCATCTATAGGAAGCTCCTCCCAATGGATTCCACTCCCTGAGCTCTGCCCTTGCCCTCTGGGTCTGAGCTTGCCCAGAGGAGCTGTGGATGCCCATCCCTGGAGGTGTTTAAGGCCAGGCTGGATGGGGCTTTGAGCAACCTGGTCTAGTGGGAGGTGCCCCTGCCCACGGCAGGGTTTTGGAACTCGATGATTTTTCAGGTCCAAAGTGCTGAGCTTGATCTCCAGGAAAACCTTGCTGGTCCTCTGCTTTTAACACAGTAAAGTATCAGGTCATGGTTGGAGTGCTGCCGCTCACAAAAAGTTGTTGTGTACAGAGAAAGGAAGAGGACAGACAGTCAACATCAAGTTTCTTCTTTTTTCAAAAAGGAATTAAAATTTCCACAGTGAAAGAGTAAGCAGCTGAAACAGACACCAGCTTAGGTCATACAATCAATACCCAGCCGTGATATCAATAACGCAACGGAAACTTGTTTAAAGATTTCAAAAGGCCTGATGGTGAAATCCCACACAGAGAAATTTGCAGCAAGCCAGCCTGGGATGGCAAAAAGTTTTTCCATGTAACTGCCATCAACAAATGCTAGCCTGGGTGAACTCTTTCAGTGGACCAGTGAGGCTGTTTAAAATCCTTCTGTGGACACACTTCTTTTGGAACTGGAGAAAAATCCATGCAGTTTAGTTGTGAACAAATGAGCAGCGGGAATGAAACCAAACTCTTCCACTTGTCCACAGTTTTAATTAAATGTACCATACACAGTACATTTGCTGCCTCCATGAAAGAGATAGGCAAATCCAATAGCTTCAGTGTGTCTGATTCAGCAGATGGAGATGGCATCTCCCTTGCCCAGAAGATGGCAAAGTCCCAGTAAGGTGCTCCTGGATTGCCTTCCCCATGTGGCAGCCAGAGATGCTCCTAGAGAGCTTTACAAATAACCATATTGCATTTACTCTTGCAAAATGTTATAGCTGCTCAAAATCTGGATGCATCACAGGAGTTTTGCCCAGCTGCTGTCTCAAGCAGAGGCCAGATGATGCCACTTTCTTGTTTCCTTCTTTTTTTGGGACAGGATGTGACAACATGTTCAGTTCAAGGAATATGAACCAGCGGTGGTTTTGGAAAATGACTAAGCAAACTCCATGATCCAGCCCTTTGCAGGGAAGTGAGCTTAGACAGCAGCAGAGCTCTCCGAGAGCTGCGTACCCCTCCAAACAACTCCATCGGGCAATGCAACGAGCCACAGTCTAACGGGCTTTAGCTCCCAGCATCCCCTCACAGCTCCTGAGCAAAATCCTTTTTCCTTTGTGTCTAAAATCCCAGAGACCCACTGGTGCCCAGACCTCTCCCCAAAGACGGACGGACACAGAGCAAACTGTGAAGTTACCTTCCCATCTCAGTGCAGCTGTATCTTCCCAGTGGACAGAGGAGCTTCCCACCCCACCGGGGGCATGTGCACCATGCATGGACTGGTTATGGGCTCACCAAAGGGCTGTATACCTATTCCCCAGTCATAGCCATGAAGGCCCACAAAGATGATCAGAGCACTGAAGACAGGCTGAGAGAGCCAGGGTTGTTCAGCCTGGAGAAGAGGATTCAGGGAGACCTTATAGCAGTCTTCCAGGACCTAAAGGGTGTCTACAGGAGGGATGGGGAGGGACTCTTTATCAGGGAGTGGAGCGATAGGATGAGGGGTGACGGCTTTAACCCGAAAGAGGGGAGATTTAGATTAGATATTAGGAAGAAATTCTTTACTCTGAGGGTGGTAAGACACTGAAACAGGTTGCCACAACAGGAGAAGTTGTGGATGCCCCTTCCCTGGAAATGTTTAAGGCCAGGCTGGATGGGTCTTTGAGCAACCTGGTCTAGTGGGAGGTATCCCTGCCCATGGCTGGGGGGTTGGAACTCAATCTTTAAGGTCCCTTCCAACACAAACCATTCTATGATTCTATAATTCTATGATTTAAGGTTGAGAGACCTCTGCTAACACTTCTGGGCTTGTTCATAGGGCTTCCTCTGACTCACTCAACGTCCTCCTCACGCCCTCTGGTGCTTGAAACCACACTCATCCTTGCCACTACTTGTCCCATGCCCTGCCACCTCTGCTTTCCAGGTTCTGCTGGAATCCCCCACTCCCTGACCATCCCCGTGAGTCACCCCTCTATTGGCTCCCGGGGCTCTCCCCAGGACCTTTTCCCCTGGCAGTACCCAGAAACGCTCTTCCCTCCACAGCAAGCATGTAAAATACATAAGAAACCAAACAAATTAAATGAATCATCTTGGAGGCTGGCTTCCAGCAGATATCAGAGGTACCTCACACAGCACCCCGGCTTGGAGCTGAGCAGAAGGCTGCCTCAACCCCATGGTCCCCAGTTCCAGGAGCATCCTCCCAGGCAGCTTTCATCTGTGATTGCCTCTGGTTTCTGCTGCCCATGGCTATGACTGGGGAATAGGTATACAGCCCTTTGGTGAGCCCATAACCAGTCCATGCATGGTGCACATGCCCCCGGTGGGGTGGGAAGCTCCTCTGTCCACTGGGAAGATACAGCTGCACTGAGATGGGAAGGTAACTTCACAGTTTGCTCTGTGTCCGTCCGTCTTTGGGGAGAGGTCTGGGCACCAGTGGGTCTCTGGGATTTTAGACACAAAGGAAAAAGGATTTTGCTCAGGAGCTGTGAGGGGATGCTGGGAGCTAAAGCCCGTTAGACTGTGGCTCGTTGCATTGCCCGATGGAGTTGTTTGGAGGGGTACGCAGCTCTCGGAGAGCTCTGCTGCTGTCTAAGCTCACTTCCCTGCAAAGGGCTGGATCGTGGAGTTTGCTTAGTCGTTTTCCAAAACCACCGCTGGTTCATATTCCTTGAACTGAACATGTTGTCACATCCTGTCCCAAAAAAAGAAGGAAACAAGAAAGTGGCATCATCTGGCCTCTGCTTGAGACAGCAGCTGGGCAAAACTGTGATGCATCCAGATTTTGAGCAGCTATAACATTTTGCAAGAGTAAATGCAATATGGTTATTTGTAAAGCTCTCTAGGAGCATCTCTGGCTGCCACATGGGGAAGGCAATCCAGGACACCTTACTGGGACTTTGCCATCTTCTGGGCAAGGGAGATGCCATCTCCATCTGCTGTTGGATTTGCCTAATTCTTTCATGGAGGCAACAAACGTACTGTGGTTGGTTCTGAGTGAAACACTTTCTGCTTGTGGCTCTACCAACCTGCTGGTTGCCCAAGAGGAGTGCCCATCTCTTGATCTCACCCTGGAGGGACAGGCTTTTTCCCAGGGAATGAGGGTCAAAGCCATAGAGGGAATTTCCTGAGTCTCACAGGAGGTCCCATTGGGAATTTCCTGTCTTTGGTTAAATGTGGATCTATAAAAAGGAAAAGATAATATCATTCCACTAACCTAACTGCTTTATCTCGCTGGTAGTTATTAGAAGAGTGGAATGTTCAGTTTATTGAAGAACAAACAACACCTCTGTTTTCACATGTTATGCATTGTTGTTGCAAGGTCACCGAATAATCTGCGAAGCCTTGAGACTTGAAAAACAATTCTCTCTCTTGATTCTTCATCCAAATACGTGAAATAGTATTTTTGGCTAGTTAAATGGGGGAACAATGGATCAGGGATCTCTGCATGTCTACAGCGTCTTCTGTCCGATCTTTAGTGCCCTTTCTTGAATCAAATGGCTAGTGTCATGGTCAGCAACTCCTAGAGCAAAACCCAGCATGGAGTAGACAGAAGGGCCCTGAATATACAAACTAAAGGTTTGAGATAGCAGAAAAGTCTGTTCAGAGCTTATAAACGGGGAATAGCGCCATCAAAACAACGGGGTCATTGAAAGTATTTGCATAGAGGGAGCAAATGAGCAGATGGGGAAGAGGAAACACTTCTGTCAGATGAGATATAAACTAGTCTTGGAGAAAACCTTCTACAGGAAGGACAATGGAGATCACAGATCTGATCTGGAGGAATTAAGATTTTAAACTGGGGAAGAGGAAAACCATGTACTAACACTGCATGTGCTGAGTTCACACTGAAAGGCTGTGTCTGTACAATTTTACATGACTCCCAGGATATTTGCTGGGAAGGCTTTTTTTTCTGGATGCCATAATGATATCAGTGAGATTAATATTTTCAGATCCAAGATGCCAGGTGTCCTGCTATGAACTAATGTTTGCTTTCCAAGTATCACGTTGGCTTCTGTAAAGCACTTATAATGTAAATTTGCACTGTTTCTGACAAATTACACATCCACATCTCTTCCACCAGTTCTGTGACCTGAATCTAATCTCTTGCTGAGTAACCTGCTCACATTTTCTTCCTTCAGTTAATGAAGACTTGTTTTAACAAATTGCTACGTGCATAAATGGTGAATAGTAATTTACTCCTGGGACTTTGAGATCTTTGAATGCTGGGAGCACTGGACTGTAACTGAGACTGGTTTACAAAGTCACCTCAGTGCCCCCATTTCCAATCCATAAAATTAAGATAGAATTGTCTTCATTTTACTGTGCACTGTGAGTTAAGGCTAAAAAGAAAAGTACCATCAGGTGGATGAGAAGCTCTACATGAGCCAGCAGTGTGTGCTGGCAGCCCAGAAAGCCAACCGCATCCTGGGCTGCATCAGCAGAAGCGTGGCCAGCAGGGCAAGGGAGGTAATTCTGCCCCTCTACTCTGCTCTTGTGAGACCTCACCTGGAGTTTTGTGTCCAGCTTTGGAGTCCTCAGCACAGGAAAGGACATGGACCTGTTGGAATGGGTCCAGAAGAGGGCCATGAATATGATCAGAGGGCTGGAGCGCCTCTCCTATGAGGACAGGCTGAGAAAGCCAGGGTTGTTCAGCCAGGAGAAGTGAAGGCTCCAGGGAGACCTTAGAATGGCCTTCCAGTACCTGAAGGGGGCTACAGGAGAGATGGGGAAGGACTCTTTATCAGGGAGTGTAGCGATAAGACGAGGGGTAATGGTTTTAAATTGAAAGAGAGAAGTTTTAGACTAGATATTAGAAGAAATTATTTACTGTAAGGGTGGTGAGACACTGGAACAGGTTGCCCAGAGAAGCTGTGGATGCCCCATCCCTGGACGTGTTCAAGATCAGGGGTTTTGAGCAACCTGGTCTGGTGGGAGGTGTCCCTGCCCATGGCAGGGGGGTTGGAACTCGATGGTTTTTAAGGTCCCTTCCAACTCTAACCATTCTATGATTCTGCAATAAAAACCTTCAGCTTTTTTATTTTCCTCTTACTCTGCCCTAAATCAGAACTTTAGCAAGGACTGAGGGAGTTTGGGTAGCATGAAAACACTAAAAATTGGAGAAGAGAGAAACCTCTGGTTTTGAGCAGAGCGAGCTGGAAAACAGGGCTACTCGTGCACAGGAAATTTTGTCACTTCAAAATGTGGTTTCACTCTGAATCAGAACAAAACCCCAAGAGTTTCCAAATTCCCCTTGAAATGGAAATTCTGAGAATTTCAGTCTGGAAACGCTGAAGCAGGGTGTTTCTGATACCCATCTCCCGCCCCAGACCTGCCGAGCGAAATCAACTTTCTCGTCAGCTTGCAGCGGTGCTGCCACCAGCTTCTCTGAGGAGGTGGGAGGTTTCTTGGGGACACCTAGGGTGACATCTCCCCGGGGATCCTCTCTGAGGATCGCCAGGTTCTGAGCATTGCTCTGGGAGCCCTCAACCCGGCTGGACTTCTTGGACTAGTTGCACGTCTGGGTCCTGGCAGTACATCAGGTGGTGGAAAGGGCTGTGTTAGGAAGGTGGAGGCTGTTGGTGGGGTAGAAGAACCAGTTTCGTTTCTGGCAAAAGACATAAACCTTTTATGCAGCAGCTCTTTGCCCTGCAGCCACGGACTGCACCCTCCTCCCACATGGACCTCCCCCTGGTTGGAATGACTCCTCTGGAGTCTCTTGACAGAAAGGATCATATTTGGTATAAGCATGAATGTTGCAGCTTTAAAAATGATATTTAGTTAGGGAATAACTTTAGTTAGGGAATATCTTCCCCCAAGTTCTTCTGCAGAAAGACTGGAGGAGAAAATAATTAGAGAATTAGAGACCTGGAAATCACTGGCAGAGCTGGCATCCTGAAGTCTTTGCTCACATGCCTTTATGTTCCCCAGGTGAGCACATATTTGCCCTGCCACACTGTTATTCTTATAGAAAATGTAAAAACGAATCTAGAAAAAGTGTAGGTGGCTGCAGCATCAAGGCTATGACTCAGAGGCTGATCTGTACTGTTTCACTGCCTCCGTGCACTCCTTCTTAACCTTGCCTTATAGCTACTGTCTAAATTGTCTAAGACACGGGCCACTGACCAGTACCTGTGTATAAGTTCCCCACCTATTATTTTCATTTGTCATTGCAACCCCCAAAAAAATACTTAAATTTAAACTTAAGAAATTATTTTGTCTTAAGGTGGCAGGAAATATTTTTATCAGGTTTTTTCAGCAATGAATTTACAGAAGTGAGTGACAGATTCTGCAAGTCTTCATGACTCCTAGGGCTGGGTTCCAGCTCACTTATTGAGGCATCTTATAGTAGGTGTTTACACGTGTGGGTAATTCTGCAGGCTGGGCACAAACAAATCATAGAATCATAGAATTATAGAAGTATAGAATCAAAGAATCATAGAATGGTTTGGGTTGGAAGGGACCTTAAAGATCATCGAGTTCCAATCCCCTGCCACAGGCAGGGACACCTGCCACTAGACCAGGTTGCTCAAAGCCCCATCCAGCCTGATCTTGAACACCTACAGGGATGAGGAATCCACAACTTCTCTGGGCAGCCAGTGTCTCACTGCCCTCAGAGTGAAAAATTTCTTCCTCATATCTAATCTAAATCTCCCATCTTTCAGTTTAAAACCATTACCCCTCATCCTGTCACTCCACTCCCTGATAAAGAGTCCATCCCCATCTCTCTTGTAGGCCCCCTTCAGGTACTGGAAGGCTGCTATAAGGTCTCCCTGGATCCTTCTCTTCTCCTGGTTGAACACCCCCAACTCTCTCAGCCTGTCTTCATAGGAAAAGTGCTCCAGCTCTCTAATCATCTTCACGGCCCTCTTCTGGACCCATTCCAACAGGTTTGTGTCCTTTCCTGTGCTATGGTGCTGCTTGGCTTTCAGCTACCTGTGCAGAGGAGGGCAGGCCTCCCATAGGTCCTGTATTGTAGCTTCCAGCCCTATGTAGATGCTTCTAACTTCCTGTGGTGTCTCAGATACCCATCTTTAGCCAACCAGATCAATCTGTAGGGGTTGCCATGTGAGCTGCTGCCTGAGCTCCCAGCAGAATCAATGGAGGTCCAGCTGATGTAATCCATGGGGTCTGGAAAACTGTTCAACCAGGGTGGACACCTGTGTTTGATAGCTGAGTCTCTCCTGTCTCCACTGTGATGGGACCAGCTCACATACAGACACCTATATGAAGGCACATACAATGACGCATTGCAATATGCAAATTGACTCTTACACTGCAGACTTCTGGAAAAACACATTTTCTCACACTTGGGTTCCTGGCCATGGTACAGGAGTATGTGTGTTTCCATCCCTTGGGGAGGATTAGGGCTACAGGAGCTCCACTGCCCTTAGATTGTAAAAATCTATTAATTGCTTTCATTAGCTAATTTGGAGACTATGTTGCCAGAGATTCTTTTGCTCAAATATTTTTAGTTTCTTCCTGCATTTTAAAGGTTAGCTGCGATAGTATACATATGATGTGAGCTTTAGCACAGGTCTTTAGAATAAACCTTCCTGAAACACTGAATTTCACTGAATTTCACTGAATTTTTTTTTAGAGTTGGAAGGGACCATAGAAATCATCTAGTCCAACTTGCCTGCTGAAGCAGGATTGCCTAGAGCATGTAACACATTCCTGAGTTTGTCACAACTTTGATAATGGAAAATAAATCCTGTATTTTTCAAAGTTTGGATCAATAGTAAGAACAAGCTGCTTTTCAGTCAACCAGAACAATTTATTGTTATAGTTTATTAGATATATCCATGCTGAGAAAGTCAAAGTCTACAAAATAAAAATATCAACCAACACTTCTCACGTAAAACAAGTTGAGAGTGGCCACAAAGAAAGCACAACAGCGATGGTGCCCCTTTGGCCACAGCCTCCTCCAGTGGTGGTGTTTTGCTACGAAGTTGGGTCCTAATGGTTTTCATGTGCTCTGTGTTGTGTTGAAGGCTCAAGCCTCAGATACAAACACTTCCCCAGAGGGCCAACAAGCCCTACCAAGAGGTAAAGTACAGCTCAACTGCAAGTTATAGCTTCCCAATAAAGTACATATACATAAAGTATATATATAGCTCCCATACTGGAGGTGACCTGGGTTCAGACTCTCTACGTAGACATCAAAACCTAGAAAAATTAAACTCCATAATAGTTGTCCGGTCTATAACCCACTGTTGCTTACAGGTCCCTTACCAGCAGTGTGTCTCCCTTAATTTCCAAGAAACAAAGCCAAAATGTGGAGAGCGAGCCCATGAGCCAAGCTGACTAGGGAAAGGAATTAAAAACAGTAGAGTAGTAGGAGACATATGACTCTGCTCTTGTTATCTGCATAAAAATGTGCATGTTAGGAGCAGATGAAACATTTAGCCTTCTCCAGTTCCTGAGCAGGACAAGTCTTGCCAGCCTAACTGCAGCGCTTAACAGAGGTATGTTAGCAATAAGTAACGTGCATCAACCAAATGAATCAGAAGAGCTCAGCACCACTGCTTGCAGCCTTCGAAACATCTGACAGGTGTGAAAACCTATCATCTATTGCTTAAATACAGATTGTTGTTTGCTCCCATACAAAATAACAGCATGTAATAGACCATTACACATCCATCTTTATAAAGATATGTAGTACAAATATTCCTATTCCAAAAGGAATAAAAACAAGCCATGGGAAGTATAAATATCAAGGCTATGGAGTGAGAATAACTCAACTGTAATACAAATCGGTAAAGCAATGACACATACACACTGTCACAAAATAGAAAACTACACTAAGATCTCATGCTTCCTGAATTATAAGGAAGGGATTCATCCCATTTTGCTTATGACATATGCCATGTAAACATCTGTAGCTAATCTGGCCAATCTGGGCACCATTTAGAGTCAATGCAGAGAAACAGTTGCCTTTAGACCATGAGTCATTTGGCCTGTGTGTGTGTATATATATATGTATATGCATATATATATATATATGGCATAAATAAATAAATATGCACATACAGGCATATATATAGACAATGGGGTGAGATGAACTGTTCTCTAAAGGGACTTGTTTCTTCCCATTGTCAGGCATAGATGCTTGCATTTTGTCAGATGAACCCCACCCGTCCAGGCTGAATGTGGTGAAAAGGTGGCAGAAGACTAGTTAAACTTCACAAATTCCCAATAATATAGGTACATGTCAAGTACCGTGTGTGCTTGAGTCTGTCCTCAAATGCCTTTGTGCTTGGTTCTTTGGTGCTTTGCAGCTACGAAAGGAGCTGTCAAATTAATCAACTGCCACAATCTGCAGCACCCTTCTCTGAGCTGGAGGAATAATGTAGCAACTGTTGTGGAAGGGGTTAGTCTAAAATAACTGGGAAGAGGGGGGTGATGAAAATACATGTGTGTACAGAACCATGAGGCAGTCCAGTAAGATTCTCAGCTTATGTGGGGAGGGTAAATGGGTTTAATTTCCTTTTCCAAAAGAAACAGTGTGAGGAGGAGAAAAGTGTGACCGGGTTTGGCCCATCTGGGTAGGAAAGGGGTGGGGGGACATCAGGTGTCCAGTATCTGTCTTTGTGGGGAAGGTGATGTGTGGGCTGTAATGAAGGTGCTGCCATCTAATGTGCTTGGGCGAGCGGTCCATGTGTATGCCTGGTTGCTTGGGAGAGGCTGCAGTTATATTAGCGATACATCTGCTATATGGTAGTAGGAGGAGAACTGTTTCTGGGAAGCAGTTTCAAGCAGGGCTCTTTCCCCATCTGTCAATGATAGGGTGCACTCCCTCCATCCGTTCTCTGTAGGTGGAAAGTCACTCTGTCCCCATAAGAATTAAGCCATAATATTTTTTGCCTCCTTCACATGTTGGATTTGAGTGTCCAGGCTTCCTCCTTGTTTACCACTGCTGGTCTTGGAGTCGCTGGTGCAATCTGTTTTCTTCTGTGGCAAGACATTGATTTCATAAGTTTGGATCTGAATGCCACAATTCCCTGCGAAGTCTTCTTCACAGCAGGAAAAAGACTGTGAAGAGGCAGGTTTTCTATGGCTTCTTCTATAGCTACTGTGAGAAACTATGCGGTACTTTCTGCAGAAAACACCGCTTAGAATCTCAGTTGCTATCTCATCTGGTGTTGGCTATTTCATCACTTGTTCCACCACAGGGTCAGTGAAACGTAGATCATTCTTGCCAATTTTTCACCAATCATATTATCAGAAATCCCACAATGGCCCAGGCAATCTGCACCACAGTTGACTATCTTCACTAAAACATGTTTCAAAGCATTGTCTATGCTTTCTATGGCTTTATTCTATCATGAACTGGCAAAAAAAAAGCATCAATGATGTGGTTTCACAAGGTCCTCCTCCTTTTTGAGAAAAATCCCCGTTCAGCAGAGAACCAGAGCCCATCAGTAATTAGTAAGGAACATGAGGAGAAATGGGGATGAGGATTAGAAAAGAGAGAGAAGAGGCGAACTCCCAAGTGTCAAATAGGGATATCTTGGATTACGTAGGCTGGGGAGCCTGTGAACAGGAACAGCCTTTGAGCATCTCAGTGTAGTAATAGAAACAGCGAGGAGGCCAGACTGAAGTAAGTCTGAAGTACAAAGTTGCCATGACACAACTGAGAAATCAGGGGGAAGAAAGAAGAAGAATTACGTGGTCATGTTGGCAGATGCTCCACCAGACTTCCCACAGGTTAGCCAGAGAGAAGAAGACTGATTGTGTAATCTATCTGAAACCAACATATTTGCATAATCAACCTTAATTTCCCCATGGGATTCATTTTGCACCCATTATTTGAACTGCCATTCTCAGTTCCACAATGGCTGGGACAAAGCGTGCTTTTTGATTTCAAAAGCTGATTCCTCCTCTTCTTCTGCCAGTATTTAACAGCTGAACCAGGCAACCCAAAATCCAGGGTCGTTCATTTAATATCTAAGAAGATATTCAGAAATCTAAGCAGTGCAATAGTGAGATGGCTGATCCAATTGATAGCTGCTTCATTTTTTTTTAGATTCCACATTTTCCTGGCTCCTTCCTGCTTACTGTATTCTCTGCTTGACGAGTCACACAAAGACAGTAGGAATGATAAGCAGAACCAAAAAGACAGCTGTTAAAACAGAAAATCAGCACAGTTAGCACCTGGCATTATCTTAATTGTTGTAATTACTCCAACTGGGAGAAACAGGCAAGACCTGGGATAGGGGCTCATCTTGCTCCTACACCCAGAGGCAAGAGTTCTTCCATGTCACCCCCATTGCTTTGCTCACTAGGGGAAACAGGACCCAGTCAGAGAGGACCTGGGTAACTAGAGGGTGTCCACGGCCAAGTAACCAGGGCCTACTGATGCTGCAGTCTTTGGCATAATTTGCAATACTCCTCCTTCCCTTCCTTTGTCTCACTCCATTATTCCTCTTTATTACGATGTGTGCTACAGTTGTCAGCAGACTCCAGCTGGAATTGAAATCCCTTGTACAAAGTCTTGAGTGTATGCACAGTAAGAGACAATTTCTATTTTAGCAGCTAATCGTTGAATAGAAGATGAGGAAGAGGGAGAAGAAAATCTCCTCAGACTGATCTAAATGCATCAGTTTAGCTGTAAGAAAATATTTTATTTGCCCATCCTTTTTTTACTCTTTTGAAAATATGAAAGAAACACATCATCTAAATGTTTACATTTTTCCTGTTTTTTTCCAGTTGAAGTTATTCACTGAATTCACAGAAAGTCTCAGAGGAAGAATCTGAAAATTGCTTCATTTAGATCAATCTATTTTCTTTTGCATCCCTTATGAGTCTTTTAAAAACTCTTTATAAAAAGCTTAAGTGCTTAAACAGTCTCTATTTACACTTGCTTTACAGACTTCTCAGCCAATACATGGGCATAGACATGTCTTGAAGTATATTTATTAGCTCTTATGACAGAGACAGATCTTTTTGGTAGAACAGCAAATTGAAAGGCAAAGTAACTGCTCTGGGGGATCAGTCAAGTCTGAGTCCAATTAACAAAATGGCATACCTGTCACCGGCAGTGTCACTGAGGAGGAAAAGGATGGATGAGCTGAACCTACGAAGAGAAAGAAATTCTTGATTTTGTATCGATTTGCTCTTCTGGTGAGGAGCATCAAAGCAGTGACGAGGGTAGAGTCAGGTTAGGTCTGACAGCTCTCCCACTGCACAGCAAACTTAATAATTGCCATGTTCATTTCTTGGCCATCAAATAGATGTTTCCAGCCTGGATATCAATATATGTGCTGATCTAATATCTATTAATGGTGAGCATGAAGTGAACTGTATCTTCCCGGGAATGGGATACAGCTAAGATCTTCTTTTCATGTAAGATTGGGAAGGATGACTTTCAAGGTGCCAAGTTAGGATTTGGAAAGATGGCTTCAAACAGGAACTCTTTTTCCCCAGAAATGTAATCCAAAACTTCCCTGGTACAAGAAATTCATTGAATTTCTCCTTTAACCTGAATAAGAAGCTCTGAACTGGAGCCAGAATGAGATATGGGCAGGTTTTTAACAAAAGGTCTTGTAAGAGTGGTCTCTTGAAAAATCTCTTTGTACTGAATGCTGGGATAAGAACCGAGAAAGGGGAGGATATTCCTTATCCATCTCCATGAAGGATGTAGCATCATAACAAAGAGAAAGGCTACATTTGAGGGGAATAAATATTTGGTGCGCTAATTGCAAAGACCTGACCTTGCTCAGGTGTGAGTGTATGTTTGCAGGAAACTGGAGTTATTGTTGTGTTGAATGAGAGGCCTAGATGGCCTATTTCATCATCCAGTCTCACGTTTTTCATAATACTAATTTTAAAATTTCAAATATTTGTGATCTTTGACTATTTGATATCATTTTATAGGACTGGTAAGTTGATGGGCTTTTTCCATCATAGCAAGAAGTTCTTTCATCCTGATAGCACCAAGTGAAATTACCAATGGAAAAAAATGACTGTCTTGAAGGAGAAGGAAAGACCAAACAATAAATTGTGACTACTGTACCTGAAACAATCTGAACTGGGCACCACAGGGAAACAGATGGATCTATGAAGAAGGGGAAAAGGTCCTGGGTTAATGCTGAAATAGTGTGTCCAGTGTGTAAGGTGATTCATTCTTACAGTCAGAGCAGCAACGACAGACAACGATGGCCAAGTGTCACCTGAAAGGTCACTCTGCAGGCAAAAGGGCCTGCACAAAGCATCCTGCTCTACCACATGGCCTGGGATGGGTCACAAGGGCTAGCATTCACCTGATCTACCATTACGTAGATGTGACCTCTGAGACAATCATCTGGGGTCTGCTGTAGTGACTGGGGAGAAACAACCCTTTAAAGGGTGCAATTCATCTAATGATAAAACAGACTTGTGAAATAGGGCAGGTAACATCAACACCTATTCCCTGGTGATGGTTATAAAGGCAATCAAACTCAGATGTAGACATCTATGCAGTCTACAGTTCTGCAAGATTAATTTCCCCTTAAAGGCGAAACTACTGGCAAAACCCATTTTTTCCATTCTTTATTGGTAGGAAAAGTCCTCTTGGGATCCTTTCCCTGGCTCCCACCTCTTTACAATTAGCCCACAGCACTCCCCTACCTCAGATGAGGTTGGGAGGGTAATGAAAGGCTGAGGACTGTAGAGATGATGGACAGCTGGGCCCTTCCACCTACAATAGCACTGCTTGCCATCCAGAGAGAGCCCAAGACCGTCAGTACTATCACAGAAGCTTGGGAAAGGGGCTCTGTTTTCTCTCTGCATATTGAACTCAATGATTGTAGAGTTTCGAAAGATGCCATCAGAAAAGGCAGGTAATTTGGGTGACGTAGAGGCCATGAAGGTCTTTTTGGTTTTTTTTCATTAACGTGTCTGAAGGCGTAAAAGCAAGAGGCAGAGGTTCTGCAGACTCCCTTGAGAGCCCCGCTGGCTCCCTAAGCAGTGAAACTCAAGTTTCCAGACCACAATGGTGCTTGTCCTCCTCAACGTGGGTTCATAAAGTCTGCAGTGCAATATTGGCGGGCTTTGTGCTGTCTCTTTGTAAAACAGCATCCTGAGTATTAAATTAAGAACTGAGCCACATTACTCAGGTTTAGCTATGGACCAGCTAAATTCTGGATCCTAAAACCCTGAGCAATCAAGAGCGATGCTTAGACAGACCTTTTTAGAGTGCCTTACTGTGAAGTGACAATAGATAACCAATAGCTGCCGGGAGGAAGGAGAAAGAGAAAGACTTGTTCTACTCTTTTCTTCCCAGTACATGACAGTGTTTCTCTATCTGCTCACAAATGCCTGCAATTTTGCAGTTAGTATGAAAGAACACCCAAGGAGATAGGATGCAGCTATATGCTCCCAGGCAGGTCATCTCTATCAGTCAGAGATGACATCTCCATCAGTGTCAGAGCCCTGAAGTCGCTAATGTCTCCATCCCAAACCCCAAGCAAGATTGATGTGTTGAGCTGGGATGTCTGGATCCTGCCTGAACAGGTCATGACACCAATGTGATGCCAAAACAACCATCTTACCTGGCCACTTGTCACTATAACTGCTGTCATTGGTGCATTGCAGGTCAAGGGGGGTCCAGATGATTCTGCCATTCACCTTCTTGCACGTGCGGGTGCCAGAGGTCGGGGATTGCTTATTGTAACCGCTCTGGCATTTGAAATGCAATACTTGCCCCAAGTAATACTGTTTGTTCAGTCTTAAAGAGGCATGTGGAATAGTCTTGGGAGGACCACAAAAATCTGTGGGATCACAAGGTAGCACATGGTTAAAGCAGATAAATTTTACCTACTGCTTTTTGAAGGAGCATGATTTGTATTTTTACAAAATATAGACAAGAGGATATACCAAGCCTTCCTAACTCTTTGTTAGGTTATAGAATACTCATTTACACCATATCACTTGTTCAGCCAAGATATTATAGCAATTGGTTTTTTCTCTCTGTCTGTCAAAATAATTAAAAATTAATCATTGTTCTTACATTGCTTCCATGGAAATCAGTGGAAGAAGCGTTACAGTAATGAATAGGCTCTTACTCACCTTTCTGGTCAAACTCTGGAAGGTTTCCTCGCTTCTGGGGTGCAGGGTTCTGTGTTTTGCTTTCTGGCTTCTGTGTAATGTCTAACTCCACTGTGGGAGCCGTTGACAACAAAATTTTCTCATCTGTGAGAAAAGTTGTATTTGCTGAATTACAGCAGGACGAATAGAAGAGCAAAGACAAAGCACCCATCATCTGAAAAACACCTCTACAAGTGTAGGAAAAGGACAATAATCACTTACCAATGCATTCAAATTCGTTGTAGACCCAATAAGTACCCTGCTGCACACTCTGACATCGAATTCCCGGGTACTGGCCACGTCTTCTCGTGTAGCCACTGTCACATTCATAATACAGTCTGGTCCCCACTGGATATGTTTCAGCAGTAACATCAGCAAATTCGGTCCTTGGAAGAGCTGGGCATTGTTCTGCAAACAGAAAGCCTGAGAATCAGGACAGCCTGTGCATCTGCCTTATTCATTGAGGGCTTCCCACATTTTTCTGTCTTGCTCATAGCTCAGTTAAGTAAGCCTAATTCTGCTCCCAGCCAGAGAGCTAAAATCACAGCTGAGGGATGAAACTGGATGTCATGAAGGGAACATAAGGGCAGCAAAACTTTGTTTCTCTGATTGTCTGTAAGCCAAGGAAAGGCTCTGATTGTCTGGTAAAACTATTAGTTATTTTAAATGAACAATTTTTATTTTCATTTTAGAACAATCCCACTATCCAAAGCCTTCTTCACATTGGAGTTAGTCATTGCCATTGATTTCATAAGTATAGATTTGTTCAGGATGCAGAAAAATCCCTTGGGAGAGTCTCCACCAAGTGACGTGAAGCCTGTATTTGTCTACACTCTTTTAATTAGGAGATCAGATTTATCAGATTAATCAGATTCTGATTCTGATTCTGATTCTGAATTAGGAGGGCCTGATTCGAGTCCCTTGTGTTTCTTCCAGAGGGGGAAGGATGCTGGAGCAAGGATGTTCTGCAGCAGCTGGGAGTTGTGGGGGGAGGCAGCAGGCCTATCTGCCTGCTCCTGCCCCCCCTGCCTGAAGCAGGCGGTTGAGCCCTTTCTTTCTGCACCCAGCAGATGGGTAACATGAAACGCTACCAACATTTTCTTAATGAAGCTCTACACAATTACCTCGTAGAGCTGCTGGCTGCACCAGGGTGTGCAGCCCTGAATCTATGGAGTGAGGCATAATAAGCAAAACTAAGTCATTAAAAGTTGCAATCATCTCTAAGAAAACATTGGAAAGGGGAGCAGACTCTCAGTTATGTCTGAGCACACCAAAGAGCAGCTTACCATGAAATAAGTTTGCAAACCTAAATATAACTTGTCCCAAAACAAGAACATGAAGTGCTGTATCATCAGCAAATCACATCTAAATATATTTCCCAATCAGTTGGAATGAATTAAGTGAGATCATTCCAGTGCACTTGAAAAGCCCACTGAAGCTGAGCTGGAGACCCAGAAGTTGATAAAGGCACTACTTAATGATTATTTAAGGCTCTGTGGCCCTTTATGCTTATGCATAATAGTAATAGCGATTACGAGTAAAATTTCTTAGTCATTGTGTTTTCACATTTTCTGCAGCCATAATTAATGCAGCCTTAGCAGCCAGCAAGAATGACTGCAAAAGGGCCTTGAATCCCTGATAGTTGTTCATCATTTGGAGTCTGCCCTTGACTCCCAAAGTGCCTTCTCCTTGAAATAAAGCCATGCCTTGCCAACAGCAACCCAATCAGCGACTCCCAGACCCAGTCCTGCAGTGCCCTTTTCTTCCAGAGCCACCCATCATTTTCTTGCTTGGATATTTTCTGCCCTTTCTACTTTTCATTATCTTGCCGCTTAGTAAAAGTCACAAAGTTTGAGGAAGGCAACAATGAAAAGTATCCTGAGCAGTTTAACAGCTAAGCTGTGTAAGGGATATTTTAATCCCCTTGTGTCTTTGTGTTATCAAAGGATTCGCCTTGTAAACTACACCAGACTGTGGCTTCGAGAAAAGTGACTGTACCCGAAATAGTTAACCACATGGTTTACCACAGACTGTAAGGGTGATTAAAATTAAAGAGTTATCAGATTAGCAGCAAGTTGAGATCATGTACTCTCACTTTCCCTGAAAGCTAAAAGCATGCTTCCCTCAAGACTTCAAAAGTCTCTTTGAAGCAGACTGTAGATCTGAATCTCAGCAGGAGGCTCTCAAACCTACAACTCTTTAGTCTCTTCTGAAGAAAACCCACAGCATTTAGCCTACTCATCATAAAGGGCAACTGTTGTTTTAATTGATGATCAAATGAAGTTAGGGTTCTTCTAAACTTGCACGCATCAGATAAGAATTGTGCAGAAATGGTGCACAGAGGGGGATGGATAGCGATGCCCATCAGGCTGGCACTCTTGGATCAACTCATCCACCCTGCAGCTGGATCTCATGCAACACTCCTAGCACCCAGCCTTTTCATTTCATCCACATCATTCAAATTCTTGTCTTTTTGCATCTAAACCACTGCAGCATCTGCTTCTTTGGCCTTTACAACCACATTCTTGTCTCTGATCCAGAAAGCATTTGGAAAGATTAATTTCCTAGGCCTCACCATAGCCTTCTGTTTGCTTCCCTCTGTTGACTTCTAACCGTTTTGCTGTCACATCAAATATTTTACTTCTATTTTCAAGAACTTTCCCTTTATCAACCATCACATCCTTTCAAACCATTGGCTTCTCTTCCTATGCTAGGCCTCCTCACCAACATATCTGATATCTAACTCAGCAGCTTTTGGGCTTATTGTTGTTCCAGTCCTCACACTGGGAGGAGCATTGCATGAATATTTCAAATTGCCATTATTCCTCTTCACTGTCTTTAAGTATCTTGTATCTCTTCAGAGATGCTTTTCTTTAAGTAGTCTTTTACCCATCTTTCAAGAGCAGGTAGGCACCCAACATGCTGATCAGTATTACTTCTGTACTTTCTTGTATTTGGATCCTAAACTTCCTGTGTTGGTCAGGTATTTGTACCATGCCTAACACAAATGACTCCTAATTATCAAGCCAGGCATTGTGGCAGTAGATGTGATAATAACTCGTGACAATGACTACACACTCAGTGAAGTCTCTGTGAGAATGGAAGCTAGAGTTTGGCCGTTGAACCCAGAAGAGCTCTCAGTGCTTCGACATTTAGCAGCATCACAGGTTCAAACTAATTGTTGTATTCAAACTCCCATCAGGGGAGAATAAATATCCCCCAAAACTGCAGAGGCCACAGGTATGCAGGGGGATTTCATGGCACTTGGACCTCCTGGCATCATGTAGGAAGACTGTGCAGAGAGGAAGCAGACCTGGTGAGGTCTGGATCAAATTGCCTGCATGGAATGACCTCTGGAGTGAATCGTCTTTAGAACTTTGTTCAGTCTTTGTGCCTGAGGAAACTGCATGGTCTGCCCCTAAAATATCAACATCGCTGCCATGTGGATGATAAAAGAGCCAAAGGATGGGAAGAAGCCAGGAAACTAGGGAATGGCAACATGGATTTACTCATTGACTAGATTTCTGAACTTTTACATTTTTAGGGGAGATCAACTTTGTTTTTTTGCTGGTTTGCACTTGGCTGGGAATTAGTCTGTCAATTCAATTGGGTTGGTGTGATATGAAAGTGTAAATCCTTTGAAAGGCCAGCACACCTAGGTGTAACCTGCCTTGTAGCCAGCACACCTAGGCGTAACCTGCCTTGTAGCCAGTTTTGCACAGCCCATCTTTCCTCTGGATTCTGCATCCCTCCACAGCTGCTCCAGGGCTACGCTCCTGCAAGGATTGGTTTAAGATTGCCCTCACACCACCTTCAAATCTCTTGCGGTTTTGTTTGCTTTCTCATTTTCCCTCCCCACATCCTCCAGTTCTCCTTCCCCATGACAAGGTGCTGTGTCCCCCCATCTCCTTCTCTTTCGAGCCCATTGTCCTCTGTCCTCCCTTTCCTTCATTCACAAGCTTCATCACCTCCCACCTACCATTCTCATCTCCTACATCCCAAAACTTCCCTGTGACTCCATTCCTCTTCCCTTAGAGGTACTAAAATGATGTCTTGAAATGGGCCAAGCAGAGAGGATAGTGTAATTGTGTTCACAGGATTTAGCACTGTTATCAGTTACAGAATTGCTAGAACATGTAGCTCTCCTGAGGCAGCTGGGAATCTACATTTCTCCCCATATTAGTGGAATTTTGGTGCCTACAGCTTTTCTGGAAATTTTGTAACTGTTAGCAAATATCATTTAGTGGATGGAGACACGTCCTTGGAATTAGGAGGAGTCTAGTGAACTCAGATCATAGACATCTGTGAAACATAAACATTAAAAAGTAGTTATTGCATCTTCTGGTGTGCTCCCAAAATTGTTTCCTAACTTTTCTGAGACCTGAAAGCCACTCCTCGTGATCTGAGCCACAAGATAGGTGGAATTCCTGCTATTCCTGCTTAAGGTACGGTGCCTGATGTCATTCGTGTCTCAGGGCATCTGGGACCTCCACATAAGCTGTCAGACATCATCAAATAGGAGTTATTGGAAGCTGGTGCCAAGCAGAATATCCTGCCATGCCATGTCTTTTGCAAGTTCATTGCCATGTGCTAAAAAAAAGCTTAACTCCCTTTGGTTACTCTCAGCATCTAGCATCATTATTTAGGCTCAGGAGAAAGAAACCCACCAGCTTAATCACCATCAGGTTTTTCCAGTGCTTGGGTTTCTTCCCTGAGGTTTCCCATTCAAATACGTTACTCACCCAACACATAACTGCTCATAGTATACGTGCTGGTAGTATTAGGATTTATGAAGCTCTCCTGCCATATTTCTCTTCCATGTCTGAGTTGCTAGAGCAGTGTTAGACAAGGCATCAGAACAACACCTTTTGTCCAGAGGAAGTGAATGAGGAAAATTTCTAACAGGTATTTTTAGTATTAGGTAAAGACAGACAGTGAGTCATGCCACAATAACCTAAACTCAGAATTTCCTCTGTCATGTGGCTGTGTGTCACCAGCACCGACATTATTCAATGTCAAGTTAAAATGGCAAGGTGCAAAAATAGGACAATTTTCCCCTAAATACAAAGGTGGTAAGACTGGATTGGTAGGAGATCGGCTGTTCTGAAGATCTGGGTAGAAGCAGTGGAAGAAACTAGGCAGTTCACACACCTGCCCAGTTCAGAGATGAAGAGAGCTTTTCCCTGGAGATACCAAGAAATCAAACGATGCAAAAATGAAGACACTTCCATTGATTTGGCTGGAAAGCTAAATCAGCCATGGGGGTTCATACGCTGTCTGAAACTACGTGCTCTCTGAATAGAATAGGTCTCTTGAAGATGAAACCGATATGGGTGAAGAGAAGGAACTGATACCAACAACTGGACTGAAATGGTAATGAACTTTTTCTAACTTCAAAACTTTTTCCCAGAGGGTCCATTAACAAACTAACTACAGCTCTGCCTGCTTCTTTCCCCTCTGATTAATGTCATTTATTGTCTATGTGGATTTTTAAGCTGTCAACAGATCCCAGCTCAGGGGCGAGGGTGCAAACCTGAAGTTTATGGTAATTTGCCTGTGAGATTATGGTTAGGTATACTGTAGAGCTTATCGTACAAAGTCATTTTAGCAGTAATGAATCTGCAATTAAAGTGACAGAAATGCAATGCAGATGAAATCACCAGGCACAAGATTTAATGTGAACAGCGATGGAGGAAAGATCAGCCTTATGGGGTTTGGGAGATGGGTTGTAATAGTCCTAGCAGTAGAGAAGAGGCATGTCCTATTCTAAGGACCAGGCAGTTCAATGCCTTCTGAATTTTCTGTACTAGAAGATGTCTCTGTTGGAAAAACAGTGCAAAATAAACTGGAATATGAACCAGCAGGAGCTGCCTATTAACTCTTTCTAGGATTATAAGAAATTAGGTTTGGGAGAGATGCACTTCTTTTATCTCTTGGCTTAATCACACTAACCAGCTGTTTGCTATTGACTCAGGCAGTGGAATCTAATGTAAAAAAAATACTTCCATATACAGAAAGGCTAGAGTTGGTTTGAGAGTGGACTAAGCTTTCTCATGCTAAGCATAATTTCGCCTCAGTAACCTGCCTTCTTAACTCCCTTTGTAAGGAGTGGAGCTGGGCAGACCTCTCTAGAGGACACCAGACTCCTAAATTAAGTTTTCCAAAGCAATTCTTACAGGTGCTTCTCTCTTTTTGTTGGCTACAGTGGTGGAAGAACATTCTTACATGCTCACATCAGTAATTAGTGTGGTTTAGCTAATGCATTGATATAATTTCAAATTTCAATATAATTTCAAAGCTCACTTTGCTGTAAGTTCCCAGCAAAGCAGCTTGCAGAGGTTGTTGTGTCTTCCACTGACCCAGATGTTTCTTGACTGAATGTCTGTTTCTCCCCTTCCTATTCATCCCCATTAATTGCTGATTTACTCCCATTTTAAGGCATAGACTGAGTGCCACCCAGACAACAAAAAGCAGACATTTCAATTCCCTGCGAAGTCACTAGAAAGAGACTTACAGGACATGACTCACTGCACCCTTATCTGCGATCTGGTAGATTAACTGTTCCCTGAAAGGGCTACTTTCTGTCCCCTGGCTACACATGGGGTCCACATGTCCAGCTCGGTGGAAAAGTTGATGCTGCAGACAGCTGAAGTTGAGTGAGATGAATCCCAGACAGGGAGGCTGGGCTGGGGTCTTGGACTGCAAATGTCCCCAGCCCAGAGGGGAATTGGAAGAGGGAGCATTAGGAAAGAGGGAGAGTGTTTCCTAAGGAAGAGAGAGGGAGGAAAACTAGCCCGAGCACAGTGCTCTGATTAGAAAATGTACGCAGTGGAGAATGGCGAACGTTTGTTTTTCTTATTCTGTTGTTTCTGGGTGTTTATAACCTTCTTGGTTCTGTGGTAAAGCCACAGAGCTCAAACTCTTTAAAGGCAACCGCTGCGCATGGTATGGGAGCAGAACACAATGTCTGGTTTTGAGAATATCATACGTGAAAGCCTTGTTTTGGTGTGTGACATTTGGATTTTGAATAGGTTTGGCTACATTTTTGCTTAAATCTGTGCCTTCAGTAACACCCACATCTTCAGTAAAGGGAAAAAAAACATTGCTGAGAAAGAAAATTGGCTTTTGAAACAGCAGCAGAAATTCAGATCCTTTCCTTTGGCTAGAACTTTCTCAGTTTTTTTTTTCTCCCTTTTGTTGGGTTGGAAGGGCAGTAGAGAATATCCTCCCTGAAAGTAATAGAACTGGATGACAAGCATGTGTCCCAGTCTTGTGTAACATTAAAAAAAAAAAGGTCTGGTGGGATTCTTTTGATTTCAAATGTGGCTTTAGGAGTCATCTCATTTGACTTGTGGCCTTAGCATGGTCACTGAGCTTTTTGCTGGAGCTCTCAAGAGTGGGATGGAAATTATTTGTTAATGAATTTTATGACTTTATAATGCATGAAACATTTTTCCATATAAAGTGGGCTGTATATTCTTTGTCTGGGGGCTTGCACTTAGCAAATTAAGAACATAAAGAAAAAACAGCAGATGACAGAGTGCTGCTACCCTGGCAGGATTGAAGAACAGGGAGTCAAGTGAAGAAAGTCATGGACGGACTTTGGAAATGTGAGTTTTGGAGAAGCATTGGAGGAGATGGAGCAAGGGCTCAGTAGGCCAGGTTGTTCCAAGATTCAGGGCCAGGGTCAGGAGATGGAAACCATGGGTAGAAAACATCCAAAAGCTGGGTTTTGAAGATACAATTAATGCAACAGGAAAAACAGGAGACGCAAAGCTGAACTTTGAGGAAGAAAGCAGGGAGACCAAAACTGCAAGACTATGAAGTCAATAGAATCATAGAATCATAGAGTGGTTAGAGTTGGAAGGGACCTTAAAGATCATCAAGTTCCAACCCCCCTGCCATGGGCAGGGACACCTCCACTAGAGCAGGTTGCTCAAAGCCCCATCCAGCCTGCCCTTAAACACTTCCAGGGATGGGGCATCCACAACCTCCCTGGGCAACCTGTTCCAGTGCTTCACCACCCTCACAGTAAAGAATTTATTTCTAATATGTAATCTAAATCTCCCCTCTTCCAATTTAAAACCATTACCCCTTGTCCTGTCACTACACTTCCTGACAAAGAGTCCCTCTCCAGCTCTCCTGTAGGCTCCCTTCAGATACTGGAAGGCTGCTATGAGGTCTCCCCGGAGCCTTCTCTTCTCCAGGCTGAACAACCCCAACTCTCTCAGCCTGTCTTCATAGGGGAGGTGCTCCATCCCTCTGATCATCTTCGTGGCCCTCCGCTGGACCCGTTCCAACAGGTCCATGTCCTTCCTGTGTTGAGGACTCCAAAGCTGGAGACAGTATTCCAGGTGGGGTCTCATAGGTAGTGGGCTTTCTAGCTGTAGCTAAAGACTGGAGGTTTTGCTGTGGTAAAAGGGAAAGACATAACGCCTCATATCTGATGAGGTGGGGAGAAGATTTCTCCATCTGGCAAAAGCATATACTGCAGGATCTCTGTAACATCTGCTTTTCCTCAGCAGGATCACAATTTTAGCAATTTTTTTTTTTTTTTACTGTAGCTGTATGTTGGGCATTTTGCTGCTGGGGGCCACTGTAGCTGGAAGGTTTCTAGAAGTATTCGCTCTCTGGTTGACCTTACAAGAAACATTTGTATGTGTTTGACAACTTTAATTTATTCTGCATTGCATTGCAAATCCATGGGAGCGGGCACTAATATGCAAGTATAATGGGAAAGAAATTCCTCTCATGTAAATGACTGAGATCTGGTACCCATCTTGTGTGAATGAAATTCAGTTGAACGAAATTTTTTCTTTTGTGAGTTTTAATCCTTTCCAGGTTTAACTTGCAAATCTATTCAGTGTATTCCTGTAAGACGAATAGCAAGAGGGAAAGGTCATAGGAGCACTGACCGGCTTTTATCTTGTATTTGACCCTCACCTAGCATTCTTCAAGCCTCATCCAAGCCTGCAGCTTTTAGGCACTGCTGCTGTGCAGAGTAAATGAGATAAATGTGATGCGGTCCCTGAGAAAATCAACATTTCTCTTATCCTCTTTAGCACTAATGCATAGTTTAATTTTTACTAAATGAATGATCATCCCATGCCCTAGCTTCCCCAGATATATAGCAGAGGATTTTGCCCTCTGAAAGCACTTTGAGACCTATCATTGAAAGTTCCCATAAAACAAAGGAGTTTCATTTCCTTATTCCCCTAATTCTGTTTATTCCTGATGATAGTGCATTTTGCGAGAAACCCTCTTGCAAACAACGTCTATGGCAGGATCTACTTACAAAGCTGAACTTGCAGTGCTGGGACGAGCTGAAAATATTAAGGCAAGATAATATGAATAGCGTCGTATGAAATGAGACAGTCGATTTTTGACCAGTTTGACCTAGCCTCTTTCCCTTTTCTTTGCTTATGTCTGTTCCCAGGTCTCCTTGTTGATCCTCCTAAGGGATTCAAAACAATAGGTCTTACAGTCACAATCCTTCAGCCATCTCTACAATAAAAAACCCTAATTTGGTAAAAGGTGGTGTTTCTACCTTAGCGTATTATTTGCAGGAAGAAATTTAAAAAAAAAAAAATGTATATTATGTTTAAACATTGGGAGCGACATTGAAAATAAAGACAGGAAGCTGAGGGAAGAAGAGCTTAGTGATACAGGGAAGAATGCAATGCTATGCATTTATTAATTCACCGGAGAATTAAATCACATCAAATAGCATAAAACGCAACTGCTCTAACACCCCTCACTTTTTTCCAAAAAACAGAAAGATTTCTGATAAATGAAACCTGCCAGCAAGAAACCTCACGGCGTGTCCCAGTCACAGTAATAGAGAAAGCGTGATACAGGGGACCTGACTCATCCCTGAACCGATCCTATTTACATATCTCTGGCTGAACGTCTTGCAGCGATGCTCTCACACGCAGCACTTAAAACACTTGCCGTGGGCACTGGCACTTCATTTGGCAATGAAAATGCCCCGTGAAGGAAAAGGTCCAGTGTTTACTGGCTAAATACTTTCAGGAGAATAAAATCACCTGGGGGTTAAATATTTGTGAAGGTACTTCCTGCATTAATGAGCTCAGTTATAAGCAACGTGGTTTTCCCTTGAGATGCCCTGCCCTTAGTAAAATTCGCAGCCCTGCTAGAAATGATCCATTAGCAGTTACAGCACCATTTTATCTGAGAGCCTGCCTTAGGCTGCATCTGCTCGTACCTCTCAACCTGGACATCATCAGCAGATACAGAAGCAGCTCACATTTATGGAGCACTGAAAATGTGAGATTATTTTTTTTTCCCGTGAACAAAGCAGTTGAAATTAAAATATGCTAACACATTACCAGACCATTTCTCAGTGCACACACTTGTCACAATAAATAAGCCAAATATAAGCAGTATCACAATCTATAAATGTGTAAAATTATGCTGAATGAATTAGCTGCCTCTGTTCACAGTTTATAGGCACTACTGGTTGGGAGGCGTGGCTGAAAGAATACATGATGTCTATAGTACCCATAGCAAATTTGGATGGCACTTTTTAACTAATAGCCTTGTTATCAATTTTACCTACAGAGGTACTGACATTTCAGTGTCTATTTTTATATTTCCTAAATTTACATGCAAAATGGAAAAAAAACAAATTCAAAGAGCTACCTAAGGTGCACAAGGCTGCTTTGATCTGCCCACTGTGCCAGCGATGGGTTGGAGGATACATACATTACTCAGACAAAAAATATCCTGTGATGCTTTGGATTGTCTGCAGCTGATGGTTTGTGGGCACAAAACCCATTTCTCTCATTTCCTTAGAATCACAAATTCCTTAAGATCTTAACAACTTTCCTTACCTGAAAGGAGTCAGGATGTTGTGAACATCCTCCAGCAGCCACCACAAAAAAGCAAATCATATTTTCCCTCCCCAAAACGTAGAAATAGTCTTTTACCTGGCTTGTTCCCCTTGACGGATCCAAACAAGAGCCACATCAAAAGGCACTTGAGCTCCATGGGACTTCTTCACATCTTTTCTTTGCAACGCTGAGGATGGTGAAGTTTCTCAGAAGCGATGGGCTGGTGGTGACCAAGCCAAGGAGCCGTCTGCTGCCTGGTTAGACTGGTGGGGAGTATCACTCTGTGTACACGGCAAGGACTTTGCTCTTTGGTCAGCAAATCATCGTTTCACTGGCTGGCTCCGCGCAAGAGAATAAAAGCTGCTCTCTGTTCAGGTATTAGTAGCTTTTATCCAGGAAATCAAACTTAATGCTCAGTGTGGCGGAGCGTGCCGTTGTGTGTAGGAAGTGGTTTGACACATCAGAGCTACTGACTCCAGAGCTGTTCCACTACAGCTGAGGTCAGTACAACAGGGCGAGATTTTAACAGGTTTGTGCAGCCACTCGACCCGAAATCTGTGGCTGGACAGGCCTTCAAGAAGGACCATCACCGTGGAATGGTTGTCTGGTGCATGATGATGGACCTCAGACACCATCTGTGGGCTCTGCCTACAAAGAAAAGATCCCATGGGGTACCATTTTGGCTTTTTGAAGGCATTCTGCTAATGATGACAAAGCCACACTCCATTTTTTTTTTGATGTATGCATGTCTGCAGTTTCTCTGAGAGACAGATGAGATTCTGAAGGATGGACAGTTTGATAAAAAAAAAAAAAAAATCTGTGAGGATAAGGCTGGTAGGTTTGGAAAGAGTTTCTCTTGCTCCTAAATTGTCTGGGTTTGCCATGCTCCAGAGAAATTTGTTCTTCCAAATGTCAGTGGAAAACTGGAAATGATCAGGGAAGTATCACACTTTATGTATGTAGTGTTTCTACAGCCATTTCCACAGAAATTACTATCTGTTAGTACCTGGTGAATTAGTTGGAATAGATTATGGAAAAACAGATTTAAACTGTCTGTGGTATTCCATCACGCTTATTACGTGCTAGACATTTACTTTTCCTTAAATCCTTAAAGAATGAAATCTTCCTAACAGGCGTGCTAAGGAATAGATGTGATACATTTTTAAATGGTGATACGGCTGCATCCATCAATCATAGCCACAGACACAGAGGATGCTGTGTTAGTGCCTCTGTTCCTCGCTGTCAGAGGCTCTCCTGTCTCACACCCACAAGGTTGATGGTCCTGTGGAAGGCAGCTGACACAAGGGAGCTTCTTTTCAGTGTGACCCAAAACAGACCTTTTTTCAGGGGGTGAATGAAGATGTCGTATCTATGGGAGACTGCACAAACGTAGTATTTGTATATACATCTCCCAGCATGTAAAAAGGTGCAAACAAGACTTTAGTAAGTGCTTACAAGAGCAGCAGACAGAAGAGATGCTACAGCCCCTGCTGTCTCTCTCTCTCCCCTTAAATCTCCCTTTGTCCTTTTCATGAAAGCTTTCGTGCAGCTTCACTGATGTAGGTCCTCTTGGAGGGTCTGTTGGCATCAAGGCTTTGGCCAGGAGATCACTGCCCAAACCCAAATGCAACAGGGCACAGAGAACAAGTAAGACTTCTTGAGGAACTGTTGTCTATAAAATGCTTTTCTCACCCAGGGGCTGCTCCGTGCTCCATAGATAAATACTGCCTTTGCTTTAGTACCGAATCATCTTCCATGTTTAACAGGGTAATAGGAAACACTCATGCCAAAGCCCACTGAAGGACTTGGAAAGATTTGCTCTTGAAACATCTGCCTGAAAATCACAGAGCCCAATTCTTCACCTTTTTCCAAGATACCTGCAACTGCATATGCAGAACAGCAACCCTCTGGGTTGATAAGATGCATTTGTTGCATTGCACGGCAAGAAATCCCGGACTGTTTATCACAATTTGTCCTTCCCCTACTAAACATGTGGTCTGTTCTTTAGAGATGCAGGGATTTACTCCCCAACATCTCTTTCTATTATTTTTTGCCTGGTGAGACTATTTAATTTCAAAGCTATTTTCATGATGGAGGCAGGGATGGGAGACCTTTTCTGCAGTTCTTCAGCTCAATCTGCTTCTCTCAGCTACTCAGAATCCTGCCAGTCAATTAATGATTGCAAACTCTGAATTTGAACTGCAGACACAGGTTCCCAACAAGCTGAATTTTATCTTTTGCTGAAAAAAAAAGGTCTTTTTTCAGCAGGTGAGCTGAGATGGGCTCCCTCCTTCCCGCAGCCATTTGCTTTCAAGCAGCAAAACTGAGTGTGGGTGGATAAGAGCCAGTAAGATTTTATTAGAAACGGTGAGTTTTCATCCTAGCAAGAACACGCAGTGTACAGTCAGTTGTACTGGAAGGAACGGTGACCCCAGGTGGTTAATTGCTACAAGCACAGTTGCATGAGAAAGACCTGTAACTTGGCATTTAGACCTTTTAAAGGTCAGCTAAAAAAAAAAAAAACAAAAAAAAACCAACCAAAAAAAAAAGACGGTTACAGCTTGTGAGAGCAATTAGTTAGGTCAGCTATGCAGCTATGTGAAATAGGTCAGCTTGCTGAACAATTCCAGGAAAAAACAGTGCTGCTTCAGTAAGCAACTGACCCAAAGTAGAGAAGGGGAAGGTGAGAACTGAGGGACCCAGCAAAGGGGAAAGTTATCTAGGCTGAGAAAAAAACAGGGGGTTATGAGAAAAAAACCCACATAATTAGCATTATAATTTAGATGTTTAACATTAGATGTTAGCAACAGAGGTGTGTGGCAGTAAAGGAGTGGAGGTGATGAGAAAACTCAGTGGAAACCTGGAAAGTGATGGAGGGAAATAGGAGCATCTTGAGCACCTAAGAAGGTATAGGAGGAAAAGAAGGTGCTGATATCTCTGTTGCTTGTAGACTTTGTTCCATTAATCACCAGAGTTTTTGTGTCTCTGTTGCTTGTTGACTTTCTTCCATCGATCGCCAGAGTTTTGCTGCTCAGAGAAGTCCTCTTTTTTCATCAGAGAGCTGGGAGGAAAAGAGACCGTCACATGGCACAGGTCACCACAGACAAGATTATGAAGATTATTTTTATGCAATGCCACAAGATCAAGAAAGATGCAGAAATGGAGTTGCCAGGGAGTAAAACACAAACATAGTTCCAGCCTTCTTTAGGTCTAGGTTTAACATGGGCTTTTTGAAATCCTGTAAGTGCTTTTAAAACTCTTAGTGCACAAAGTCGTTTAGTCTGGAGGTCTGAGTAGCGGATTTTACAGTGTGTCTGGTGCAGTTTTATCTGATGGAAAAAACCCAGAATCATTTAGAAGCTGAGGACAAAACAAAAATTCATAGATTCCTGTATCTTCCCAGACTTGGGAGACTTGGCCCCTTTACATTATCATCTCAAATAAAGCAGCAGTATTAAATTTTCAGTTGGGCATTGCTTATTTTACAAATCCAATGATGTTGTGAGCGAAACCAAGCTAGCTTAAAGAAAAGGCAACACCGTGATCTTATTGCAACCCTTCCCAGCTCAAAGCAGCAGTAAATTTCCACATAACTCACTAAAATAAGCAAGCTTTGTGTTTTCTCCCTTTACTTCAACTTTTCTGCCATGAATCACTCTTACATGAGCCCTCTATTCAGGGGAATACCAATTCATACGGACCTTGCCGGGACTGTGTGGTGGTGTCTCTAATAGCTAACTAAATGCTGTTAATCAGTATATTGCTTATATGCCCTTGAAATTATGGCAATTGTGGTCCTTAACTCACATTATTTTTTTTTTACTTGGAGGAAATGTATTGGGAATTTTAGCTTAGGCATGGGATACAGTGCTACTCTGTACTGAACATCTGAAGCTCGAATAGCTTGGTTTTGCACTTAAATAGGCTACTCTTGGCTTTCTTTACAGATTACTTAGAGGACCACCACGCTTATAATTTTCAAGAAAAGTTATTAAAAATGCCATGCAAGGGGCACGTCCCATCCTCCACAGCAGCATCAAGCCCTGCTGCAAAGCAGAAGTAAGGGAAAGCCCTCGTTATACCATGTGCTAGAAAAGATCATTAGAAATTTTTCACCCAAGATAATTATTTATAACGACAAAACTGTTTTTAACTGCTTTTTATTTCCCTTAATTGCGTCTTAAATGGAACATGTTTGCAAGGTCAACAAGGATTTAGGTTCAAGTCAAGAGGGAGTTGTATGGTCAACACAGTTGTCAAAGTTCCCCCTTGAGTCAGTGGAGACAGTCAACAAGTGCATATAGAGAGTGATTCACCTCCTCTTCTGGACATCAACATCTACAGGATGAATCATCCATCCAAACTTCTCTCCCTCCCTCCCTCCCATCTGCAGACAACCGTTAAACCAGCATAACTAGTTTAAACCAAAGACAGGCCTTTTAGGCAGCTACAGCTGGATGAGAAAAATCCAGCTGGATGAAAATACATATTGAATTTCAAAAGAGAATTTAAATGGCTTATTTAGTGACTGAGAACAGTCTTCCCTGTCAAACATCCTGGACATGGTTCATTATTCTCTTACTAACTCTTCCTTTCACTGGTGCCAAGCTCTGCGATAAATATGTGAGAACGACAAAATTGAAAGGGAACCTCAAGGGTCCAGTATTCAGTGTTGGAATAAATCCATCCCTTCATCTGTTTTAAACTGATCTCCTACTAAATGTCTCCTAGTTCTGTTGTGGAGACCATCAGTGGCTAACAGTCTGCATTCACTGTACCCCTCACCTCCATGATACAGTTAACCTTCCCACATCCTCCCCTTCCCATGTTGAACAGTCCTAGACCTTTCCTGTCTCTCCTTGTAAGGCAACTGCTCCATCCCCATGATTATTTCAGTTGTCCTTCTCTGGACTTTCTCTGAATCCACTAAATATTTTTGAGATGCCAAGACCACAATGGCACCAGCTACTCCATAGGTAGGCCCACCAAGTGTCTGGCTGAGCTTTTGGCTTACAGGAAAAACTCTTTGGATATATTTACCTTCCATGTAGTGACTATGGCCACAACTTCATTAACATAGTAATGCCTAGATTGGGTTCTTTAATACTTCCCCGTGCAAGTACAGCTGCATAGTACAGATAACTTTCTTCTATAGATATTCTTATTTGCAATCATCATTTCTCTAGCCTGAGCAGAAAAATTTCAGGACCTTAAAATAAACTGATAAATTAATTATATAATAGTGTGTTCATATTTGTTCCTTCCCTTCTCCTTTTTATTACCATCAAGTTATAGTTAATTAATTGTACTTAATCCTGCAAAGTGTACACATCTTAAGACAGTCACTGTAGTGAGCTCCTTACCTGTCTCTTTGCTTGACTTTAGTAAGAATTTTTACACTGTCTGACAAGTTAGGGAAATACAACATAGTTGAATTATAAGGTGAGTACAAAATTGATTGGAAAATCCCTGAAAAGAAAGTGCCTTTAAAATGGTTCAAAACCGTGTCAAATGGAAGAGCATATTGAGTGGCACCGATTAACTGTCAGAAGAGAAGGATGTATTGAAAGGTGGTCCCGGGGTTGCAACGTGGGCCTTAGGCTATTCAGGATTTTCAACAGTTATCTGGATGATGAATACAGACAATCTCTACTGTGTTTGCAGAAGATGCTAAGCCAGGAGAGACCATGCGTATGTTAGAGGGCAAGAAGGGAAATCAAAGTGACCTCAATACACTGGACCAAAAAAAAATTAAGATGCAATTTAAAGAAGAAGTGCAAGAACTAAATGTAGGCAGAATAAAACAGCCTGTGAAATGGAGTAGTGGCGTCACTGATTAGATAGCTGTTCTTCCAAAAACAAACTATGCAAAAAGACCAGTTAGCAATGTCACACGTAAGAAATGTTAAATCTAATTTTGAAACGTATAAAACATGCAAAGCAATTCCTTATTTTACACTGTGACAATAAAGCCATGGATAGGATGCTCTGCCCCATTGTGGGCACTACACATTAAGAAAAACATGAACCAGCAGAAGACAGTTCAGAGGAAAGCAATACGAATAACGAGGGGGTCTAGAAAACGTGACCTAAAAGGAAAATCTGAATGAATGACAATGGAAAAGGGGCAAGATACCAGTCTTCAGCAGTGATAGAGGTGGAGCTGATTATGCCTAGGCATGGACTAGATCACCCCTCGAGTTTTCTTCCAGCGCTAGAGTCTAGGGTCTGGTAAGAATCATGCTCTTCCTCCTCGCTTTCTGGACCCACAGCCCAGCAAGCTGAAACCAGTGCTCTAACACTGTAATTTATGGTCAAAGTCCTCCTGCGTTCTCATTAGCTCTTATTTTCCACCTAACTCACATCTCTGGGCAGTCTCAGCATCTGACTGATTTTTGTACCAATTATACCTTCTTTAGCCCAGAGAAAGTGCTTGGCCTTCAGTTTTAAAGGTGCTTGTGGCTGTACTGGTGTTTAAGACTAAATGCACACATGCACATTTTGCATAAATTAATGGTATTGTTGCTGTAAAAGTCAGACATTGGATATGTAATATCTGCTTTTGTCTAACCAAGGCGGTGGTTTTCTTCCCTATCTGATAACCAGACCCCAAAGGTGGGAGTCATAACACCTTTGGCGGCTCACGTGGGAGACAAACATCTGAGCTGGCTGTCTAGACTCCATTTACCGTCAATGAAGACACGTAGTCTACAAGAGTAGACTTAACTAGGGCAGGGCTGTATCTCAGAAAAGATGTTTTAAATAGGTCAGACGGAACTTGCCCTGTAAGTATTCGGTTTTCCCTGTTGAAAATAAAGAGGATCTAGACAGTAAACTCACACATAGATGCCCTTTATTATACGCATCTAAAATCAGAGGAGATGAACTTGACCTCCAGCAAGTTTCAAAGCACAGATTGTTACGTTATAGTATTCCTATCCCACCTTTGGCTCTTATATTACCAAGTGAACTTCCCATGGTTGAAGACCACCATTAGAAATCTTTCTGCTGCACGTCATGAGGCATCTTTCTACATCTTCCTTAGTTTTATGAGCTGGGTAGGTGCTTTTGCTTAGGAAGGCACAGTGTAGTGCTTCCCTTTAGTTCAGTGAAGGCACAGTTAATTTCAGCTGGATGAGTTTTGTTGAGTCAGCTCTGAATTTACCGCCTCATAGGAAGCTGTTGTAGGTGTTCCAAGAACTGGGGCTAAATACTGTGCCGCGGAAATAAATGTAAACGGTTGCATTTCAGCTCTTAGATGATCTTAATCTAGTGCCTTTTCCCTGGGAGAGAAAAAAACTTCTGAACGGTACAGATTTTGGGGATTCCTTACAGAAATGCAAAAGGAAGCACTTTTAAATGCAAATAGTAGTGGTAGGAAATATTTAGAAAAGTTCTTCAGCTAAGGTAACCTGGAGGTTTCTAAATCTAACCACTAACCAAGCAATGTTAGTGTATGAGCGAGAAAATCGGTGTGGTCCTCAGGAAGGAAGTACAGAGAGAGAAAATGAAAAGCTGAATGTAGAAAGGTCAAGATACATTTTGCATCAGCCAGGCTAAAGTAACAGAAAATAATGTACATTTTTTCCTCCTTGAGCATAAATTATTAAAGCTGACCCTTTTACTCAGTGCAGAATAAGCGTTCATAACTTTTTTTTTGCTCCTAATGAGGCTCAGAACTTTTTTACATCAGCTTTTCGATGAGTCCCCAAGCCTCTTCTTACAGTATCAAGAGTAATCCTTCAAATTATCGCTGGAGTAACTCAGGCAGAGCTTATGCTACAAAAGTCAGACCTCATGCTTTGGGACATAATTTTAAAATCACAATTTCCTGTCATTGCTCTAGGATTGTCTCTGTAGGGTGTTTTTCTAATGCACATTCAGCTGTTCTCAAATACTGCAGTGACACCAGCATTCAAAGGGTTGTAGATGAAGGCAATCTAAAATAGGGCAATTAAGCGTTGCTCTGGCTAACAAGGGAGTACCGATGCTAGTCAACAGAGCTGGACATCTGAAGAGTGAAACTTCTGGGTGAAATATTAAATAAATAGCTAACTGGTGGGTATCCTCTCCATCGGGTTGAATTTCCATGACCCGTTCTGTTGCTGTTATGCTAGTACCATTTTCGTGAACCAAGCACTACTTGCACAGTGGAGAAAGGTGGGGTTGGGATGGAGACCTTGGGATTAGCAAATGACCATGAGACGACGGATGTTTGAGGTGCAAAACTCTTGAGTAACCCAACAGGCCTGTTGAGGATTTCAGAGCACTCCATCTCTGGAGGGAAGCTTGACTGCCAGACAAGGAAACACTTCGGGATCAACAAGGTGGTTTTCATCTTTTCTCACTTAACATTAGATGTTGGTGCAGATGGAGGCTTTTGAGCTAGTCACCCGTCTGCCGCCACAGTCAATGGAGAGGAGTAGGCGCAGCTCAGATGACCTATTTTAGATGTCTGCATTTAGGTGAGATGAACTGTCTGCTTCTCTGCACCGGCTACAAAAAAGCCGAACGCCCAAATGCTGCAGATGTCACATTTGGTCTAAGGATCCCCACCAAACCTTCCCACTTGGTTTTCAGCTGTCACAAACAAACTCCATCTGCTGTAATTAGCACTGAAATTTGCTCTGCATTGCCTTGGTGTCTATAACTGTCTCCCAGTGCTTAGAGACCCTCGCGAAAATAACCTCCCTACCATCAGATTTTATTCCCTTTGCTCAGATGAACTAGCATATCTGTGCACAGTCCTGGATCCAGACCTTATCACCAACCCCACCATCTCTCTGGCTCTTACGGTGTTGTGCACAGGTTATAAATACTGGAGCACAGCGCGTTTTGGGGCTGAGATCTGGGCAACTTCAATCTTGAAGGTGAACTGCAATTATAGGTGAAAACAATGAACTGCAGCTGGCAAATCTATAGCATTAAAAGGTGCAACACCAACCAGCCCTAACACTTGTGCTGTTCAGGGCCCCTGATGGTCAGGGCCTCTACAGTGCTTGGGAGGAGAAGGAAGGAGAAAGGTGACCTGGACAGGATTGAGCTGACTGTAAAACGTGCTAATTAAGTGCAGGAGTTATTTCCATAAAGCAGCTCATATTTCATGCCCTGTAGCTGTTCTTCCCAAAAAACAGCAGCTATTTATCAGGCTGTTCAACACAAGTCCACTTACCCTGAGGAAGTTCTCCTCTGACCCTCATAAATTGAACTTTATTCACACTTTATAGCCAGAGCCAATTTTATCACCTGCATCCATCCAACCAAGGTAACTGCCCAGTGGTCGACTTTGGAGGTTGCAGAGGACTTACTCATGTGTGGCAAATGACCTCAAACTTTCTCCCCCAGGCCAGGACAAAGCTCATTGTAACTAGAGAGCATTTGGTCCTGAAAAAGGGTCATTGCCCCGAGACACCGAGCTCAGACAGTGAGTGCACCCAGCTTCAAATCTGTTTGCATTTCCCAACTGCACAAGAAATATGCAAACTTTGCTGGAGACCACTTTCATCCAGCAGAATCCCACCATGTGTGGGATGGTCTCGTGCTTCCAAAAGGTACAACAACAATTACTGCAAGCAAGAAATGGGATGGAAAAGCAACATGTGGGATCTTGTGTATCTCTAACTGCCCCTCGCTCACATGTCCTCATGATGATCTTCATTACATCTGTTACCTGCATGATACAAAGAGTATCGCTCAAAAAAAATAACCTCATTAGCTGTTTTTATGGTGAGCAAGTGGAAAACCCGAAATATTTTATGTGACTAATAAAAGCCAGACACCGAGCCTCCTCAATTTGGATTGTTTTGTCAGCTTATTTAAAGTTAGAAGAGGAAAGTACTCCAGATGCCATGTCAGATATGTGCAGCTCAGATAATACAGAAAGAACAGATAAAAGATAATATGAAAATAGAAAGTATAATAGAAGGATAGTATCTACCGCTTGACTATTTAGTGTTCAAACCATGTCCATGTCCACCAAGATGATTTTATCTGTATCATCTCTCTTAAGTGGAATTAAGAAGATTAAGAAATTCAAGATTTGCATAAAGACATTAAAATGAATGTTTTCTTTCCCAGTTCTTGGCCCAGACAGTGTTATGTATAATTTGATCCTTTTTTCACCTTACTGAATTTTACCATGCCACAAAGTCCAGACTTGGGGTCTTTCTGCTATGTCTTCAATGGACACTGCCCTAGAGCTTCGCTAAATCAGCCATAGAGGGAGGGGAGAGAAGAAAACATGGTGGAACTGGACAAGTACCAAGGATATGGCTTGCTTCAGCTCAGCACAAAACCAGCATCCTCTTCTCACTATGGCTCAGTGTGGCCAGCAGTGCCGGTCAGCGCTAACATATGGTATAATTTTTAGCAGGAGAAATTCAGAAGAAAAAGTCCTATTTTGGGTTTCAGGAGGCAGGAGGTAACTGCACTGGTTGTAATGCAATTGGGTTTGCACTCTGGTTGCTGTGGCATCCCAAATGGCTGTGCACAGCCAAACCTCAGCTTCTCATGCTCCCCAACAAGTGACATTGTCGGAGCAGAGGTTCTGGTACTGACTCATCACCATGAACACTGCCATGATCTCTCCATGGTGGGACAGCCTGGCTCTGCCCTTGGAACACTCCATCCAAGCAATATCCACCTCCAACACAGGGCTTGAAAATAAGAAATCATAGCCAACAAACATAACTGAGAAACCAGATGAGCTAAGAGAAGGAGAGCTTCATGAGAAAGACCTGTTGCCGAAGGCAACAAGCATCAGAACGATGAGCCCAGAGGAGAGCTCAGAGCACTTCATCTTAATGTTAGCTCCTCCACTAACTCCAAATGTGGCCTGGGGAAGTCACTTCCCTGCCTTCCCCCCCTGCCCTATACCTGTAAGTTGTTGATAACAATAAATTGTTGATAACAATTTTTATCGTAACTGCAGGCACGTCTCCACATTCTCCTGCTTAATGCCATGCAGTCTTTGAGCAAAGACACACTTTAGAAATCTTCATTCAGAGCATCAGCTTCTAATTCCGAATAGCTAGAGAACAGCTGAGCAGAAGCTTAGTCAAAAAGTTTTCTAACTTATATTTAAAAAGAAAGAGAGAAGAGCTTCATTTGTTTTTGCTTCAGGAAGCTCTCCGCACCAACAGAGAAGAAAGTCCCTTTCTAAAATAACAAGAAATTCATTAGCACTTCTTGTACTTTTTTAAGGTCACCATTATAGATATTTTTGATAACACATCCTTTTACGTGCATGTGGTCTGCTCTGATGGTGGAGATAATGGTGTTTACAAGGCTGCTACCTGAAAAGTGGGTATCTTTTTTTTCTGATATCTTCCTTGTTTTTCAGGAACAGAAGGATGGATGATTTTCACACCTGGCCATTTCACACCAGGCGGTTAAGGTCTTGGTTTTACATAGATTGGAAAGAGTATAGAAGGAAAAACAACAGACATGGTGAACTTTTTCATATTTTAAGATAAAAGCTCAGCGTTGAATTTTCTTCTTTTGCTTTCGTGGGAGCAAACGGGTGGGAGCAAATGGGAGCTTATGTGGTGGGACCAGATAGTTAAGGACTTTAGAGTACTCTATCTCTGGCTACACAGTGCTTTTTCTTAAGAAACACAGGAGTTGACAGGCTGGACTAGATTACCCATCCATGTAGTTCAGTATCAGGCCCTTTTCCGATAATCAGGATAATATGTCCAAAGGAAGAGGTAAGAAATCCTACCTAGAAAAACGCAGAAGAATTGGTCGTTGTCCTTAATCTTGTCTTAACTTCCAGTCATTGGGTTGTTTTATAACATACAAGATAGAAGTTCTTCTCTCTTGCATGAGATGATAGCATATTCTATCTGAATAAACACACAGCTCGTTTATTTCTTACTACAGCACCATGTTGTGAATTGTGAAGTTACCAAAAACCTCAAGACACGCAAACTTTTTGATAAAATGAAAACTATGAACAAAAACAACTCCTGGGACATCAGGTGGAGTATGGAAACTGTCCCAGTAAATTAAGAAAGTGCTGCTCCATGGACTGTCTTCTAGAGATGATTTACCTCCTGGCCATAGCCTGTGCTTGAAAACTTACTGGGCATCTGAGTTTTAGATAGCTAAAATTGGATGAGATGAATTATACTAAAATTGTATGAGACATCTTGATAAGTAGGGAAGTGATCATGCCTCTGTACTCGGCCCTGGTGAGGCCTCACCTCGAGTACTGTGTTCAGTTCTGGGCCCCTCACTACAGGAAGGACATTGAGCTGCTGGAGCGTGTCCAGAGGAGAGCCACCAAGCTGGTGAGGGGTCTAGAGAACAAGTCATATGAGGAGAGGCTGAGGGAACTGGGCATGTTTAGTTTGGAGAAGAGGAGGCTGAGCGAGGACCTCGTTGCCCTCTACAACTGCCTGAAAGGGGGTTGTAGAGAGGTGGGTGTTGGCCTCTTGTCCCAAGTCAATAATGGCAGGACCAGAGGAAATGGTCTGAAATTGCAGCAGGGGAGGTTTAGATTAGATATTAGGAAGAATTACTTTGCTGAGAGAGTGGTCAGGCACTGGAACAGCCTGCCCAGGGAGGTGGTGGAGTCACCATCCCTGGAGGTATTTAAGAAATGTGTAGATGTGGCACTTCAGAGCATGCTCTAGTGCCCGAGATTGTTGGTTTGTGTCTGCTTGTGGGTGGGGTGGTGTGTGGTTGTGGGCGTTTGTTTTGGTTTGGTTTTGGTGTTTGGTGTTCTGGGATTTTTGGGGGTTTTTTTGGTTTTGGTGGGTTTTTTTGTTTTGTTTTGTTTTGTTTTTTGTTGGTTGGACTCAATGATCTCAAAGGTCCCGTCCAACCAAAAATATTCTGTGATTCTGTGATCTTATCTGATCCTACATGTCCATATATCCAATATACACAGTCCTGCCCTTGTCCAGGAAGTGTCATTGCTAAACAGCTGGAAAATGCTGCCTGGAGCTTGCTGAAGGTCTGAATCCTAAAGCAGAATGGTACCATTTAGACCAGACTGGTCCGTTCCCAACATCAAGGATGAGGATGTTCCAATATACATGTCCCTGTTCGCATCGAGCACCTCTGTAGCAGAGACAATCTTGACAGGTTGATGTGTAAGTCCTCCAGGACTCTTCAAGTCCTCCAGGACTACTCCAAACCAGCAGTCCTTCATTCAAACGTTCTGAATATCACAGCTTCATCTTAGCTTTAAAAATTCACCTCATTGCTATTTACTTGGACATACTTTAGGGCCAATGATACTGCACATTCGCCACACAGGAAGAAAGACATAGGAAAAATAGATGAGAACCCGTCCTAGTGCAAACGGCTGCATATATGGAGAATAAGTTGAATTTCTCTTTAAAAGCTGGCAATCCCTTGCACGGTCTACGTGAGATTTTGTGATACTCTTCAGAAGAGTAACTCTTAAAGTACGTGAACTCACCAGCTTGGGTAATACAACCTGTAACTGGAGACCAGCGTTTCCATAAGGAGACCTGAATCCATCCTAAAGACCATGGACATGAGTCCAGCAAAGGGTAACGAAGGTGATGAACGGTCTGGAGCATCTCACATATGAAGACCGTCTGAGAGAGCTGGGGCTGTTCAGCCTGGAGAAGACAAGGCTCAGGGAAGTGTTACCACCCCTTATAAACACCTGAAGGGAGGGTGCAAAGACAATGGAGCCAAGCTCAGTTCAGTGGTGGCCACTGAGAGGACAAGAGGCAATAGGTACAGACAATAGGCACAAACTGACACACAGGAGGTTCCCCCTGAACATCAGAAAGCACTTTTTTACTGTGAGAGTGACTGAGCACTGACACAGGTTGCCTAAGTGGATTGTGGAGTCTCCCTTGGAGACAGTCAAAAGTTGTCCAGACACAGTCCTGGTCAACCATATCTAGGTGACCCTGCTTGAGCAGCTGTTTGGACAAGTTGACCTCCAGAGGTCCTTCCAACCTCCACCATTCTGTGATTCTGTGAAATCATAATGGTTGGGCTTGCACTACGGTGTCGGATTGTATAAGATCAGTATTACTATGTGGGATGTAGGCTAAGGATCAGGAATGGGGAGGCTTTTAGGTGGCCTACACCCTTCAGATACCTGGGTAGGATAATCTGACAGGATATTTTAGGATAGCTATCTTAAGTGTTTCGCCTCTCCATGTGGTCACTAGCAAGAATCCAGAGTGCTCCTAGAGCGATTCACAGTTCAAGGGAAATATCCAGCTCTCTCCATTGACCTAAAAGGCCTTATCTGGACATCTGACATGGTGCTCCTCTGTGGAGAATAGGGTGTCACCTGGAATCAGGCAATAGGAAGCTCACTGGGGTGAGGTGAGGGGGTGGCTGACTCAGGGAACACAGCAGGTGCCTTTATCCACTTGCATTTTATAATATTTGTGCCATTTCTGAGCTAAACAATTAACGGAGGAGGAGGAGGAGGAGGAGGAGAACTTCTTTTGTATAACTTGGTCAGTAACCCTGAGCAAACCCAGATGCTAAGTCCTTTCCTTGGTCTCACCTCTCCATAGAATTATATCAAGTAATAAAGCCACAGAAATAATCACAGACTCATAGAATAATTCAGATTGGAAAGGACTGGTCCAACCTGCTGATTAACCTAAGGTCAGTTTAAGACCCTACCTGCCTTTACTCAGCTGGGTATCGAAAACCTCCAAGGATGGAGACTGCACAAACCTGTTACTATCCATGAACGTCTTAGTGCCAATCAATGTGCTATTAACACCAAATAATCCTGGTTATGCTGAGAGTGTTGTGATAGCCATCTACAGGAGCTCAGAGTATTCTCTTTGAACCTTAACTTCTTGGATTCACCTGTTTTGGACTGAAAACAGTCGTTCACAAGAAATTGATATAAATCTGCAGCAAGCGGAAGGATTACCTCACCTATCTGTAAATCATCACTACAGATGCATTTCCAGAGCGATGTCATGTTGCTCAGTAACAACCCAGAGTTCTTAGAATTTAATCTCAAATCCAGAATTGTATTTCAGTTCAAAAACCGTACCTGTGAATTTGGAGGGAGCTTTCATTCAGCTGTTTCAACTGATGTTGAAAATTGCTGTCTGAGATTCCTTCTGTTTTTGCGTACTCAACTTGAGATATTTTCATTTGCAGAGAAGAGATGCCCGGAATCCTCCAAATGGTCTCAAGGTGGGCTCTCAAAATGCGTACTGCCATAGGTGTCACTATTAAACCTCCAGTGAATTGAAAGAATATTTTAGGATGGAAAATCAAAGGGGTTAAATTATTCTAAAAGGGAATCAGCACTTTTGCATGGTAAAAGGTTCAGTGAATTTAACCCATGGCCTTTCCTGACATAAAAATCTTCAAACCTGGAGACAAGTCTAATAGAGAAGGATCTCAACTCTAGTACTTAACAACATCACTTGATCTTTGAAAAGGAGTGGAAGCTATTGAAATTAAAAAAAAAAAAAAAAAAAAAAAAAAAAAAAGAAGGTCCAGCTAAGGTTTGGCTCTGATATAAGAGAAAACTAAAAGGAAGACAGAAGACAGTAATGCTGGAGAGAAATCTTTCACCGCAGGCACGCACAGTAATGGTTGGGAAAGCAGGCAAGCCAGCTTGTGAAGCTGATTTTCTTCTTCTTTTCCAAGTCCTCCCTCACTGTTTGCCTTGGCTTCCAAAATCTTTCTCAAAGCTATTAGTTTTAAAGCTGATGACCAATGAAATGGAGTTTTAATTCATTTTTCATAACAACTTTTCATTTTCATAAAATCACAAAATCCTAGAATATCTCAAGTTGGAAGGGACCCATAAGGATCACCGAGTCCAACTCCCAGCAAACACAAAACTCCTGAAATCCCTCTGATTTTATTGATGCCCCAGACAGTGGGGTTTTAAGCATGTAAGAAACCCGCATTTTTGGCACAAAGAGCCTCTTTATGGCTAACGCGGGGGGATCTGAATAACTTCCTACCCAAATCCTTCCTCCAGCAGAGCAGCACAACCATTATTTTTTCTCTCAGTGATGGCAGACGTCCCATCTGTACCGAGTCTAGTCATGTGTAATATTTTCACTGTTACATTTTTGACATGTTTTCTCAGTTCTTCAAACAAGCTCAAGACACTGACGGTAGGACAAAATGGTCATTTCCTCATTTGTAGCATTTTTTTTCCCCATCACTGGCCAAACAAAAACAATCCACTGTGCAGTGGCAATAGCAACGGAGCTTTCTTCAGTTGTGATCAAAAATATCGAAATAAGTGTGTCGGAAACTTCATCTGTGATGAAATATTTCTGTTCTGAGACACTTCTTACTCATTTTTGTTACGGAGCTCAGCCAAAATATGAGACTAGGTAAAAATGGGAAGTAAGTAAAAACTAGGTGAAAAAAAGCCACAATTGTCTGGGTGTTTGGGTCATTCTATATATGGCAAAAATACGCTGTTTTCTTCATTGCTTTCATAGTGGCATTTTCAGCTGCTCCTTTAGCAGTAGAAAGAATATTTCAAATGCCTTTCTAGCTATTTTCAGTTCTTTCAGGTTGTTATGCCTTCAAGTTGTTTGGTTTTTTTTTTCTTTTTTTTCAAGCCAGCAAACCAAAGCAAATCTTCCCAAGCCAGGATGAATTTAATTCTGGCACTTTCCTCTTCACATTTAATTTTGCCATGTGGGCAATGCTGAAGGTCATTGGGAAGACGTTTGTGATAGTCAAGTAGGTATTTTTGTGGAGGGGGGGAAGGGAAGGGAAGGGAAGGGAAGGGAAGGGAAGGGAAGGGAAGGGAAGGGAAGGGAAGGGAAGGGAAGGGAAGGGAAGGGAAGGGAAGGGAAGGGAAGGGAAGGGAAGGGAAGGGAAGGGAAGGAAAAAGGGAAGGAAAAAGGGAAGGAAAAAGGGAAGGGAAGGGAAGGGAAGGGAAGGGAAGGGAAGGGAAGGGAAGGGAAGGGAAGGGAAGGGAAGGGAAGGGAAGGGAAGGGAAGGGAAGGGAAGGGAAGGGAAGGGAAGGGAAGGGAAGGGAAGGGAAGGGAAGGGAAAGGAAAGGAAAGGAAAGGAAAGGAAAGGAAAGGAAAGGAAAGGAAAGGAAAGGAAAGGAAAGGAAAGGAAAGGAAAGGAAAGGAAAGGAAAGGAAAGGAAAGGAAAGGAAAGGAAAGGAAAGGAAAGGAAAGGAAAGGAAAGGAAAGGAAAGAGGAAAGGAAGAGAAAGAGAAGAGAAGAGAAGAGAAGAGAAGAGAAGAAAAGAAAAGAAAAGAAAAGAAAAGAAAAGAAAAGAAAAGAAAAGAAAAGAAAAGAAAAGAAAAGAAAAGAAAAGAAAAGAAAAGAAAAGAAAAGAAAAGAAAAGAAAAGAAAAGAAAAGAAAAGAAAAAAGAAAATAGAAGGTTTGAAGGTGCTGCCAGGCCCACCACAAAATATGCGTTGTGCAGCAAGGTCAGTTCTCCACATGGGACCTTCACCGTTGGCTGGAAACCACCACCATCTGATGGGATTTAACCACTTTTTAACCCAATCGACACCTCTCTGAGCAGCCCTGATGTTTTGCTTTTGTGGCACGTTGTGGTCCCCACCATTTCCCACCTGCGTGGGTGGGAACCGCTCTGCTCTCCTGATCCCCAGTGGTTTTGAGGGGGGAGTTTACTGCAACCACGATTGCCACCCCAAAGACCTCTACTTAGGTTGCCACGCACTGCCCTCTAATGCCTTTTTGGCATATTAGCAACCCTCATCCTCGGTGGAGATCTGTAATAGTAGTACAGATGTTCCAAATCCAGCAAAAACTGCTATCAAAGCTGAATGGAAATTGTATCAAATGAGGCATTTAAAGGCTGCTTTTTTTTTCTTTTTTTTCCTCCAGCATTGCTTCATTTTACACCTTCTTGGAGATCACCTTCAGGGAGAAAAATAAAAACTCCTTACTTACATTTTCTTGAACAGTTTGGATGTTAGATGCTTTCAGGGTCTCCTTCAGATGTCTCTTTTCAGTCAACACCTCTGATTTCTTTAAGTTTTTGCCTTGCCCTGCTGCTTCGTGTCGGTGATGAGATGCCCAGGAGTGCAGATGGCCACTCAAAAGTGCACACAAATGTTGGGTTTAAGATTTATAATGAGTATGTTTTCTGCTTTTCTTTTTTTTCTTTTTTTCTTTTTTCTTTTTTTTTTTTACATTTTAATGCTTGCTAGCAGCCTGTTTGCTTTATTGCCTCCTTCAGAGCACTGAGTAGGCATTTCTAGAAAATTATCCACAATGAATGCGGCATCTCTTTCCTTAATGGAAGCAGCTGATTTAGAGCCTGCCGCTGTGTGTGTTTTGTTAGTGCTATTTTCTCTTGCGTGCATTGCTTTGCATTCATTAGCACCGGGTCCCATCTGCCATCTCATCACCCAGCCAGCGCTGTGCCATCCTTCTGTAACTTTTTCCTTTCAGCTTTTGGCTGATTACTCTGAATAATTTGAGACCCACAGCAAATTTTATCACTTCGGCTCTTCACCTTTTCCGGGTGGCCTGGCCAGTACAACGAGGGGTCCAAGGCTGGTGGCACTTCTCACAGTGTGAAAATCAGGAGTTTATTCACCATTTTTCAGTCCTGCCTGTAACCCCATCTCCATAATCCCCCTCTTCTTCTCTCCCAGGAGCTCAGAAGACCCAGCTGCATCAAACTCACCTAAAACTACCAAGAAAATTGCAAAGTTGGGAGAAAGAGCTGCAAGAAAAGGTACTGAGCAGAGCCAGATGAGATAAAAAAGGCAGGTATGGAGGTAGAACTGCTAAGACAGTGATCGTTAGTTGGATTCAAGAGGAAAAACGCCAACATGGAAACATTTAAAATCCTAAAGGAAAAAAAATAAAGATAGTTGGAAGATCAGACTTTAGCATCATCAAGGGTGTGTTGGAGGGTGTAGAGCTGGCCAATGCTTCCCCACCTTTGCAGATACAGCTTAAAAAGAGATTTCAGCCACAGTCATTACCTGCCAAGACGTGTAGCGCTGGGGACGACCCCACAAACATCTCTTCTATTTCCAGTCTGTCTGGGACCTCCAGACTTGGCAGCCCAGTGAGATTTCCCTACCTGCCTGCAGCCTCTCTGAATTTAATATGATAGATTTTAATGGCTTCTTTGCTCCCTTAGGGGTGTGTACAAGTATATTGTGGTTAGTATTACAAACAGTGATGGGTAAATTTTGATCCATGCCTAATACACTTTCCAGACTTAACCAAGAGCCACTTCTCTTCTTGTGAATTATCCAATTCGTTGCTTTCAGAAGTAGTTATTTATGGGTCTAATAATTTAGCCTTTGCCCTCCCTGTTGTGACTTGTTCCTAGGAGGAACTGAAATCTCCCATTATTATTGTGCCTTCTACCTTTGCAGACTCTAATCTCTTTTTTAGTTTTTCCCAATGGCTGTCATGCTGTGATATTGCTCTGTGACATTTCAATGCACAGCGATTTCTCCCAGTACCCTTTGATGCAATTAACTGTTTGACTCCTTCCCTTAACATAGGATACCAGTTCTGTTCTCAATGGGATTCTGTCACTGTAAAATTAGTATTCAAGTGTCCTGCGGATTTTCTTTCTTCCACAAAGTTACAGAAATGTGAATCATATCAATCCCTTCCTTTAAAAACGCAGTCATTGCTAGAGAAAGAAATGAGAAGAAGATACTTGGGGCACCCTCTATAAATAAAGTCAAGACAATTTCTTCTTGTATTTAAGAAGCTTTCCCTGTTATTATGAAAATAGACCCACCTCTAAATGCACTGCCTAGAAAGATAGAAATAGCTCAGTTAGAAAGTAGAATAACTAGAAAGGGAAGAGCCTAGTATAGTCCAGAACCTGAAACCAGACCTTTTTTTAGTAGCTTTACTGACTAGCACCATTTTTTCAGCTAACCATGGGGAAATAAATTGCATAGTAGCACAGTCAAAAGCAATGCTGGAGATAAGGACTTTCTGATTAATATAGATAGTGCTTGTAGTATTTTGAGGTGGAAGTGACAATGCTGTCTGCTTTGGGGTTGGAGGTTGTGCTTTGCTTTGCAGACTGTGTTGCATGTTTATTTGCATCTCTTTATCATGTGGTACGAGAGGGTGTAATTCTTAGAAATCTCAGCTCATCCTCTTTGACGTGCTTGGTACGATCTGGAGATACACCTGCCCATTATAAGCAAAAAAGAAAATCCCTTCTTGCTGCTGTCAAAAAGAAGACTCTGAATAGCTAGTGCCAGACTTTGGGGTGAGCTACCTGGAAAAGATCGGAAATTGGTGTTGTTGGGTAAAATCCAGGCTTGGACAGATACAGAATTTTGAGGACTGTTTTGGGAAAAAAAAAATTATTTCTGCAACTAGACAATCAGAGAAATCAACTGATTCAGCCTACTTCAGGCACAAATGACATAATGCTATAAAGACTTTTAATAGCCAAATACTTTGCAATAACACAATTATCCTGTGACCTCAGTGTTAATGGCAGTGATGGCACAGTGAAATGATAACAAACATGCCTGAATAATAGATGGGGATGTTTGAAATACACTTGAAGTGAAATGAGAAGTTTTCTTTCTTCCTAACTTTTTCACAACTGTGTTGTCAAACTCAGAAGAGTCTCATATTATTGTCTCGATTTTCCCCCCCCCCCCAAATTAAGGTAAGTGATTGGAAATGCTGAATGCCCAAGGAGACCAGCTGCCAGATTAAGCTAACACAGGTTTCTTAAGGAGTTAGAAATACAGTATAGAGAACTGTGATATAACATATAGAGAAAATACAATGATGGGCATAAATACAGTCCTGCCCTCTGCTGATCAAATTCCTAAATCTGCTTCAAACTCCAGTATAGCTCTGACTAAATAAGGGTCAGTGGCAGCTCATCATATTGAAGGGACAGATCTTCATGCTCAACTCTATTTCCCGAAAACCTCCCAATTCAGCTATAATGCTTATTTCTTCTCTCCTCAGCAGTGACACGGGCTCTTAGGCCTGAAAAACCCTGACAGCTCTTAATAATCATTTAAATTCTGAGTGCAGAACTAATGTGGGGTTTGGTATTGCTGTTGCCACTGGGATTTGAAGCGGCTGTCTTTACGTGAGCTACATGGAGCGTCCAATAATATTTGCCGTTTGGCACTAAACCATCCTGCCAAAATAAAGCTTACTTTGCATTTATTGTTGATGAGTTGTCTCTACTTCCACGGTTTCAGGCACCTTCTTTGAAAGGGTTATGGCAGGGATAATTACAGAGACCTGCTGGACATCACACGCAAGCGGTGAGATGACTGACTCCTATCTCGTTCAGCTCAACTGGGAGCCCCTCCAGAGTGGGTCTATGAACCACCACCACTACCACACAGGACTGAAGATTCTGGGATCATCTCGATCATGGGGCTCTCTCACCCCAAGGCAGGACCCCCAAGGGACTGGATTCCCAGCGTAAGGAGGAAAACAAAGCTCAGAGTTCCAATTACGCTGGATGTGCGCTGCAAAAACCAAAAGGAATTTGGGTTTCTTTGGGAATGAGGAAGCCGGAAGCACAAACTTCGCTGCACCTATGATAAAAAATTGGGTGTGCAATTAGCTGTGATAGAATCATAGAATCGTCTGTGTTGGAAGGGACGTTTAAGATCACTGCGTCCAACCATCAAGCCCACACTGTCAAAACCACCACTAAACCATGTCCCTCAGCACCGCGTCTGCCCGGCTTTTAAATACCTCCAGGGATGGTGACTCAGCCACTTCCCTGGGCAGCCTGTTCCAATGTTTGATAACCCTTTCAGTGAAGAAATTTTTCCTAATATCCATCCTAGACCTCCCCTGGTGCAACTCGAGGCCGTTTCCTCTTGTCATCATTCTGCTCTTGCAGAATTCATTCCCCTACCCCACTTGGCTGCCCTGCCCTGCCCTGCTTGCCGAAACTAACTGCTATGAAATCTGAGGTGTATGAAATCTGAGGTGTAGGAAGGCTGAGGTGTATGAAATCCGAGGTTTATGAATCATAGAATCATAGAATGGTTAGAGTTGGAAGGGACCTTAAAGATCATCCAGTTCCAACCCCCCTGCCATGGGCAGGGACACCTCCACTAGAGCAGGTTGCTCAAAGCCCCATCCAGCCTGCCCTTAAACACTTCCAGGGATGGGGCATCCACAACTTCCCTGGGCAACCTGTTCCAGTGCTTCACCACCCTCACAGTAAAGAATTTCCTCCTAATATCTAATCTAAATCTCCCCTCTTCCAATTTAAAACCATTACCCCTTGTCCTGTCACTACATCTCCTGAAAAAGAGTCCCTCCCCGGCTCTCCTGTAGGCTCCCTTCAGATATTGAAAGGCTGCTATGAGGTGTAGGAAGCCTGAGGTGTAGGAATTCTGAGGTATAGGAAGCCCAAGGTGTATGGAATCTGAGGTGTCGGAAGCCTGATGTATAGGAAGTCTGAGGTGTCGGGAGCCTGAGGAAGGCTGAGGTGCTGGCAGGGCCCCGTCCTGCTGCACCAGGCAGGTAAACGGGGGCTCGGCGGTAGCTCTGTCTCCTTAATTAGGGCTTTTCGGGATCAGAGCGCTTTCCTCCAGCCCGTAGCGCCCGAGTATGGGGGGTGGGGGGAGGATGCTGGGCTCCCTCTCCAGCGCCATACTGGCCTGTACTGGGGCGGAGCGGGAAGGAGGCGGCGGGGGACAAGGGGGTGCTGCGCCCTCCGCCTGCCGCTAGAGGGCGGTACAATGGCGGCGCTGCCGCAGGGCCCTCGGCGCCCATTGGCCGAGCGGGGCGGGCACGCGGGAGTGCGCAGGCGCGGCCGCCGGCGGGAGGGGCGGGACTTCCCGGCTGCCTCAGCGGCCGGCTCATGGCGGCGGCGGCGCGGTGACGGGTAAGCGGCGGGCGGCGGGCCCCGGCCGACCGCGTCTGCCCGGGGAGGCCGTCCCGGGCTCCGGGAGGGTGCGGGGAGGCAGGGTGGAGCGGGAGGCAGGCGGTTGTTCCCCCTCAGCGGCCTCGGCCGCGCGGCTGCTCCCCTCGGAGGGGTCTAGGCCTGGGGGGGGGGGCCGTCAGGGCCCCTCAGTCCCCGCTGCGCGGCCCGTCTGCCTCCCAGGCCTAGGCCCCCTCTGTCCCCATGGGGGGTGGAAATAACAGCCCGGTCTTTCCATTGGCGCTGTTTTGCTCCCTGGTGCACCCCGTCCCTGACAGGCCTTGAGGCAGAAAGTGCCTTTCCCGCGATGGCAACTCCTTCCCTATATCCATACGCCTAGCATAACGTACCCCATGTGTATCATATCTGCCCCAGAATAGCTGCACTCCTATTGCATGGACTTTACTCCGCTGTGGCAGGTGGGGATTGTGGTAGTGCCGTGTTATCATCCTGTTCCCATATGCATTATAATGTTCCCATATATGTTTCATTCCCTGTAACCCATATGTGACATAATCTCCAACGAACGCAACTTCCTCCATTGTTTTGCAGTGTACTCGGTTCTGCTGAGTCCTGGTTGTTCATATTCAACTGCAGGATTAAACTGCTGTTTTGTTGTTTTTTTTTAAATGCTGAGTTTGCCACATTTTTGGAGTTGTAATATAGTTGTGTTCTGCTGCATCTGCGACTTTTTCCACATATGCTTTTAAATGCATATATGTATAGCAATGGTCAGGCCTATTCCTTTAAATTTAAATATCTATCAGATCAGTGGGATCATGATCTTGCTGATGAGTCTGTAAGCTTTCACTGAAGACTGTTCAGTCATGTTTGTACCTGCAGTAAATTAAGAAGTTAAAAGTTCTGGGGTGGAGATAGGCCTGGATTGTACTATCAGAGACTAAATAATGAGCTTACAGATTGCTCCACAGGTGATAGAACCTCTCATTACATTCGGATTTCCTCCGGTTCATGTCGGATGGAATATCAGACAATGATACATTTCGTGTCAAGTTATTGATGCTGTTACGTAGTTAATTTTATATGTATATATCTATTTGTGTGTGTGCATATATAAATTCTATGTATTTGAGAGGCCTTTAAGAGGCCTTCCTTCCTTTGTTATGGAAATAGTTACTTAATAATACTCTGGCAAGTGTATTTTGTGTAAGAAAGATATTCTTTTATAGTGATGCAAAAAATAGTGAAACTTAAGAAGGTGATTGGAATGTTGATATGTTTGTGCAGATGCTTTTTAAAGTCAGCTGAGACAATAATTCATTTCTGTTTGATTATGTGATAGTTAATGTTCAATTTCTTTGTGAACCTCAAAATACCAGTGTGGACTACAGAGTAATTTGTTCAAATGTTTGATATCTAATGCTACAAATAGGAAGTTTGCAACACCTGTTAACATTTGAACAGTATTATTTACCTGTCAGTTACTTTTACACAGCCTTACTGTAGCCATGTGTATCTGCTACTAGCCAGAAAAAATGTTATTACTTTGAATTTTCTCTGGCTTTGAAAAAAAGTTATATAAAAATACGATGTACAAACATGCACAAACTGATAGGAAATAAGCCCTGGATGTAGATTTGTTATGTCATTTGGATTTTTTTTTTCTTTTGTCTTTTAGCTTTAAATTGAAGAGAAAATGTCACTTTACGATGACTTGGGAGTTGAGACCAGCGATTCTAAAACAGAAGGCTGGTCCAAAAATTTCAAACTACTACAGTCTCAATTGCAGGTGAAGAAAGCAGCTCTGACACAAGCAAAGGTATAGTCTCGTTGTATTTTTGCTTTCTATTTTTCAAACTTCTTTTGTCTTTGGAGTACTGAGGAAAGTTTGTGACCTTAGAATATCTATTTGGGGTAATTTAGCTAGGATTTGTCTATGAGTTTGTAGCGAGGAGCCTAGCAAAACCGAGGGGGGAAAGGCAAGATGCATGTTTCTTGAAGTCTGTTATAGCGAGCCTTGCAAAATTAAAACTGGATGAAGAACTGATGTGTGTGGTGCAAACCTCAGATCTTTTAACTAGCAGAGCCAAAAGCTGATCTTCAAATCTAACTTTAAAGATAATGAGATCAAGCTTTTTTTTAAAAAAAAAAAAAGTAAGTAAGGGTCATACTGTGACTGATAGTTGGCAGTAATGGCTGTTGGTCATTCTTGGCATTTTGCATCAGTTGTTATTTACGTGTTTGCATCATTTTATGCTTGTTATTTAAAAGGCTTTTGGTGCTAAAGTGCAAATCATTGTGCATTAGAAATATTTGCAGGAGGTATTTCCAGTGTACGTGAAAGGGCGAATGAGTGCAAGCTAATTCTTTGAGCTGAAACTGTGACGGATGCATTTTCCCTTTTATTACTACAATATTTCACCCTTTTTCTTTAAGGTGTGTTGATATTTCGGTTCAGGCAGGGCATGTGTGTCTTTGTGGTGTATAGGTTCTAGAGTGAGATTATTTAATTAGAAAAGAAGTATCATAGATACCGAATACTTAAGTAAGCACGTCATTTTTTCACTGGAATTACTCCTGGTTTATGCTGCTAAAATTGAGGACAGGATTTAGTTGATTATTGGAACAACCTGCATGAATGAAATCTAAACGGCTGCTATATTAGATGTATTCTTTGTGTAACAGATAGGTGGTGTATGCATAGACTAATAGAAGAATAGAATAGGATTAGAAAATTCAAGAATTCAGAACGGATTAATACATTTTATCAGATTATAAAATGTGAAGAACAGTACCTCTTTGGAAGAAGTCTGAGCTCCTTAAAAAAACCCACTCATTCAAACTCATCTGAAGAGATCATCTGAATTTTCAATGTGTGTTTCTGGTCCTTGTCCAAACCTAGGACTGTTCACCTACCACTGTATGTTCTAGTGCATGCACAAGCAAAATCTGATCTTACTCTCATAAAAAGAGGGAGGGTGTGCGCTGGTTTCACTGAAGCATTCTTTGAAATGTTGCATCAGATCTGTTTTTGTGTAGCAGCTCTTTAACCATAGTTGGCAAGCATCTGTCTCAGAACTGAGCAGCCTTTGCTGCCACTAAAATACGGCATAAGCTAAGTTATTCACATCAAGGTTCATTAGAAATGTTGAGAATTACTGTATGTTGATAAACTGAAGAGAAATGTTATTTTAAGCTTTGCACAGTGAAGAATTTGAGAAAGTGGTTTTCATCCTTATTTAAAAACCATTGGAGATACCAGTTGCAAGTATATAAAGAAAGCTGCTTTTTAGAAAACCGTTTTGTTACCTTTTTTAGACATTTTGTTTTGGTGATTTTTCAGAGTCAAAGAACAAAACAAACAACAGTCCTTGCTCCAGTGATTGACCTGAAACGAGGTAGCTCTTCTGATGAGAGACAGATTGTGGACACACCACCTCATGTAGCAGCTGGGTTAAAGGTAAGACCAAGACAGCTAAAAGTCCAGCTGTTAACAGATGTTTTGGAATTGGAATTCTTTGCCTCCAGTCTGTATTTATATTTTTTCAGCTTCTTTCCTAGTGGCCAAAGAAGCGATCATTTTCTGAAATTGATTTCCTCTGCTCAGAGGTTCTTTAATTAATGTACATGTTAACTTCATACAGACTTCCATGTGATACAACATTGAATTACCCAGTTTATTGTGCAGTTGAAATACAATAACTTTCCTAGCATATTTCTCCTGGACACCTTCAAAGTACTTTACAAGATGGCGGTTTGGTCAATTAAATAATGAACATAATTGTAATTGCACCAGTGTTGGAACTGGACCTGTATAACAATCAACTTAAAAATAAAAGAAAAGCCACTTAACCTTTTAAAATAGAAAATTTTTTTTGTGGTAATTTTTTCCTTGAAAGTTTTTCAAAGGTGATGGTTCTGAAATAGTTCTTTCAGATGAAAGAAGAACAGTATGTGCACTCTGTTAATGTTATATTAATAGCAGATGATGAAAAAGGCTGATGAGATTACGTGAGAGGACCCATTGCAGATGGTTGCAATAGAAAGATGCCATAATAGTTCTAATAATGAATTAATGAGTTTGGAAAAATTCTTGTCCGTGCTGATTTGCTGCTGCTTTGTATTTGCCAGGGTGGGCGGGGTGATTCTTTCTTCGTGGAAAAATTTGAGATAGTGAGAGACTGGGTGAAATGTTGGGTTTTGAGCAAAGCAAAGATTTCTTTTAGTACTGGTGGGAATAGGATATTACCTGGCATTATAGAAAGTCAAGAATTGAGTTTTGTGTTGTTGGAAGTGAGAAGGAAGTGTTAAATTCTTGGTTTCCAACTGGATGTTGTTTCAAGATCTCAACTGAAAAAATTCCTTTTTCTTTTTTAAGGATCCTGTACCTAGTGGCTTTTCTGCGGGAGATGTGTTGATTCCTTTGGCGGATGAATATGATCCCATGTTCCCAAATGACTATGAAAAAGTTGTAAAACGTCAAAGAGAGGAACGACAGAGGCAGCGTGAGCTGGAGAGGCAAAAGGAGATTGAAGAAAGAGAAAAGTAAGGCTTTTGTCTAAACTCATGACATGTTGACAATTAGATAAAGAATAGAAACATCAATTTGTTTAGTTTTTGTCTCCCTAAACAGTTTCAGGGAAATTCACAAAGGCGTTGTGAAGACTACTGTATGCTTGTAGAAACAAGCGTAGTGTTTTAGTTAATATGTTCTAATGCTTTTGCTAAAACCACCTAACAGTGCAAAAATTATGACTTATCATGTTTACAGCTTCTTCGGCTTGTAATGGACAAGCTGAAAGACGTTTGTCAAGTTTTTATATGTTTTCTTTATGTCTATAGTAGCAGCAGTGTTTGAGTATTTCATGCATCATTATCAGACTTTGACCTTGCAGGTATTTTAGAGCATTTGTTGTCAGTATAAGGTGACTACAGAAGTACCTTTCAGTGCTCAATGATAAACCATCCTTTCTCCTTTTAAATACTCCCGAAATGATACACGAACGCATTAAGTTTTAAAGATGAAGCTGGCACAGCCTTTGAGAGGCATAGTTGCATTTTCTTTTTTAATATTCTGCATTCAGTTAAAATAAGTTAATTGTGTATTTAGTACTGCTTTGTCTCTGGACAAAAGAAAAAACTACTTATTTTTAATTACCTTAATGTGCTTTCCCTGGAATAAGAAGTCTCTCTAATCGTATTAAAGAAGTTGAATGCAGATTCTGTGTCCTACTGAAATGGGTGGTAAAACATCTGCCAGCCAAGCAGTAAGATTATATTTGCTTATTTTAAGTGAAAATTATTATTATTAATATTATTGTATTATTATTAATTTCACTTATTTAATAAGTTAAATTAATAAGCCAGATTTGTCATGGTATGAACACTTCCATCCCTGGAAGTGTTCAAGGCCAGGCTGGATGGGGCTTTGAGCAACCTGGTCTAGTGGGAGGTGTCCCTGCCCATGGCAGGGGGGTTGGACCTCGATGATCTTTAAGGTCCCTTCTAACTCTAACCATTCTATCAATCATCTAAAGCCTATGGAATTACAAGAGGGATATTCTGTTGCTGTTCAGATTGTGGTAATTAATTAATTAATATTTCCAGTCATCTGGATTTCTCTATCTTCTCTGTCTTCATTGTTCTGGTGGAGGAGGAAAGCCTGAGGCTCTGTCGCACTTTAACTAGCACACAAGATCTCAGAAATCTGAGCTGTCATTTCCACCGCTTCAGTGTTAATTGCTATTTAGTTGTAGTTGTAACTTGTATGTGGGCCAAGAGCATAGTCTATATATGAAGAACTAGAGGAAATGAAAAATACACAGTCTGTTTTGATTTAAAATTGGGGAAACAGTGTCAGCCAAACCTACATCAGATGTATGCTTTGTGATAACCCAGGTGTTTGAACAGTGTACGTTTGTTTTAAATTCACAGTGTAGAGATTCAGAATTTTTGTCTGGTTCCAGAGCGGTGCTGGTTTTAGCATCTTGTAGCACAGTTTTGATGGCTGTGCTGGGAATGAGATCTGATTTATGCCTCAAGATATGCTCTTAACTTTTTTGGGAAAAATACTTTTTCTAAAGTATTAAAATCGAGTAATTTGGTGATCATGATAAATAACAGTTAAAGTGCAATTCAATTCTTGAAGCATTTCTCAGCTAAATGTTAAAAGTTTTAAGTACTTAAAGTATTTTAAAGTATTAAGTAAATACTTAAAAGTATTAAGACGTGGCTGAATCTTAGTTGCCAAGTTAGCTTCTCAATAATCTGATTATTTAAGCGTGATGATTTATTTTTTTTTTAACTGGCTGAGTAAATTATACTACTCTATATAGCCTGTGATGGGGAATTTAAAAGAGATTCTGTTCAAAGCAGGGTGATAGATTAATATCTCTGTTGCCTTCCTATCGATTCTATCCAACACCTTTTCCATTGTAGTAATTCAGTGACTAGTCAGTCTCAACTAGATTTATTCAAATGCTTCCTCTTTTCCATACATTCTCCTTGGGTGACTTACAAGTGGAAAATGATATTGCTTTGGATCACTTTATATTTTACAAAAAAATACTCCATAAGGGTAAAAGCAAAGAAACAGAAAGTAAATGTGTTTGTTTACACCTTCATGGAAACCATTATGAAACGCTAATTAGAGCGTAGTGGTATAATTCACACTGCTAAAGTATCACAAATTAAAGCAAAGAGTTAACTTTGATGGTTTCTTATCCTAACTTCCTGTGTCTCCTAGAAGACGTAAAGACAGACATGAAGCCAGTGGGTTTTCAAGACGACCGGATCCAGATTCTGATGAGGATGAAGATTATGAAAGGGAGAGACGAAAAAGAAGTAAGGGAGCTAATTTTGGTTTTGATGGGGAAAGAGAAGAAAAAGATGATGGGGGAATTCACAGTCCTGCTCCCTTTTCATGGATTCTATATTTATCAGATTATAATCTGATGATTATTATAATCTGGTGATTATTATCAGCTATCTGTATAGCTGATAAATATACTGTCATTTCTGAGCCTTTAGAACAAACCTAGCATTTATTACACCATAACTGTTGTAACACAGAAAGCTGTTCTTTCGTGGAGGCAGATGGCAGCTAAGTTATTTGTGGAAAGACTTTTTCTTACATTAGTTTGTAGATACCTCTTTTAAGTTTCTGTGTGGTGTAGATTCCAGGAGAGGGGTGAGACATGAGATAAAATCAGACTGTGAGAATCACTGTTGAGTTTTCACTATTAAGGCTTTTACCATTCCTGCGTTTGTTATTTGAGTGCCCTTAGAACTAGTTAGAAGATGTGGATCTGAGTGATATGTCTTTGCATAAACAAAATTAAACTCTTCTCTTTCAGCAACAAAGTTACAGTAAATAATTCAGGTCTGATATTTTAAAAAAGGAAATTTCTGATAGGGGACATTTAAAATATTTGCACTGCCTTGGAAGTTTGGGACTGCATTAGAATATTGCTCATAAAGTATGGAAAGAGCTCTGTACTTCACTGTTTTGAAAGTGAAGTGAATCTTGAACAGAGCATCTTTTTCATTTGGTTTGAGCAGTTTTAGAACTGAAGGTTTGTTTCACTGTAGTCTTTAATTTTGAAACCCTGTGAAATACGTTTATGATGGACACAATATGTAGCACGTCATTGCAGTTTGGTGATGTTGTCTTCCTTGATGTGCTTTTCATTCATTTCTAGTTCACCGCTCTTGAAAGTTCTCAGGTGGCTCTCTTGCTATTTTTCTGTTGATAGAGATGTATGTTGAGAATTGGCCGGTAAGGAGCCAGCAGCTGTATCAATATTCAGTGAAGCTATTCCAAACAGCAAAAACCTAATCATATGAATGTGTTGTCTTCTGTTTTGCTCATAGGTATGGGAGGAGCTGCCATTGCACCACCCACTTCTCTTGTCGAGAAGGACAAAGAACGTAAGTACACCAAAATCCTGTTCTTCTAAAACCTAGCAGTGGTGTTTATTTCTCACTCAACCTTCTCTTCAGTTAAGACGTCCTGCCGTTCTCCCCATATGACTCTCTGTGGCATAAGAACTTGTATTAGTTCTTTGTTGGTGGGGAGAACCCGCAATACTACTGTGCTTCACATCTCTGTTCTCAAGGTTCGTTTCTTTATTGCTAGAGAAGTGGTTTGGCAAACTGGTCTGTTCTAACCACGTTCAGTTACTCATTTATGATGTGAAAGGAGAAATGTTGCAGATGGGTTTCTCTGGGTAGACTAGAAACCTCCACAACACGGAGAAGGAATGTTTCCATTACCCTTTGCTTTAGGAGGTACTTGATGAATATTTTTTCTGAAGGATTATGCACTACAGACAGAATGTTGTTAAGTTTTTGAGGGATACAGTATCTGCTAAAGGGATGTGTGTGGATGAAACCCCCACTAGGGTTTCCCTCAGTGAAGACAGCTTGAAGATTGCAGTTGTCCACTAGATGGCACGATCTTCCTATAAGAACAAAATGTTGACTTTTTTTGCATATCTAATTGTCTTACATTTTAAAATTAAAATAATGAACAGCTTGTTGTGTATGTCGTTAAAGAATAATAAGAATTTTATGCACACAAACTTTCCTTTGGGGGTCCTGATTTTATTTATGAGAAGATTCAAATTAAAAAAATCTTGGCAAAGTAAGTGAATGATATAATAGTGAAAGCATTTGAAGTGTGTAAACATTCAAAACAGAAAGAGATTGTTTTGAGTAAATAATTAAGAGTAATTGAGTGGTGTCAAGGAAATGTAAATATAGGCTGGAAATGGTAGAAATATCCTGAGGGGGAGAGCTTTCAAAATGTGACATGATCTCACAAGGAAACCTTTGTATGGCGTGTTAGTTGATGCTCAGCTAGGCTGGAAAAAGCAGAGAAAATATTGCTATAGCAGGAGTCCCATAGTCCAGTCCATCTGCTGCTAAAATAGGGATTTTTTTCCTCATACGACATCCCCAAACTTCACATCTGGCATTTGATTTGGTAAGATACAAGTACTGGTTCACAAGAAAATAATCTAAAATTAAGTTAGTCTAAAAGTCCGTAAGTACATTCAAAAGTGTGTTCTGCATATTTCCTTTAGTGTTCTGTAGGCTTTTTTTTTTTTACATTTTGCCATTTAACTTGTCAATGGAAGGTAGTTAAATAATCAATATGATAGAGATATCTGTATAGAGATATAGACATAAATGTAACTCCATCCCCCAGGAAAAGTTGTGGTTCAGAAATTGTGTGATCTCGTAAGATTGTAGAAATACTTTGATTTGAGTTGCATTCATTCTTTTTAATAGACCTATTTCTCTTTTGTGTGAACATACAGTGTACTTTATTTCACAGTCCTCTGGCCCCAAGCTGTGCGCATTGATCCATTTTTGTCATAATTCTGTTCCTGATGAATGGGGCTTTTAAGTTTGCTTGTTTTCTGTCTGGATAAACTGATTGTCATGCAGGTGGCCTCCTAATGTTTCTTTTCTCCATTTGATAAGAGGTTAATAAATGCATAATAGACCTACGGATACAAACTCATTCTATGTCCTATGAGGAAAATCCAGAATAACTCAACTCAAATCTTGTTTCTGAGAGAGAGAGATGAGGGCATGTTAAAGCAGCATGGGCAGAGGAAACATTCTTCTGATTTGGATTTACGTGGAAGACTTAGTTTGTTAGTATTAATGCAGAAAAAAAGTACTGATGAAGAGCAGTCTGTAAATGAGTTGGACTGAAGGCATAATACTCTAGTGTTCATAACAAGTAAGTAGTTCATGCAAAGTATTTTATTGAAAAAGCAAATGTCTCTGTTTTCTTCAGCTGTAGCATCATTTCCATTTGAAGAGGAGTCAAGACCTCGAGCACCGTCTTCCAAAGCAGCTATTCCTCCTCCAGTGTATGACGAGCCAGAAAGACCTCGTTCCCCCACGGGACCTAGCAACTCTTTCCTTGCTAACATGGGGTAAATGAATGACTTATGCGCATTTTGTGGAAAAAGGCGTTAGAAGGTGGTGGAAACCAAAAGTTTAAATAGTTTGTCAGTAGAGAGGAAGAATACAACCCATTGCATGTATGTGGTTGCTCTGAGTCCATATAGTCCTAACTGGCAGGATCCAGAAAAAGCAGTGGATTTACTCAGATGAGAGAAATGCATTTGAGGTGGTTGCATTCAAGGCAGTGCTTTCAAGCAAATTCTGAAGCCACATTCCAGTGTAAAGTGTTTATGGCTTGTACAAGCCAAGCTAATGCAGTATACAGGAAAACACAGATGGCGTGTTAGTTCCTCTAGGTTTCTTTTCCAGCTTTGTCTTAAATTTGCTACGTACCAGTGGGCAAATCATTTTGTCTCTGCTTTGTGTTTGTTTGTTCAAAAATTCAAAGCATATTTGCATGAATATAGCAGCTGTGGCTGTAAATCTGCCCGTTTACTTTTCTGCCTTGGATTAGCATTGTGTGTAATGCTTGTCTTACTACTGTGGCAAGAAAGTGAAGTCGAATTTATAGTTAAAAAGCAGCTTAAAAGACCTAATTTGAAAGGTGTGGTGGCTAGCTATGGTCCTCTTATCAATCACATCAGGTGTTGCGGAAATGCAGGCTCAGTGTAGTCAAAGTCCTGAATCCAGGACGAAGACAAACATAAAAGTGTAGTTTATTACATTATTACACTGCATTTCCATTTTGGAGACAATTTTTGATGCATTTTTTATTTGATATAAATGCCTTTTTTTTTTTTTTTTAAAAACATTGTCCAGAAAAAGGATAACCAGACTCAGTACCACTGAACCAGTTTATGCATCGTTACCACCTCTAGTTAGCAATACCCTGGGGCCTTCACTTCATTGAAGGAAGTGCTAAAAATATGACCTAACCTGCCTTTTTGACCACACAATTGGCTACTGTTTATTCTGTGACTTAGTGTTTTAACCTTTCAGGATTACATAGCCAGACTTTTTGGCCTTTTTTAATGTGTCTTTGTATGTTTCATATACTAGAAAATAGTCATGTAGTCAACTGATCCTGTGTTTTCTGTGTAATATTATGTACCTGTTGATAAAAGGGGGGTGACGGAGCATAGAATATTTGCTGTGGTTTAAACTAGTATACCATAGCATTTTTTTTGTCTTCACCTATCTAGTTATGGTCTCCAAAGAAATGTCAACATGTGTAGATATATTTTGATTGTAAATATTCATTCAGAGGGAATTTCAAACCTGTCAGTGGAGGTTTTTTTGTAAGGTACTTCTTTAAAGGTACCTTTTTTTTTTTATAAGTTGGGGACTTTATTGCCTCAATACGCTCTCGAAAATTGAGAAAGATCACACGTGTTTAAATTAATACTGAGGATATCCGGATTTGTTATAGGAAGGGCTAGCAGAGCCATGTAGTCTGGAGCTTATGCCAACTTAGAACTGATAGATGGTGGAATGTGATCTAATGTGGGACGTAGATCATAGATCCATCTAGGTTGGAAGGGACTGTAAAGATTGAGTCCAACAGTTAACCTAACACTACCAAAGCTACCAGTAAACCATGTCCCTCAGTACCACATCTACCCGCCTTTTAAATACCTCCAGGAACGGTGATGCCACCACTTCCCTGGGCAGCCTGTTCCAATGTTTGATAAAATTTTTGTGAAGAAATTTTCCTAAAATCCATCCTAAACCTCCCCTGGCGCAACTTGAGGCCGTTTCCTCTTGTCCTGTCACCTGTTACTTGGGAAAAGCAACCAACCCCCACCTCTCTACAGCCTCCTTTCAGGGAGTTGTAGAGAGTGAGAAGGTCTCCCCTCAGCCTTCTTTACTCCACACTGAACACCCCCAGCTCCCTCAGCCACTCCTCATCAGACTTGTGCTCCAGATCCCCCACCAGATTCTCGAGACTCGCTCCAGCACCTCAATATCTTTCTTGTAGTGAGAGGCCCAAAACTGAACACAGTCCTTGAGGTGGGACCTCACCAGTGCCCAGTGCAGGGGGACAATCACTGCCCTGGTCCTGCTGGCCACACGGTTCCTGTTACAGGCCAGGATGCTATTGACTGCCTTGGTCACCTGAGCACACTGCTGGCTTATATTCAGCCAGCTGTCGACCAGCACCACCAGGTCCTTTTCCACTGGGCAGCTCTCTAGCTGCCCTTCCCCAGGCCTGTAGCATTCGTGGGGTTGTTGTGACCCAAGTGCAGGACACAGGGCTTGGCCTTGTTGAATGTCATACCATTGACCTAGGCTCTGATTGTTCTACATCTGCCTTTTCTGTCAAGCTTTTGATACCAGCCACTGACAAAGATAAGAAACTGGACTAAATAGACCTTCATCTAACCTGATTTGTGATTTACTATCAGCACCCTGATCTAATGAAAGATGTCTTTCTGATGCTGACTTGCATTGCTCATGGAAGTTGGGTTGTATTTGGAAAAGTATGAACAATTTTATTTAGTCAACTTCTCTGACGGCTTTTCTGTCTGTAATTCAGGGGTAACACATTTCATCTTAACAGGGTGCTGTGAAATTGCTAGGTTGTAAAGTAGTGTAGGAGCTCTTATGTTTCCAGTCTCTGTGTAATAAGATTTTAGGAGGTATTTGAGCGCGTTAATGTTTTGTGTAAGAAACCTTTACTAACTGATGCTTTCTCTCTTTGCAGGGGTACTGTAGCTCATAAAATCATGCAGAAGTATGGTTTCAGAGAGGGCCAGGGGCTGGGAAAGCACGAACAAGGGCTGAGCACAGCACTGTCAGTAGAGAAAACGAGCAAGAGGGGTGGCAAGATCATTGTTGGCGATTCTGCAGAGAAAGGTAATTTTGTCCTATACCAATAAGTTTGTGAAAAATGGTCAGGGAAAAATAATAGTTGAGCTCAGTGGAAGCTCCTGGATTTTTTGTTTACCATCTGTCCTCGCAGAACATACTAGTCGGAGTTGGAAAAATGACTTGTGGTCCTTCTTGTGGAAATTTATCTTTTTTTTTAAAGTGCTTGTCTGTTAATTTTTTTAGCTCATCCTCCCTTTCCTCCATCAATTGTCCACCTTCAGCATTTGGAAGCCTCTTCAAGGGGTGATCCTGCTCTGCTCCTGCTGACTTTCTCCCTATCACATGCTTTAGATGTTGCCCTCATTTCCCTGCTGTTTTCCAACCTAGAGACAACATCTAGGGTTACTAGAACTGCACCTCTGCCTAAGCACAAGTATTGGAAGTCAGGAGATACAATTTTTTGGTTCTTAGGGGATCTGATACAATTCTGAACTTATGAATTATTTCCCTCAAAGAATTAGTATGTTAGCAGTGTTTTAGCTTAATTCGCATTCTGTAGAAGTGATTTTTTGCTTATTGTCCTTCCAAGTAGCTACGAATTCTGAATGACTGTTTCTTACCGATACGAAACTACATTTTGTGGCTTTTATTCCATTGTTTGAAAACAGTAAGATTCTGATAAAAGCCCCCATATAAGGTTTGAATTAGATTTAGTCTTGAATTATTCCATGATTCACTGTTCTATCTTCCTTGCAGAAACGGGCAAGAAAGCGGATTCTAACCCATTGACCGAGATACTGAAATGCCCAACTAAAGTGGTCTTACTAAGGGTAAGCTGAGAGTAAAGGAATGTGTTTTGGTATTTGCAGCAGTCCTACTCTGCCCTGGGGAGGCCCCGTCTGGAGTACTGTGTCCAGTTCTGGGCTCCCCAGTTGAAGAAGGACAGGGAGCTGCTGGAGAGGGTACAGCAAAGGGCTACAAAGATCATTAGGGGCCTGGAGCATCTCTCTTAGGAGGAAAGGCTGAGGGACTTCGGTCTCTTTAGTCTGGAGAAGAGAAGACTGAAGGGGGATCTGGTCAACACCTCTAAATACTTTAAGAGTGGGTGTCAAGAGAACGGGGTCAGTCTTTTTTCAGTGGTGCCCAGTGACAGGACAAGAGGTAATGGGCACAAACTTGAACATAAGGAGTTCCATCTAAACATGAGGAGGAACTTCTTTACTTAGAGGTTGGCAGAGCCCTGGAACAGGCTGCCCAGAGAGGTGGTGGAGTCTCTGGTTCTGGAGACATTCAAAGCCCGCCTGGACACGTTCCTGTGCAACCTGCTCTAGGTGGACCTGCTCTGGCAGGGGGGTTGTACTAGATGATCTCCAGAGGTCACTTCCAACCCCATATCATTCTGTGATTCTGAAATGTTTAAAACTCTGTTCCTGTTACAATGAGTCTGTACAGTTCTAACAGTTCCAGCTGCACCTACGTGGTGCTTTGTGTTGTGGAGAAACTGTGTGTCTCTCTGAGATACGAGTTGTGACTGTAAGTCAATGCTGCTTTAGATTATACAGTTACCTTGTCTTAGTGCTAGGAACTGTCTCCTCCTGTGGCTCTGGGCTGGTAAACAGAAGCTTAAAATACTAATGGTTACAGTTCCATGCATCTGTGATTTGCCAACATAATCGTCTACACAGACCACATCTAGTGAGTTAGGTTTATTCTTTTACCTTTCAGAACATGGTAGGAGCTGGGGAAGTGGACGAAGACCTAGAAGTTGAAACTAAGGAGGAATGCGAGAAATACGGCAAGGTTGGGAAATGTGTCATCTTTGAGGTAAGGGATAATCTGTCTCTCTTTTTCACTGCTCTGAAAGCAAACTGGGCACTTGTCCCTCACGACTGGCTTGTTAGTGCCTAAGAGAAGGGGCATACGTTAGAAGATCTCTCAGGGTCCTTTGCTGTGTTGTGATTCTGGGTTTTCCCTATCTGTAAGATACAAACTTAAAATGTTAGAAACTGGGCAAAAAACTCTGGGTCTCGTGCTTCTGGAACCTTTTTATTGCGTACTCTGCTACTTTTGTGAAGAACCGCAATTTAAAACAGTATTTTTGCTGCTGTTCTAATTACTTCTGTTTTGGGGGTGGTTTTTTGTTTTGTTTCAGATTCCTGGCGCCCCTGATGATGAAGCTGTGAGAATATTTTTAGAGTTTGAACGGGTTGAATCTGCCATCAAAGGTGAGATACTAAATTGTATCCTGCAAACCCCAGAGACTTCTGTAGAGAGATTAAACAGTTTCACCAATTAGACTGTTTAGCTAAAGAAATATTTATTTTATTTTCTTTTAATTGCTGCTTGCTGACGTGTTCTTGGTTTCCATTCCAGCTGTTGTGGATCTAAACGGAAGATACTTTGGAGGCCGAGTCGTGAAGGCTTGTTTCTACAACCTGGACAAGTTCAGAGTACTGGATCTGGCAGAGCAAGTTTGATTTTAAAAATCTAGCTCGAGGTGTCACTGTTCTGGCAATCATGTTTTCAGCGGTAGGCTGGGAATAAAGAAGAGAAAAGTAGCTTTCCTAGCAAACTGGAAACAAGCCTCATTGAATGGATTTTTCGCATTCGTTGTGACTTACGTTTTTTGTAATATAAAGCCCTTTGAAAGTAAGATTCACGTCTGTGTGTTTTTGAATTGCACAATTCTGCTTATTGCTCTGGGGATCCTGTTTTTTTGAGCTTTCAGATGACTTCGTTCTTTTGAAAACCCACTGCTGAGGAGATGCTTTGTCTGTATTCCCGCTTTCCTTGTTCTGGTGCTTCATCACGGAGTCCCTGGGCTGCATCCACAATAAATGGGAAGCTTTGGAGAAGGACTATGTGCTATGATGCTCCTCTTCCCTGGTGGTATCTCTGAGTTACAGCCTTGCTTTCGTAAGTTCCATCCGCACCTGATTTGGGGTCGTTGGACCGTTGGCAGCTAGTTTGTTCTCTCCTGACTCTAGGACAATACTTCCTATGCCAGGATGGAGACTAAATTAACAAGGAATGAGTCTGTCTTTCTTCCCAAATCCAAAGAAAATACACGTTTAACCCAGGGAAACGGAATGAGGAAGAAATTTAAAATGGTTAGCCATGTGAATGGGAGTGAGTGGACTGTTAGCAGGAGCTCTGTGTTGTCAGGCAGTCTTGGCTAGAAATATCCAGGGTTAACTAATTACAGGTCGTTATCGAAATGCTATAGGTAGAACTGAGGAAAACTCATTCTTGTATCTGGCCAGCTATCAGATCCTCATTTCCTCTAACGTCACACATAATTAACTAACTTTTTGTTTAATTAGTTCAAACCTGACATTTGCTCGCTGTCTACGTGTTTCTATATTTGAGGTCAAATAACATCAGGGTTAGGCTTTTTTTATTTTTTTTGGATGGAGTGCCAGTGGAAGTTTGCAAAGTAGAAGGCCATGGAAGAAAATTCTCCTATGAAAATATGAAAATCTGAATTAAAGTACTAAACACTACAACTTGGACGTCTTTTATTTTATTTTTTTAATCTGATGTAAAATAATACGTAGCGCTCTGCTCCTGGTTTTGTTTGTTCTCTGCTGGGAACAGTATGTGACAAAGTGTTGGCAAGAGGTGGCTACGCAATGATGGCAGTTGTCTGTGTGCTCCATTGCACCTAGAATTGCACAGATATTGAAAAGGAAGTGAGCTCTGAGGGCATTTTAGCTGTTTAAAAGCTGATGCTGGATGTCTTTTTCCTGCTATACACATGTATTGGGGGGAGGGGGTATAGACCTGTAGTTGATCAACGCTGTGAATATCTCCAGTTATTGCCCTTTTATTAAGTTTTGGCTGCAGTTCTGTATGACAAACCCTTGGTCTCGTGTTCTTGTCTGCTTGTGTTCCACCAACCTCTGTACAAACATTTGCTTGTAAAACAGAAAAACAATTTTTAAAAAAAAGAAAAAAAACAAACACTTGTATTTTACCTGCTGTGTGTTGGCTTCCTTACTATCCCCTTCCTTTGCACAAGGCCTTCCCACAGAGTCAGTCCCTTCTACACCGCGTGTGCTGCTGTTGGCAATAGTTGTATCCACCGTTAAAAAAAACCTCCCCGCAGCAGAGGTGAAGAACCGGCCTGACTAATGCTAAAACCACAAGACTTGGGGCAATAACAGAATCCAAATTCTGCTATTGGCTCTGCTGTTAGTTTTCTGTTTGACCTTGAGCAACGCTTGAAGGCCTTTTCTACTATGTAGGAGAACAAAGAAATCAGTGTAATATGAATTAGCATGGATTTGCTTCTAAGAGTCAAATAATTTGAGCGGTGTGCTGTAGAAAGTTAAGCGCTGGTAACTCATTTACTATGAATTTAGCTGGAAATATGACTTGGCCTTAAGCAACATGATTTATTTATGACTTTTATTTCTGCAAATACTGCTGTTCTGAGTGACTAGCTGTAAGCATTTCCTAAGTTATACAGACTTAGACTTTTCTGTGTCTTGTAACCAGCTGTTCTGCTGCTTTCTCTCCAATACCAGCTTCTGAGCTTCCAGTTTGATGAGTTGGAGGTCTTCCATTTGCTGAGAATGACAAATTTTTGAACCATTTAGTTCTCAAAATCCTTATTTTGGTTGAAGACTTATGGATTAAAGTTTACGGATAAAGTTTTTAGATTAGATACTAGGAAGAAATTCTTTCCTGTGAGGGTGGTGAGACCCTGGCCCAGGTTGCCCAGAGAAGCTGTGGATGCCCCATCCCTGGAGGTGTTGAAGGCCAGGTTGGACGAGGCTTTGAGCAACCTGGTCTAGTGGGAGGTGTCCCTGCCCATGGCAGGGGGGTTGGAACTCTATGATCTTTAAGGTCCTTTCCAACCTGAACCATTCTATGATTCTACTCCTGGAGATGCAGGGGAGGTGGCTTGTTCATTTAGTGCTTTGTAGGATATTATAAGTAAAGTATTTTTCAGTACCATGAGGCCACTAAGACAGCATACGCATGCCTCCTAAAGTTTTAGTAGACTTATATTGCCATAATTTCATCTCCCTAAACCTAATCCACTTGCTTTGGTGGGTGCCGTACAAAATACGTGACGCCGGAGGCGGGTTTGTAGGCGGTTGTCCTCTAGGTGCTGCCACAGTAAATGCAAACACATACAGAGGTGTGGAAACCCGGAAAGGATAAGACACGCTGCCTGAGGTCCTCAGTCAGACCTTACTTATCACAGCTAATGTAATTAGTAGCAGGTATTTTTTTGGCAAATGCACGTTCTTCCCCTTGGCCCGTGTTGATGTCTTGGCTCAGACTTTCTCAGGTACGGCTGTATCTTGCATGCCTTGAAAAATTTGGTTCTGAATTTACTTCTCTACTTCCTACCTCCTCTGGAAACTTGTTACTGATCTTTTTCTATTTCTAGTAGTTGCTCAAATTATTTTTTATCCAACACCTCCAGCTCTTCCTGCTTACACATCCAGTTTTTTTTCCTTCGGTGATTCATCCATCAGCACCCTCTCAAAAGGCTCAGCAGAACTTCGGAGTTCTCCATTGCAGCTGCGAAGTTTTACTTGTTTGTTTGGGTTTTGCCTACTTGAAATTGTGCGCCCACCTTTTTTGGTAAGGTACATACTTGCAACTGTGGTCTGAAGCGATGATATTTTTGTTTCTCTTTTTGCGTGCTGCCTTAAAATGTTACATTTTTACAGCAAATGGAAGAGGATGGTGGCCTGTTAAGATAAGTTTGCTTCATTGGCAGTACAGTGTTGGCGTTCAGTGTTTTGGTATTTTTCAGACCTGACTTCCTAAAGTTAAGCTTTAATTGCGTGTTTTAAGTACACATGTAATTACTCTGATTCTCTAATGTGCTGAATAACTGAATCTCCTCTCGGGCTAAGTATGAACCGTTCATTACTTCTGGGAATCTAGATTAGAGGCCTACTTAAGAGAGATTTGACGGTGTCCTGAAGCTAACAGCAAGCTGAGAGGGACGTGTGGGACGTGTCAGCCTGGAGCTGAACGAGGTGTCCCTAGTGCATTATCAACCCTGAAGTCTTAAGAACGAGGATTTGCATAGTGGCATAGCCATTAGCTGCCGCTTTTCTCTTCCTAATTAACACTGGGTGCTATTTTAACAGCAGGGAAGTCTTGACTTGATACTTTCGTAGTTGTTATAACCCCAAGGTTTCGTTCCTGAGTGGTAACAGCTATTTTGGAGCCCATCATTATGCACATAGGCTATGGTTGTGGTTTTTTCTGTGCTTAACCTATGTGGAATTTCAGCTGCCGGTTTATCACTTGCCTACTGGGTGTCAGACTAAAGAAATCTGATGAGATGGAGCTCACTGGGAACATTTTTAACATTACTGTTGTCAAAATCTAAGCTTGCTTTGCCCATATTATATGAAAAATGAGAGTTGATGACTCAAAGACAGAATCACAGAATGATATGGGATTGGAAGGGACCTCTGGAGATCATCTAGTCCAACCCCCTGCCAAAAGTAGGTCTACCTAGAGCAGGTCACACAGGAACGTGCCCAGATGGGTTTTGAATATCTCCAGAGAAGGAGACCATGCTGTCTGAATAGCCATACAAAGAGGGAGACAGGTACAGGAAGTGTCTTGCCCAAGATCATGCAGAAGGTCGGCTGGACCATTGGGATTACACTCTATTGTCATATACTTGGAATAGTGTGACCAAAACCCACGTTCCTTGTGGAGCTGCTTTTTAGTGTAACACCAGAAAATGGCAAGTGCTCTTAGCCTTGAACTTTGGCCTCTGAAGTGAATTCAGCTGAGGAGGAGGAGATGTAATTTGTGTGCTGCAGTCTGTGTAACCGTGTGCCTTTTGAGGTGCTTATCTGAAATCACGCTCCTGTGGTAGGTTTGTCTTCGTGTTGGAGTATTTTTCCCTCCTGGCAGGAGAAAATGTGCATTGTAATCCCACATAGTTTTCCTAAAGATAGAAGGAAAAATATGGAAGGCTTCAAAGAGGTTCTTAAACCTCTTAAATCTTCCTTGCTCTTCAAGCAAAAGCCTAATGAGGAACTACTTTCTGTCTTTCCTGCACTTAGTGCAAGAGGCCCTGAGCAAGACTCAGATTCATCTCATGTTAAGTTAAATTAAATCACATGTTCATGCCTGGAGTTTTTCCTTTCCTGGTGGGGGGCTTTGCATTTCTCGTTGAGCTTCATGATGTTCCTGCCAGCCCATTTCTCCAACCTGTTGAGGTTGCTCTGGGTGGCAGCATGACCTTCTCGGGTATCAGCTACTCCTCCCAGGTTGGTGTCATCTGCAAACTTTCTGAGGGTACACTCAGGATCAGGATCCCATCGTCCAGATCATTCATGATGATGTTAAACAGGACTGGACCCAGTATAGACCCCTGGAGTTCACCACTAGTTACTGGCCTCCAACTAGACTTTGTGCCACTGATCACCACCTTCTGGGACCAGCCATTAAGCCAGTTTTCAGTCTACCTTGGTGTCTGCTCATCCAGCCCATACTTCAACAGCTTCCTTATGAAGAGGAGCTTATGGGAGACAATGTTTGAAAAGCCTTATAGAAGTCCAGGTGGGCAATATATGCTGCTCTCCTGTTGTCTACCAGGCCAGTCATTTCATCATAGAAGGTCATCAGGTTGGTCAAGCAGGACCTCCCCTTGGTGAATCTATGCTGACTACTATGGATGATTTTCTTTTCCTTCATGAAGACAGTTTCCAGGCTTAGCTGCTCCAGAATCTTAGAAATAAATGAAAATTCCCTAAAAATTGGAAAAGAGCAAGAGCATCCCTACAGCTGAGGGACGCTTACAGGTTGATAGCGTGTTCCTGACCGGATATGAGACTTTAACCCTGTTCTTTTCCCCAATAAAGCAAGAGCTGCTTGTGATTGCAGAGAACTTAGGTGGCTTACAAGCACTTTCTGTACCAGTCAGCACAGTACTGTGTGGTAACGATTGACTCCTTGGGAGAATTCATGCCTTTAGGTGATGAGGCAGTTGTCCTTAAAAGAGGAACAGGGACTGATTGCATTAGCAGAGCCCTCTCTGTTAATTTGCCGTCAGCTGAGCAGTGAGAGTACACAGCCTGCCTGCAACCGGAGGGTTTATTCTCTACTTTGAAAAATCCTGTGTTTTTTCAGGTGCTGTTTGGATTTCTAAACCTTAATTTGCGTTTCTGTATGGAAGGAGACCCTTCGAGAGAGATGGGCATCGTGGGTCGTGGCACCACCGCTTCTAGATCTTCTCACCGGCCAAACTCCAGCTGCTGCTTGGTGGCAGTCAGCGCCTGAGTTTGGGCTTCACCCCTGTGCCAGAGGAAAAAAATGAGCTTTTGTGAGATTCTGGATCTGTCAGCCGGGAGATTGGGCTTCCTGCTGTGCTGACCTGCAGGAGGGGTGGCTTTGTTCATAGATGGCTTTGAGAGTAGCGCCTGGGCTTGGGAATGTTTTTTGCTGTGTCCTATAGGCAAGACTTCTAAGAAAGGACTTCCCTCTTGCCCTGTGATGCTGAAGATTTTATTCTAGCTGCACAGCAGTTGAAGAGCAATCCCAAAGCCTTTATCCGTCTGATGAGTTTGGCTTATGTGAGGTTCCGTTATTTTTCATGTGCCTTTTCCTTTGAAAACCCTCCATGGACTTTCAGAAACGTGAAGGCTTTGAGGTTAGTGTGAGGCTAAACCCATCAACCCAGGCACCGATGGGCAGCAGGTGACTTGACTCCTTACAGCGTGTTCCTCTGGAGTACGATGGAGACTACAAGACAGCAGAAAAACAGACTCCAGCGCTGGTTTCTCTTGCATCCTGTATGCCAGACCCAACCCTTTTTGGGAGAGCTTATCTTAAAATAGAAATATTCTGTGTTGATTCATACTGTGGTACCAGTCACAGGAAAGCCTGGTGCTGTGCGACCATGGAAGAGCAAAGCGCTTCCTGCAGAACATTGCTCACACACCACCACTGCCTTCTGGTTATGGCTGTTGAGAGTACTTTTATGATGGCCAGCTGAAGACATGATACTTGGCTGTGTGTTTAATACGTGAACCCCATCTCTGCCCTCCTTTGGCCCAAAACTGCATTTCAGGCAGGTGTTTTTCACCTGTGATGTCGTTTAGTGGATAAATACACCCGCTTTTCCTTTTTTTGAGCGTTGGCTCGCTGGGCTGCTCTGGAAGAACAACTGAGCTGAGGAGGTAGGAGTGCTGGTACCCAGAGTAATGCATGGAGAGATGTTGGTGGGTATTTTGAGGTGCTGGTTGGGGGAGTAACTGGTCTGTGTGTGAGAGGAGATGGATCTCATGGGAGGGCTCTCATCTGTGCCTGTTACGCATTTGCAGAGCGAGCTTGAAAATGAACCTTTTCCTCAAAAGGCTGCAGTGACATTTTATGTGGCACGGAGGATGATAGGATTTTTCAAGGATGCAAAAACTGGATATTATATGAGTTCCTTATAACATCAGCCAGCCCCAGAACCTACGGGCCTTCACCCCTGGGCAGCTCTAGACGTGGTCGCAGATATTCGTGTCTTGTGTCAGGAGGAATAAACGAGTAGCTGCTCCTTTCTCCTCCTCACCAAAGGATCTGTGAACTCTGAAGCTTTCTTTAAATGAACGTTTAGGACGGTAATATCACCTTTCTCTTTCTGCAGGCCCCAGTGGGTTAGGTGTGCTGTTTGCTTTGAACGTCAAGAGTGATTTTTACCTGCTATTTGCCGCAAAAAATTCTTTTGTCACTCGAGGTGCAACTCAGCAAGTTAGCGGTGAGGAGGAGAAAACGGAGTAAAGTCGGCAGGACTTCTAGCTGCTGAAAAAAAGGTGGGCAAACCTAAAGTCGTCCACTTTTATATTCCTCGAGAGAGAGAAACAGATGACAAAGTCCCCGTGCGTGATAGCTTATCTCGAATTATGCAGTAGCTGACAATGAATACAAATGTGATCCTGTGACCCAGGAGCAAAACCACAGCTTTCCATGTCAGTAAGCAAAGTCCTCCTGAATGTGGGGGAAAAATGGACATTGAGGTGGGAAAGCTGCAACAGAAGATCAGAGAGGTGAAAGCCAAGGAAAACACTGCAATTAACTGGGGGAGGGATAGATAGAAGGTTCTGCAGATTTTTTCCTTTCATATCTGCTTTCTCTGATTTCTGAACCCTGCTGAGCTCATGATTGTGGCTGTATGGCATTTCCCATCTTTGCCTTTTCTTTTTAGCATCAGGAAATAGGGGAAACCCCCAAGCATAGGAATTCATACTGCATTTTATATTGTTGTTAGTATAGAAATGTAAAAGCACAGCCTTTTGTGGGGCTTTTTTTCCAAAGCAGTTTTTAAGCATCTTGCCACTTCACAGCCCTTGAGTTGTTTTTCCTCTCCCGGTCTCTAAGGTGTGTTCTCTACCCTCCACTTGAGAGCTTGCAGCAAGTCAACAGCTCAGGAATCCATGTGGTCCTGCCAAGATAAAGGTCTTCAGCTCATCACTGATTTCTCCACCTTTTGCCGCGGGCAGAAAGCTGGGTAGCTTTTTTGGACTTCGCTGCTTTGAACTTGTAAAACTAGTACAGCAACAGTGAACCAAAACTCAAATGATACTCTAGCAAAACACACACAGCTCCTTCAGCACCCGCTCCTCCTGTGAGGATGGGAAGAGAAATTCAGTGGGTTTTGTGTCATTTGAGGCACTTGAGGAAAATGCTGGGACTCTACAATTGTAGCGATGCAGAGTCGTCACCGGGAGAGGATATGTGGGCTGGAGCAATTCCCAGTGCCTCTTCTTTACTCTTTGTCGGAGAGGGTGATGCACACACCCAGCAAAATTTAAAGACCTTCCTGGGGAATTAATTATATGGCAATGAAGTATACTCGAGTCAGGATCAGGTGTTTGCTTCCAGCACAAACTGAAGAGGAAGACCCAGGAGCGTGCAGCCCATCTCCCTGCACCTCACCGGTTAAAGCTCTGCACATCATCCCGTATAACACAACGCAGCTGCTTCCGCAGATGCTGGCCCACAAGTACCACGTTCACCTGCAAGGGCTCAGCTCTTCTGAGGAAGTCGGGAATTTCGGGCTAATAAAGAAAACAAGTAAGTCCTGAAAATATCTCCAGCCATCACAGTGCTATTTATGTATTCCCCCCGCACCACCCCTTTCTTCACTTCGCTTTCTACCCGATCATTTCAAAGTGTTTTGCTTTGGTTTATTTCTATCTAGTGGCTTGCTTTCTTCTTTGTTTTTCCTGCAGCACTTTTGCAGGCAAAGCTTGGAGAATATAAAATCCAGGAAGCTTGAGTCTACTATCAGTATTTATATTAAAAAATCATGATGTTGGCATCATATAATCGATGATACATAATATTTGTTTTATGATTAAAAAAAAAAAGGGGAGGGATTTAACTGCATGGCAAGGATTTGCCTCACCAAGCCTGGACTGTGTGAAATAGAATTGATTATTTGTTGTTCTTGGTGCATCAGAAGGATGGAGATGTTTGGAGACCTCCAAATTTGACATTTTCTCTTCGGTGCCAGGTGGGTATGTGGTAGCAGCTCAAAGCCATGGAAATCCACGGAGAAGGGAGACTCAGTTTCCTTCATGGGAAGAGCAAAATCACAGTTAGACACCTGCTGGAGCAGGCAGCTGTAGAAAAGCCACCGAGGTATGGATCTGACAGCGGGTGGTGCTGCTGCAGTAATTACCACGTGCAGGTCACCCCTGGGAAATGCTGTCCGGTTCCTTACTGGGACCGTTCTCTCCAAAACCCAAAAGCCGATGACTGTGTGTAAAACAGGAGACCAGGACCCAGAGCTGTGCAAGGCACCAAGAGCACCTGGCCCTAAGTCTTTGACCTGCATCTCTCTAATCCAATTGTGTCCTGACACCTTTACAGAGCACCTAATCTTTGTGATATGATACCTCTTTGTGATATAACCTCTAATACCCAAGGTTGGCAAAAAGTAATCTGTCTAGGTCAGGCTGTGGTGTATGTGGGGTTTGGCTGGAGAGTTTCCAAAAGCTCATCGTTCCTGGTCCCTGCTGCATTTTAAGCCCTGATGACCTGGGTGTCCCCCCAGCTCTCCCAGCAGAAACGGCACTGCCATTGGTAGCGAGAAGCCACAAGCCTCTTTGCAACTTTCCCTCTGCTAAATTTGCAAGGCTGAAGCATCAGGCCGGTGATCGACAGGCGGGGGGAGCTCGCCCTGTGAAAGGGAGCTGGGTACCAGGTGTCTCTGGCTGCTGGAGAGTGGAGGGATTAGCAAAAGGCCTTGAAAAAACGTGGGCGCGGGCTGAAAACAGAAGCCTTGGGGCTATAAACAGCTCAGGGATGGTCAGCAACGGGTCCCTGAGGTGCAACCTTGGGAGGTTGGCTCAGACATAACAGCAGCAGCTCAGCAAGAAAACAGCTGAACGGTGGGATAAGGAGCCTGGTGCTGCCTGGGGAAACAGCACCTTCAAGCAACCTGTAACCCAAGGGGTGAGGCCAGAGGCTAAGAACCTGCCTGGGCACTCAAACATCTTATAAAAGGACAAAATAGGATTATGCAAGCCTGATTGACCGCGTAAGCATGTCCCGCGACATACCCAGCGCCAGCAATTACAAGCACCCTCGTCTTCCTTGGGTTTGTGCCACGCAAGCAGCTCAAAATGTTATAAATATTTTAAATGAGCTGTTTGCATTATTACTTGCTTGTAGAGTACAACCCTCATAGTGAAGGAGATTCCCGTGACTGATTCTCAGGCCGAAACGACTGCGTGGCTCCTACCCAAGAAAAGCACCAACATCTTTGTCTCACAGGCTGCTACCACCCATTATCTTACTGTACCACTAACTGGAAAGAGGGAGGTCAGTTCAATACCGATTTCCTGGCTGGGCAATCACTGATATGAATATCCATTTCTCCCTGTATAGGTAAACACATCTCTGCTTCCCTTATGTATGTGCAGAAATGCTGAGCAGCTTAGCATCCCATCTCCCGTGCCCCTTGCCTGGTTTGGTGCAAGGTGGGAAAGGCAAGTCAAATCTCTGTCTTGGCCAAAGAGGGGGTTTCTGGGGTTAAGGATGAAGCTGAGGGCTGCAGTCACACCATCTCAACCAAATGTGGGTTTTAAACCTGGGAGAAAGGTAAAAAGACTCTTCATGAGATTAGTTCTAACTAAACAAGCCCACTAAAATGTAAACAGTCAACCTGCTCTGGGTGAACCTCCTTTGGCAGGGGAGGTTGGACTAGATGATCTCCGAAAGTCCCTTTAACCCCTACCATTCTGTGGTTAAATCATGCTTTTCCTTCCTTTAGAGACAGCTTCCTACGGGATGTGGCTGGGAAAGGTGCCCATGAACATTGCTGCTGCCAGTGCCTCTCCCACGGAAAGCAGCACTTGGGAAGATCTCGAGAAGCCATCTGGACCATCCCTCAGCCCTGGGGCAGGATCAGCACTGGCTAAGATGGTTCCCAGCCTATTTGCCCAACCTGTTCCTACAACCCCGAGTGGTGCTGAGCCACCCGCCAGCCTCTCTGACCATGCAACCTGGTGTTTGTGATCTGCAAAGAGGAGAGCCATCCTCATTTCACCATCCTGGAACATATTTTGTTCAGTTTTCTCCAAACTTGTTTTGGAGACCAACTTGATCCTCAGTGTTTTTATTTTTTTAATTGTTATTATTACTTTTATGTTGTCAAACAGTAAGTAAGGGGTGAGAATCCTGGTGCACCAGAAATTCCCAGACTCTGTTTGAAGGCTTACCTGTTTATTTAAACTGCCTGGCACCACTTGGCTGCCTGAGGTGCTCTCTGTGGGCGAAAAACAATAGTATCTAATATAGGGAATGAGGTAACAAGATGCTCCAACTCCTACGATGGCCTTGGCTAGAGCTTGGAAGCTCTTTCGAGAAATTGCCTGTGGTGTGGAGTCCAAAGATGGTCCCATCTGAGATCTTTCTAGCCCAACACTCCAAGCGACTGGAGCAAATCCCAGTTATGAACCAGATGCTTTATTCCCTTTAATTTCCTGGGGACCAGATTCAAAGGAGGATCTATCTTGTAAGCCTCTACCCTTGAAGAGCAGCTGGGTCCTGGATGACTGGCCTTGGTTTTGTCCATGGGATGCAGGGGAGAAGTAGGTGCTGAGCAGGCACCTTTTAAATCCCCAAATGCTCCTGGAGCAGCAAGAGCAGCTCTCCATCCACTCGCCTGCCCTGAGGCTGGGTGCTTTGGGCTTATTTCAGCCTTTGCATCATTTCAGCCAAGGGGGCTTTCTGTCTCCCTGACCAGGTGACGGAAGCACCTTAACAGGGACCTTAGCCACCAGCCTCTAATACAGGACTTGATCACACCTATGATGCTCTGACAAGCTCCTACCAGGAAGTTTTTGGAGCTGAACTGACAATGTCCAGGAAAGATTAATGTTGCAGAAAATAACCAACCAAGGAGTTTGGCACCTTCCAAGCTATGCAGGCACAGAGCAGGATGTTACGGGCAACAAACTTGGACATGAGCATCCAAATGTGGATTTTGACGGACATGGCACCCAAGTTCATTCTTTGGGCTAACCCTGAGCATATCGCGTTATGTTTCTTTTGGCAAGACCTAGAATCTTGTTCTGGAAATATTCTTCCAGAGATGAACTGCTGATCCCCATTTATCCCAGGCAATAAAACTGTAAAAACCTATTTTTGTGTTTTATATAGATTTGGAGGCTCATCACTTCAAGGAGCAGCACTTGTTTTCTGGAGTACAGCACCAGGTTAGAATCAAGTTCTTGTTCCTGCCAGGGGTGGATCAGCAGAGTTTCTGGGTGGTAGACAGGGAGCGAGGCCAACAACTGGGAGGAAGAAAGAAGAAAATTTTACTAGCAAGATGACATCATGTCCTTCGTGATGCCCTGGGGATCCAGGACGCTCAGAGGTGCCAGTCCTGTGCCTGCTCCTGCCCGTCCAGGGCCAGATCCTGCCCAAGTACCATCATGGGTAGATGCTGGCGATTGTAGCATGGCTCTGCTCACTTGGGCTCCCCAAGCAAGACAGGGTAGTGCTGAGCTCTCCTTCCTCTCCCTTTAGTTTCTCCCAGTTTCCCAACCATAAGCTGTGCTCGGACAGCTGCGAGGAGCAGTCAGGGCCATGTGGTGCAAGAGCCTGTGCATAGAGTGGGGCTCAGCAGCCTCCAGTGAGGGGTGGAAGGAGCCTGAAGGACACGAGAAGGGCTTTATAAACATGGAGTAGCATCGGGGTTTGCTGAACTGTCTCCAGAAAGCTCTGGCAGCTGTTGCTGGAAAATGTGATGAAAGGCAGGTTGCTCTCGTGCCGCCCTGGCCTCAGGCACGGCTGCGGAGTCCTCCTGCACGTGGGTGTTGGGCCACGTGGAGTGAAGAAGGACTCTACCTGCTGGGCTCTGTCTGGCAGCAGCACGTGGACGTCTAGCCCAGCTGCCTTGAATTTTCCCAGCCTGCGGCCCTTTAGGGTTGCTGAATGTCCATTTTTGGATGATTTTTTCCCCAAGAAAATGGCTGCCTGCTCAATTTGCCTGGGCAGAAACCCAGCCCCAGCGTGTCCTGCTGTGTTCCCTGGAGACAGGGTAGAAACCAGCTGCTGCAACTGGTTCCAGTTGCTGGAAGGAAGCCCAGCAGTCCCTGCCACCAAATCTTCTATGCTTTTTTCCCTCACACAAGGGAGGCTCAGGTGCTGAGGCTCAGGGACATACAGCAGCCATCCCTCCCAGAGCAGGGCAGAGGCAGCAATGCCATGTAAGTCATTGATGTCCCTGCCATCCCTGCTGGCTCTCCTAACAGAGCCTGGGGGGCATTTTTTGGAATGCTTCTCACCCACTGGCTTAAACAGGTTTCTCCAGGGGAGGTTTAAGCCGAATCTGGCAGACTCTGCACTGGAGTGGATAAAGACGGCTCATCTTGACCATCACGGTGGGCTGGATGGGGCTGGAGCCTGCAGTAGATGGGCAGGGAGGCTTTAAACCACCAGGATGACCAGCACAGGGATGGTTTGAGGAAGGTCTTGGTGACTCCAGGAGGGAGGAGTGCTTCTGCAGGGAGCAAAGACACAGCAGAGAGCTCATGGTATTGCTGTTAACCACCACGGTGGAAGGACTGGGTCTAGTCCTGTGTAGCTTGAGGAGTTTCTCTTGAACTGGCTCCAAGTCAATACCTCCTTCTACTTCCAGGAACCACAGTAAAAATAAACAACTCTCCCAGGTGGTAATGCTCCACCTTCACCTCCTGCTGCAACCTGAGCTGCAGGTTGAATGGTAGAGATTAAGCCACACAGACCTGATTGGGCTCCAAAACTCTGCGCTCAGCTCCATGGCTCATCCCAGCCCTGTGCTGGTTGTCCCTACTGTGATCCCAGGAAAGAGGGATTTTCATATCCTCAGCATGGGGGATTAGCACAGCAGGATCTGAACCTCCCATTGCCTCGGCCTGGGGTGGTCCAGCCTGTGCAAGGGCAGCCAGGAGATGCTAAGCATGGGCAGATGAGTTTTTGGCTCCCTGATGTTGGAAGCAGTAGAGTTTTCCCAGCTTGGCCCAGTGCCACCACACACAGAAGATGGGATTGGTGCTCTGCTGAGCTCAGAAGATTGGTAGAGGTGATGTGGAAGGCCAAAGCCCCATTATCCCACCCACATCCATTACACTCAGTTCTGTACTGGTCCCACCAGGAAAGAAAAAAAAAAAAAAAAAAAACAAACGCAAAAAAAAACCCCAAACCAAATCAAAACCAGTTCTCAGTGCCTTAAATCTTTTTGCTGAGGCCATCACCTTCTTGTCTTGTCCTTGTCATTTCTTTACCAGCCCTGCTGTCTCCGGGAAGCGAAGGGTTAAAAGCTCCGAAACTGCAAGAACTTCCTCCTTTCTGCAGTGCCTGCCCCCAAATGACGCTGGTTTCTGCCGGGTTTTGCCCAAATATGTCCATTTCCTTCTGAAAGAAGAAAGAGGAGGAAGGAATAAAATATAAATAAAGAAGAAATATATATCTAGAGAGAGAGAGAGAAGAGCAAGGCATCCGCAACCGCGGAACCCAGACGTCCGAGCGCATCCTTGCCTCATGCCGTTCCGCAAAGGTAGGGGGTGGATGCGGGGGGAGCACCCCGGGATGGTCCCCCGGCCGGTGGGAGAGATATCTGGGGGACCGGGGCTGGGGCTGGGGTCTGTGTCCCGTGCGGTGATTCCTTGCTGGGGTGGGAGATGGGGACACCGGGCTCTGTCTGGCTTTGCTGCACCGCTGGGTTTTGGGGGAGGATGGGGGACACCCCCGGATGCTGGAGTTGGTGGGGGGAGAAGGGAGGGAAGAAATACAGCCTGCAAAGGGCAACTGGCTCCCCTCCGCCTTCCCTTGGCTCTGGGTTTTCTTGTCTCTCCTTGGTCTGGGGGAATAAGCCGCTCTGGGTGGTGCAAGGGCTGAGGATGAGAAGGAAGCAAGAGGTTTCTGTGCCGGGGGTGTGTGTGTGTGTGTGTGCTGCTGGAGGTTGTTTTGGGCGATGGAGGCTGAGAACTGGCAACCTGCGTGCATTTGTGGCCGTCCTGGGGAGATGCTCAGCTGGAGGATCTGTGCTGTTGGGACCTTGGGAAAGACTGGGGAGGTAAACGGCTTTTGAGAGGGGTACCCTACCTTGGCAGCCCTCTTTCATGCCGTGGTGCTATCTGATCTGCACCCCAAACCATCTCTTTTCCCAAAAACTCCATCCCAGCAGCTGGCAGAAATCCCCCTGGCTTGGCAAAGTGGGGCAAGAAGGACCTGACTATGAGACCTAAAGCCCTGATTGCTGCTCCTGTGCTACCCCGTGGGCAGATGGGTGAGTTTTTCCATTCTCCCTGGCCAGCTATGAAGCCCTTAATGTCACTTCCTCATCACCATGTCCCAGCGGGGTATCACAGTGCAGGCATGGTGGGGCACAGAGCAGGATGCTCGTGGTGGCTCCTTGTCCTAACAGCTCTATCAGGAGGATGAACAGAGAGGAAAAAGTCTTCTCCGGGAGACAGAAAAGCCAGGGGAGAGAGGGTTAAGCTGGGATGTGCAAGTACACGGGGAGAAGATGCTGCTCAACATCTAACTGAGGTGCTCTGCTAGGTGGATCTGCGTCTCTGGACCCGTGGGCTGGTGGTGATGGGGCAGGGATAGAGGGTACCACTGTGGACACATTACACATGGAGGCTGGCGTGGCATGAAAGGGCAGCAGGGAGGGAATGAAAATTTGGAAGAGAGGGCTGGGTTTGTTTTTCTCACCTCTCCCTGCTCGGGGTTGGGGACGTTTTGGGTGTGCGACAGTTTGCCCGCAGTGATGTTCACAGAGCCCATGATCTCAGGCACCGAGATTTATGTTGCCTTTTAAGGCTCAATGAAGCGTGATGTGGTTCACACCCTCACATCTTGACAGCGCAGCAGACTTCTTGATTTAATTTTAGGTGATAAATGGATTCGTTTAGAGCAGAAGGGGAGAAGCTTGGGGGGTGGGCGGTTGGAGGAAAGCAGAGTGAGTCAGGTTTTAAAAGTGCTGAGCCCGTGGGGGTGAGCACGGAGAGACGGGGGGAGCTTCCCATGTTGGAGGGCAGCTCATGTGGTCCCTGCTGCAGCCTCCACAGGGATCCCAATGCCAAAAACGATGGGCAGGTCTCCAGCACTTGGGGACATGTGGTGGGTTTGCAGTAATGAGGACGCATTGCCATGCGGTCCTGCCCAGCACACCTGAACTGGGAGAGCCCATTTGTTAGGGTACCATGCTGTGCTTGCCACCACCACTAGGTACCTGGGGCACAGTTAATGTGCAAGCCCTCAGGACCTTTCACAATTTGGTTCTGCAACCATTGTGTCACCCTCGAAGCCATAGCTCGTCTACAAACTTCCTCTAGAGGTCAACCTTGAAATGCCAGAGAAGCTGCCAGCAGCTCCTTGCATCAACTTGCAGCTCCACTGGTCCAATGTGGCACAGAGGCCAGTCTGGATGGGTTTTCTTCATTGCTTGTACACGTGCATACTCATCTCATGCTGGAGACCCCACAAGGACCCTTCTTCTTGCAGATGGAGACTTTAAGACTTGCTTAGACTGGAACAGATTGTGAGAGTTCGGCCACGACAATATTTATAGAGGTTCTCTATAAGGCCTGGTTGCAGTCTGTATAGACGTGACCCCAGCTGAGAGCATCCTGTTGGGTTGGTGGGACCCCATGTCACCAGCCGTGCATAGAGCATTGCTTGGTGGCTATAGCTGGGCTGCCTGGGCTTACCATGGGCACATATATAAGCCACCAGGCAGGAGGGTTGTGGAGAGCATGGTCTTCTGGCTACCCTTCAAAAGCTGCACAGAGTGAGATGTGCATATCTTCAGTTTGCAGGAGAGTCAGGCATGAAGATATTTTCCCCGTAGTTCAACTTGGTGCATTAAAAATCATTGCTGAAGGTGGTGACCTCACCGTGATTGGAGTCAGGATGGCTGCCCCCATCCTCCCAGAGGAAGACTGGGACTCCAGCCAGCTCAACAAGGAGGCCTGAGCCTTTCCTTTGGGAGCCTTGTGGGAGCAGCGTCTCACCCCAGGGCTTGCTCACCACCACACAGATCTGGGGTGCAAAGAGGAGGCTCCACCTAAAGGCTGCTGCTCTGCAAACCCCAGGTGGCTTGAGGCACATAGAGACTTTGGGATGTGCATTTTGGAGGCCCTGAGCTGTCTTTGCACACCCCTGAATGTGGAAATGGAGTATCCCGGGGAGTAAAATGCAAATTCCACCCTAGCTCTGCTGGCTTCTCACCGCTTGCAGCTTTGGCATCACTTTCCCGGGTCTCCCTGACAAGTCTGTACTAAATCCTCGTTGCCTTGGCTCTGTTCTGCTTCCTTTCTCCCCAAGGCGTTGTAGCCCATGGCATTGCCCCAGGGTCTGTACTTCATGTCTGTACAACAGTTGCCATTTAGCCGACCTCAAAGGCATTTGGCAGTTTCGGATATTAAAGGAAGGTGTTTCGAGCAGAGACGCTGGAGGACAGCTAGAAGGGATGAGCTTAGGGCAGGAATGAATTCCTTACAGCATCGCCACATCAGCTGGGAGCGCTGGAGAAAGCCCTGATCCCCAAGCGGTGCCATTACCCTGGCAAAGCCCCATCTGTGGCTGCAGCTCTGCTGGCAGGAGGTGTTGGGAGCTTTCACCTAAAACGCCCTTCGCCTCACCTGAAAAATATGATTTAATTACTGCGGCTGACGCGAGGAAGCCTGGGAGCGTGCAGGTGATAAGTGGCCGGGATATTGGCAGAGAGCGAGACATTCGTCATTTGCCGAAGGACAGATGGAACCCTGGTAGTGCTGCTGGCTGGGAAGGAGCTGGAGATGAGAGTGAAAGCCAGCGACCAGAGGTCAAAAGCGTGATGCTGGGAATGACTAGTTCTGCAGGGTGTGGGTACAGTCATCAGCTGGTTGGCAAGGGCACGACAGATCCATGGTGCAAGGTGCTACCCAGATGAAAAAAAAATGTGTGACACCATGATTATATTATTTATGGAGATATAGATATATATATATATAGGTTGGTTTTGAGCTGTTGGATGGGGAGACCTGCTGGCTGCTGCTTGGATCACTGGTCGTCAGGGGATGTTACTGCTCCTGTGAGCAAAGGATCCTCCGTGGTGATGCATGGCTTGATTTGGGAAACAAAGAGAACTCAGAACCCTGCTTGATGAGGGGGCAGATCCTGGTGTGGTTGGTGTTGATTTTGCCTGTTGATGGTCTTCTCTGGGACTACTGAGGAAGATCATGCTGGTGGCGGAGGCAGATTTGGGACGGACACAGGCTGTGTTTTGGAGAGGTGATGGTGGATGCCATGTCCCTGCAAAGGGACTCTGCTGACATGGACATTGGCTGTGGTTGTGCAGCACCAGTGCAATCCCAAGCAGAGACAGCTTGGACAACTGCAGCCAACTGTGCTGAGCATGCTGTCTTTGCAGGATAAATGAGAAGAACTCGTAGCAAGGTGGAGATTAGAAGAGCCATGGGTACGGTGGACCAGTGCTGGGATCCTGTGCAGCATCTGGAGGAGCAGCCGCGTCTTGCAGGGGCAAGAGAAAAAGGAGGGAAGCTGGAAAAAGCCCAAGTACAGAGGCCAGGGAGCAGCTCCTATCCAAAGGTGTCAGAATCATAGAATGGTTTGGGTTGGAAGGGACCTTAAAGATCATCCAGTTTCAACCCCTCTGCCATGGGCAGGGACACCTCCCACTAGAGCAGGTTGCTCAAAGCCCCATCCAGCCTGGGCTTGAGCATTTCCAGGGAAGCCTATCCTCATAGCAGAGGTGCTCCAGACCTCTGACCATCTTCATCACCCTCCTCTGGACTCACTCCAACAGGTCCATGTCCTTCTTATGTTGGGGACTCCAAAGCTGGATGCAGCAATCCAGGTGGGGTCTCACGAGAGCAGAGGAGAGGGGTAGAATCCCTTGCCCTGCTGGCCATGCTGCTGGGGATGCAGCCCAGGGTGCGGGGGACTTTCTGGGCTGTAACCGTGCACTGTCAGCTCATGTTGAGCTTCTCATCCACCAGCACCCCCAAGTCCTTCTCCTCAGGGCTGCTCTCCAGCCGTTCTCCGCCCAACCTGTATTTGCACTTGAAGTTATTCGTAGTTGTGCAGAAGTCAGTAGGGAAAGTGATAAGAAGAGTTGTTTTGGCAGGAGATGCCCTGGTGGGGATGATGATGTTGTGGAGGTGATTTCTGCCACCGAGTGCTGCAATTTCCAGCGGCGTGGTGGGAGGAGAAGGCAGACAGCCCAGCTGCTCTGACAATACTGCTCTTTATTAAGCCTCTCCGCTCTCTTTTAGCAGAAGTTGTGACATCTTCCAGTCTCCTTTCTGCTTGCTGAGCTCAAGGAGGCTCTTGTTAGCAGGAGCAGAGTTGCCTTTTGCACGTGAGCGTGAAGGGAAAGGGCAGGGCAGTGCCACATCCGGGTGTCACTATTTCTGCTGTGTGTGCCCTTCTCTATCGAGCGCTTCCCTGATATCACAGCTCCTGCAGACAGTCGGATTATAACACCGTCTGATGGGAAACTCTCTGCTTTTGCAGAGTGGTTACAGCTAAGGGCAGAGATCTGCCTTTCTGCAGCTTTTTGGTATTAAAAGGGATAATTTTGTCACTTTGGGCTGCTTGCTGGCAACGCCCTGCAAATCCACATGCTGCTGCGCTTGCTGGTCACGTCACCTCGTCGCTCCTCAATGTCGTGCTTTCCTGGCAGCCTTGGGAAACTTTTTTTCCAGCGCTTCCCGTCAGAGGCGCTGGGGAGGATTTATGGGCACTGATGAGGATGCATCCAAGGGAGAGAAGCTGAGTAGGGAGTCAGGATCTGCTTGAGGGGGTGGTCCTGCCTGCTGCAGCTCCCGGTGGGGGCTGTCCCAAGTGACAGTGACAGCGTGGGCGTCCGCTCTGCACAGCCGTCTGCTCAAAGGGCAGGGAGGAAACGTGCAGCCGAGCTGGCCCCAGCTCTCCTGACTCACCGGCTCGTGCCTGAGTCAAACCATTGCCTTGTTTTCAATGAACACCTTTCCTGGAAGGTTGGAAACCCCCTCGTGTCCTGCTTTGCACCCTGACTGGTATTTCTTGCCAGGGTAGTTTCCTTCTGGCTCTTGGTTTTGTTTCATTCCCTTTCGCCTTTACTGGCCTCTTGAGTGAAACACGAATAAATGACCCAAAGGACCAGGTACCTGTCCCCCCATCACACCCGTCCCGGCACGTCCCTGCTCCCTGCGGCTCCAAGAAAGTACTTGGAGAACATGATCTCTCCACTGCCTCTTTGACATTATGCTTTCTTCGGTGTTCACGATCTCTCACACAGAGTTTTTAATGGGTTTAAGGAGCCACCGTGCCTAGAGATCGTGTTCTCGCTGGTTCTCATGGAGTTGTGCACAACCAAGCAGCGAAGTCCACCACGTCTCGTGGTGTTGGCGCAGGGGAGGACATGCCAAGGCTGTGGTGGGGAGGTGGGATGTCCTTCGCTGCCACCAGCCAGAGGTGGGACCACCACCCAACTTGAAACCGGGGTAGGAGGCTTGTGAAGGGATATGTGCTGCTATGGGGGAGCTGTAAGGTCCAGTGGCAGTTTTGGGGACCCACTCTGCACCCCGATCGCTCCACAGAAACCAGCCAGTGGGAAGACATGGGTTGTTGCAGCCTCTCAGACTTCCTGAGTCTGGGAATTGAAACCACGTAAAGATGCAGTCGCTGATAGCATCTTCTCATCTCCTAAGCTGGGAGCACGCAGCTGTGCCTGAAACCAGCCTTCCAAGGGCCCAGCAACCCACCGAGCAACTCGGGATGCTGCAAAAACCCTCCTTTTGGTGTTCTGCCTCCCTCCTGCATGGACGGAGACGGACTCTCCTTTGCTGTATTTGCATGGTGAACAGGCATTGGCATGAACCCGGTGCTTTCTATCCATGCCAGCAGCTGAAGACCAGGCTGGGTGGCCATGTTACATAGGAAAAGTCCATCTGGCTTGCCTTTGCTGCACGTGACCCATGAAGAAGGATCCAACCCCTCCATAGGGAGCTCAGCGTGGGCTTGGGCTTCACCCCGGTGGCTAGATCACACCACCAACACCCTCTGGGCCACTTCTCCATCTGGTTCCTCTGATGTTCCTCTTCCCATCAGGAGCCCGTGCCGGCAGGGCGGCTCACATGCCGAACCCTTCCCTAACACACCCTCAACGATGGAGAAATTCATCTCAGCAAAGAGCAACTGACTCCAAAGGCTTTAAATCAGATGACCATGGGTTTTTCGTGGAGGAACGTGGGAGGATTTCAAAACCAGCAGCCAGCGAGGTGTGATCCCTGTTTGCCTGGTGCGTGCGTGCACACACGCACACGCAGGCACGCTCATCTCTGTAGGGCACCCCGCTTTTTTTCCCCCTGCATAAGCACATTTTAAGGCTAAAAAAAAAGAGGGGATGGGGACAGGTCCCGGCAGGGAGTCAAGATTAAACCTATACAAGCAGCTTCAAATTTCCCTTGTGCTTTCTCCTGGAGGATTCCTTGTCCTCCAAAGACAGGCTTTCTCTAATACCTGGACAACTTTTTCTAGACCTACCTTAAGCCTTCCTTCCTACCGAGGGCAGTTATCATTTTCTTTATAACATCCTTTTTTTCAGACTGAAAGCTGTTCCCGCATTTTCCACCCCAGGTTTCTCCTTCCTGGAGCACAATATCACTCTAATTTTCTGCGTTCCAACATATCCAATTCAGAAAACATCTTCTTGGTGTTGCCTACCCTGTCCCAGATATTACCTCTTCCCAAAATCATGGGGCCTGGAGTGAGACATGCCCTTCTCTGATGCTGGGGAACCAGCACCGTCTGGGCCAGAAAACCCAATCTCCTGCGTTTTCTATACCACCCTCCTGCTAAAACACCCTGAAATTGAGCTTTCCTTTTATTTTTTCATTATTATTACTTTTTCTCCGGGGGCTTCATGCTGTTTGTTCACAGTGGGCTCCTGAGATTGTTTTATTACCCCTCTCCCCAGTCCTTAAGTCCTCATTAGGTGATTTCCAGCTTCATCACTCAAGGCAGGGGAAACTGAGGCACAGGAGGGGACAGCAGTAGGCGGGAGGCCATGGTAATTGTGGCTTTAGCTGCTTTCATGTGCAGATCCAGTGCTCTCTGCATCAAACCTGGCTGTGCTGGAGCATCCTGCAGCGTGTCCCCTGTGTCGGTACATTTTGGTGGGCATCAGTGGTCCAGACCTTACTGTCGTGCAACGTGGAGCTTCAAAATCAGCCCATGTGGATGGGAGCAGGGTGTTAAAACCCCACCTGGAGACACTGGGGTTGGAAATTGGGGAAAGCTTTGCTCAGCCCTGGAATAGGTTATTTGAGGACAGAGTGGGGAGGCTGGGACGGACAAATATCTCCCTATGAAATGGCTTGGGGGGAATGATGCGGCTTCGGGGCAGGGGAAGGGGCGATGATAAATGCACTGGGGAAAAGAGGTGCTGCCGTGTTCTTGTGCAGCCCCAGCCCCGCTTTGGGCTCTCCTGGTGGGGCTGGCAGCCGGTGTTTGGGCAGGGACGCGGCAGGGCTGGCGTTAAATGGCTACAACCCTTCAGACAACCTGATTTATTCCCCTCCCTGACGCCTTGGCAGTCAGCTCTGGAGCTTGTTTGTCCAACCTGATGCAGGGAGAGCCTTTTGCAGGGCAGGGAGGTGAACTTGTTTACAGATTTATTTATTATTTTTCGGCCGCTGGCACGCAGCCGCTGGCGGGAACCCGAGAGGGACAACGGGGATGCAGGGCTGCCGGAGCACGTGCCGGCCCCGGGAAGCTGCACGGGCTGTGCATGCCCCGTTCACATGCACGCAGGGAGAAAAACGCTGCCAAGCTCTGCTTTCCTGACCTTGCTGTCACCCAGCGTTGCCACCGTCCCCTCCCAGCAGCTGCAAACTCCTCCGGAGACATGCGAAAGGAGCATGAACAGCTATCGCTGGTGCCGGAGGGGCTGCTGGGCTTTCTGGCTATTTCCAGGAAACCCGGAGAACAGCTGAAGCTGGTAAACAACAGGGGATAACACGCCCGAATGGGAGGTGTTTTTCTCCCAGGGGTACAGGGAGAAAAACTGGGCATCCTGCCTCCTTGCACCCAGATCTGGCCACAAGCCCCAAGGAGGGATATAACTTCCCAGTTTCTGTCTCTCTGGGATGCTCCGGCTGCTTCTGCCAGGGGATAAGCAGGAGGATGGCACTGCGCGTGTCTTGCTCGTGGGCTTGGAGGCAGGGGCTGAGCGACTGGCGTGGAGCCACGGCACTACTTTCTGTGCCTGGGAGACTGAGTTATTCTGTCCCTAAAAATGCAGACGGGCACTGCGAGGTTACCCTGCATAAAGGCTATTTAGTCACCAATATGAATTTATTTGGAAGAAACTTGTCCCTTCATCCCAGGTGTGACCCAGGCGAGCATCCCACCCTGATGCCAAGAGGAGACTCTAGCATGCCCAAGGCAGAAACCTGAGATTTTGACTTTTTTTTTTTTTCTCCTGCTCACTGCTTTTCCTAGAAATCCTCCTAATTAGCGAGGGATTTCTAAAAGGAACAGTAGGACATGGCTGAGGCTGTGATTTGGGCTTGGGAAACCCAATGAAGCCCCTCCATCCCCAGTGCCATGGGATGCTGCCCCACTTCGTGCCAATACTGCTGCTCCGGGAATGGATCCACGTTTGTGAAACAACACTCCCTTTGAAAAAGAAAAAACAAAACAAAAAAACCAAAAACCCATATCAAAGAAAAAAAGGGTTGGTTTCAGTTTTTTTTCCTGCCTTGGTCTACTTCCCAGCTGGAGCACTGGATTCAGTTCACAGCTAAGGACGAGGCTTTGGGGTGGGAAGAGGGACTTGGAAGCAGCTTCACCACCAAAATCTCCGTGTTGAATTTACCTGAGCAAGACGAGTTGAGGCAGAAGAGGCACCTGCCAGCAATGATTTTTCTGTTTATTTGTTTCTCCAAAGTTGATTTGCCAAAGGCAGGGAATGAATTTCCACCTCGCAGCAGCTGTGAAGAACATGTATGTGGGGGAATGGAGTCATCAATGCCTTCGGTCCTCTTAAATGTGAACTTGCTTCTGGTTGCTGCCATGTTTCCCCTCTCTCTTTTGTTCTTTTCATAGTTTTTGAGTGCTCAGAAGCTAACCCAGGTCAAACACATTGGCACCGTAAACAGGAGAGCAATTTAATAAACCATTACATGGTTTAGGGCTGTTGCAACAGCAGCAATTTGGGCAGGTTCCTGGTGGAGGACATGTGGGTGGGAAGAGATTTTTTTGGGTATGGCTTTAGCGGTCCAAATTTTGGAAAAACTGTGGTTGCCTTTTCTGGCCTGGGCTGTTGGATGTCCTGCCATGCTGTGCTTGCAGCAATGGGGTGGGTGGCCTTGGTAGCTAACGGGCTGGCTGTGAACAAGACAAGACAAGGTAACGTGGGATGTGGCTGGTGTGTGCCAGCACTGAGTCTTAGTCACCCCGGTCCATTGATGACTGACTCTGTGTGAATGCAAAAGGACCAGATTTTTGAGTAGCATCCGAAGGCAGCAGCGGTGCAGACTGCCAGGGATTGAGGTGGTTGCATGCACTCCTGCACGTGTCCGAGGGAGCTGTGCTTGTCCAGGTGTGGAGGGCTGGATTGGACCCAGCATGAGATGGGTTTTCAAGGCTGTTTAGCTGGTCAGCTCTGGAAAGAGCATCTGTGTTTAAGGCAGGATGGGGAGCAGACACGCAACGCATCCATGCTCAGATCGTGTCATAGAATGATTAGAGTTGGAAGTGTCCTTAAAGATCATCGAGTTCCAACCCCCCTGCCATGGGCAGGGACACCTCCCACCAGACCAGGTTGCTCAAAGCCCCATCCAGCCTGTCCTTGAACACCTCCAGGGATGGGGTATCCACATCTTCTCTGGGCAACCTGGGCCAGCGTCTCACCACCCTCACAGGAAAGAATTTCTCTCTCATACCTATTCTAAATCTCCCCTCTTTCTGTTTAAAACCATTACCCCTCATCCTTTTACTATCCTCCCTGATATGTCCTGCAGATATGGGGAGCTGCAGCTACTGTGACCCTCTGATTGCCCTTGCCTTACTCAAAACCCATGCTGGTGAGATCCCCATTAGCCAGAACTGCAGAAAGACTGTGTTTATACATAGCTGGCAGGTTTGGGAAGTGCTCTGGGCTCTGCCCGTGAGCCTCCCTGGTTCTTGGCACCCTGATGGGTGCAAACTGTAGCTCCTGTTGTCTCAACATGCGGGTTGGGAGACTCAAGCATCCATCTGACCCCCCAAAGCATCACAAGCAGCTTTACCCAGCAGTGGGAACGATGTGCCCATCACTGAGATGCCGAGCTCAGGCAATGAATGCACAACATGAAGTGAAAGAAGGTCATGCCTTGACCCCGAGCCCAGCTCTCTTTTCTTTATTGGGAAGTTGGCAGGAGAGCCTGCCCGGGAGTCGGGTGGCCGTCAGATCTCTTGTTGACTCAGGCCACTCTCTAGCAGTTGTTTTAATTCAGCCTGAGCGCCGGGTAAACAGCCAGGCTGGGAAATGTGAAACCCTCACACTGACCTTGCCGTTGCCGCAGGCGTCAGCCTGGGGAGGTGGAAGCAGAGAAGCAGGGACCCACTGGCGCGGTGCGGAGGAGCACGTGGGCATGGTGGGGTGAACACGTGGGCTGAGCCCACGTCTCCTGGAGTCATTAGTTTGGTTTTCAAGGAGTGAGAAGAAAAAATTGAATCCTACTTAAGGCACGGAGTTTGTGCTGTGATTCCCTGGTGAGTGATGTTGCCAGAAATACTGAAGCAGGTGCAATGAAAGTGGTTTTCCCCCTTCTCTGTCCTGTTTGGTGGGGACAACTCCATGGTCAATGCCCAATGTGTGCTTCCACCTGTGCCATCCCCTCATGGCTCTGGCTCTCAGCTCAAGTAAGAGCAGTTGTTTTGGGAGGAAACTGGGGTGCTCCCCAGTGCTATGAAGCAGAGCATCTTCCCTCGTGATCTCAACCAAACTGCCAGGCACCCAAGCAACGGTTTGCCGCTATACGTTAAACTCCAGGGCAGAAATCTAAACATTCAGCTGAATTTTCTTTTTATTTTTTCCAAGGAGCTGTTAACAGCTTGTCATTGCGGGTTGGAAAATGTAAATGCATTTGGGAAAATATGTTGGCAGCAAGCTCCCCACATTGTTTCAGCTTGTCCCAAAATTCCAGAGAAATTTCCTGTTAATATTTTTCATGTCTAATTGGAAAATATTGGGGAAAGAAGAAACAAATTCTGTAGATATTTTTGGACAATTTTAGCCTTTTTTTTTTTTTTTTTTTTTTTGCCACAGCCAGGTCTCCATGGCATGGAAAAGATTAAGTGAAATGCACAAATTAAAGACATCTGCTAGGAATTAGATAAATGGAAATATTTGCCCTATAACCAGAAAAATTTTAAGAAAACTCTGATAAGGAAATCTGGTTATTTTAACTTCTGCATTCCAGCAACCTGTGTGATCTGATTCCAGTGATGTGGCTCCAAAAATTGGTTAGGAGAGTTGTTAAGAAATTGGAGATCTGAAAGGTTACCTGGGGGAGGCTTTGACTGTAGAGAGCTCCAGCAAGAGATGTGGAAACAGACTGACTCCTGCAGCTGAAAGAAAACCCTCGAGATGTCTCCTGTGTGAAGGGCAGAGCCTCAATCAGTCTTTTATCTCTTGATCTTTTTTGTTTCTGGTGCAGAGAATTCAGAAATCTTTGCCATCTTATGATGGCTTTTCAGCTGGTTGGTCCTTGGGCATTTTTCAGTGTAGTTGTGGACCTTCCTATTCTAAATTTCAACCTATTGACCATGCACTTTCCCTCTTAGTTGTGTTTCACAGAATTCCTAAAAGCAGCCCTTGCAGGTCTCAGGTTTAAAAGCACATGGCAACATTCTGGAGAAGTGGGACACTTAAACCTCATCTCTTGATGCCTTGTGGTTTCCATCAGCTGAACAGAGAGGTGAACCCTTGGGGAGGCTCATCCAGGGAACAGCTTAACTTGAGGAGTGATGTTGGTCCCAAAAGTGGTTCTTCTTGGGCAGAGTTGAGGTGCGTAGGACACTGTTGGGCAACCATCACCTGCCATTGCTCGTAGCATCCCAGCCCTGCAAGGAAGCAGAGACAAGCAGGTTGTCGATATGGCAGACGTGCTCACAAGGGTGTGGGTGGAAAGATCTTCAGCACGTACGCGGTTTCGAAATGCATCTCCTCATCAAAGCTTTACCCTTCCTTCCTACATGGGACTCTGGATTGAACAAGGAGTTGTGTTGTGGGTCACCTCATGCTGGAGCACATGGAGATGTGCATCGGATGGCTTTGGACATAGACAGCACTGAGGTCTCCCTCCATGCTCACAGGCTACAAACACCTCCAGGACACATCTCATCCTGCTTTACAACCAATATCCACAGCAGGGCAAGTGAATTGCTCTGGGAGTATCCATGGCAGAAGCGGTCAAAGGTGACCTGTTCATTGTAGACACCCAAAGTGATGTAAATTCTTCCCAAATACTGCCCACCGCTTTGCTGTGGATGGAGGGAGACATAAGAGGAGCTGTACTGATGTTAGTGGGGTTGATAGCAGGGATAAAAAAAATATCCTTTTTCCTAGGCTATGATTAATCCGGTGCATGCTGCTGCCTACAGGCACCTCCTCCTTGATCAGCAGGAATACAAACCACCACGCTTTCTTCCCAAGAGCTTTGTGTTGTAGCTTCTTTGAAGCTTCTTTGAAGAGATTCCCCAGCATCTCCTGGGTATCTGGCTTCCTGACATCATTGCCTCTTTAGAAGCCTCTTGGTCACCATGGCAATGCTGAGGTTGTCACTGGCTTGGGCTTGTTACATCATAAAGTGAGTCAGCCCCAGAATGAAAGGCTACAGCCTTTGCCATTGTTTGATTTAATAACCTGCAATGATGAGATAACGATCCAGCCCTTTAATGAAAGGTGGGTGTTAATAAGACATTAGGAAATAGCTCAATAGCAAAGTCCATGGGATAATGACAGGCTGTGATTTCCAGAGGGTGACCATCTTCCACTTTAAATGGGTTGAATAATCTTATCCATTGGGGGTTTCATATCCATCACTGGGGCCCTCCAGGCAGGAGACCAGGAGAGCTGCATCCCAAATGCACTGCTGGAACTGGGAATTAAGGTCCTCATGAACACAACGCGCTTCAAGCACTGGGCACCCCTGTGGAAAGGGCTCCTAGAACAGTCTGCGCTCAGAGGAGGGCTGGGATTTTAGCTCCTTCCTGCTGGATTCCGACTTGCTGCATCGCTTTCCAGCACAAATTAGGTCTGGACCAGGTGTGATCGCGTGGCTGTACTTCTGCCGATGTATCCAGAGAAGGCACCATGGTAACATATGCCAGATTTGTGCTGGCAGCAGCAGGATTGGTAATACCTGATTTGGCAGCTGGGACACAGTAACCCTGTAAACACACTTTCCCTTCAAACTGGCAGGGCTTTTGTGCTGGATCGGTGCCTTGTCGCAGGTGGTTGTGGCGTCGTGCTTAGGGATGAGGCAACCTAAAGTCAAGTTTAACGTTCTTGTGGATTTACACCCCAAATCAAATCCCAGGACTTTCAGTGGGGATTTCCGCACCCTAAAATCACAGGGCAAACGGGGAGGTGTTCTTTTGGTGTAACTAAAAGTACCTGGGAGTAGGAGGCACAACTTAGTGTCAGGCTAACGTGAATATTGGCTTCTCGGAGTCGCTGACGGTGCCAAAACCTGAATTCTGGCTCTCTGAGTGATCCTTACCCTTCGACCCTTTCTGTTGGGACCAAGCCTGAAATTTTACAGCCAGATTTCATTTCAAGGAGAACCAGTATCAGATTCCTGAGATTGGAATATCCCCAACCCCTTGCTATCTAATTACCCTGTAACCACTTTTAAAAACCCGTATTTGTCTCCGCAACCTGTGGAGTCAATTATGTTTAGGATTTAGCCGGTTTATGGGGTGAGTTTTGTTTTGTACTCACCTTGTAAGGTCAGGAACTTTCACAAGACATTGCTCAATCCTGGACCCGTTTCTGAGCAGACCTCGCAGCGTTGAGAAATGTCCCTGCTCCAATGGATGTCGCAGGTTCAGAACGCTATTTCCAAATTTATTTCTTTGAGAATTTCAGAATATGATTCTTAAAAAATACAGAAGAAACACCTTTCCTGGGATTTTAAATAAGAACATCGGTCTGGGAGGCTCTTTTGGGGTTATCAGTCCTGGGAGATTCCTTTGGGATCATCAATCCTGGCTACTGGACACCCATCTTACACCTCCCCATCTCTGGCCTTGAGCTTTACTGGGCCTTCCCAGGGACCCTCCAAGATCTGAGAACAGTCGGGGGCACCCACCTCTCTCTGGGGACGATGGAGGGATCCTTGGGTGATTTTGCTTCTAACTTGGGGAGTTGAGATTAAATCCATCCTTCCTTTTCCCCCATATTCATCACGGCCAGGCACTGTGTTTGCAGTTCTCCCAATTCCTTTCCTATCTACCTTTAACTCAAAAATTCCTTTCCTATCTACCTTTAACCCAAGCTTTCTGCATGGGTCGTTGGTTGAATACAGCTGAAAAAGCACTTAAAGAAAACTACATGGAGCCTCCTTTTTGCCAGTGGACAGTGATTTTTTTAATTTATTTTATTTTTACCGCTTGGATAGTACCCACTGTTGCAACGAGATCATGTGCACGACAGCTGATTTTTTTGTCACTTGAGTGTTGGGAAAAGCAGCCCCGTGCATTTCTGCAACTCCTTCATGGTTTTTCCTGACCCTTGGCTGCTGGGAAAGGCGAGATCAGCTCCCGGCACAGAGTTTGACTGGGGCTGATAGAGCCGGGCTGAGCAATGCCCTGTGCCTCAGCAGGGATTTCCCCGTCATGGGCTCAGCACTGGTTTCTCAATGCCGGGGACTGAACCCCTTGGAATTTTCTCCTTCTCTGCTTGCAGCTATTTTTAAGAAAAGCTGTGCCCAAAGGCATGCGTGTGGCAGCCCCGGGTGCTTGCTCCGCTGGTATTTCACCAGCTGATTTTCTTACGATCGGGGAAAGGAGACATTCTGTGTGCACACCAGGTCCAGTTACAGCATGCAATAGTCTCAAAAACTGTACGGCTTGTCCCCGGACAGAGGAACGGGTGTGTTTCTCCGGCGTTTGAGGGGTGGCTTGAGGGGCAGCCCCGGACATGCAACGTTCCCTGCCTTGTCCTGATCCTGCACCCTGGGCGGGGTTCAGTCCTCCCAGTGAGGTGTCCATCGGGACCCTTCCTCTGGTTTCGGGGCAAGGGACTGCATGTCCCCTGCTGAGCAGCATCCCGGAATCACTGCAGGAAACCCTGCCTTGAAATAATATTGTGAAGAAACAATTTTGCCCGATTTCTGTTCCTCTTTGGCCAGCAGCGGGGTTGATGATGCAGACTTGATATCACTGAGGAGGAAAGGGAGCCTGTGATTGGGAGGGCAGGGTGGGTGAAAGGCAAGAAATGAGGAAGGGAAAACCATCTCATGGAGAGGAGAGGAGAGGAGAGGAGAGGAGAGGAGAGGAGAGGAGAGGAGAGGAGAGGAGAGGAGAGGAGAGGAGAGGAGAGGAGAGGAGAGGAGAGGAGAGGAGAGGAGAGGAGAGGAGAGGACAGAAAAAACTCTTTTCCATAGCAGAAATACCCCAATCGGTTACAGGGGCTGATGCAGGAGCTCATCATGATCCCCGGGGCAGCAGGGCTGGGGCAGGATGAGGGAGAGGGTGAGACAAGAAAAGGGAGCGGTGATATCCCCATAATACAGGTACAGCCCGCACTTTGCTCCTCGTTTATTTATTCTTGTAATTGAAATACCTGCGAGGGGCGAGGGGGAGGGAGGCGATTGTAATGTGCAGGCACAAAAGGACCGTGAACTCCAGCTGCCTCTCCAAACCCAAACATTTTTTATCAGCCTTTGCAAAACCCTCCCCACCATCAGCCTGACCCTCAGCAGCTTTTGCGAACTCCTAAGTCCCTGCAAAGTAAGTGCCATCAGCAACACAATCAGCGCAGCATCCAGCGGGCGAGAGGAGAGGCAACCGCTTGGGTTCCTCCCTGATATTTTTTAAAGCCCCTGATTCCCCTAAAACATTGCAGACAAATTTCTTGGCTTCTCCAAGATCCCACTGTTGGGGTTTTTTTTTTTTGTTCATTTGTTTGATTGTTTGGTTTTTTTGTTTTGGTTTTTTTTTGAAGTGCAAAGTTTAGTGTTTTGTTGTTGATTTTCTTTTCTTTTTTTTTTTTTTTTTTTTTTTTTTTTCCCCAAATAAGTGTAGAAATACCCCTTGGTCAGCCCAGAGGAATAATTTTCTCTGTTGCAAGAGGGTGCTGTTAAGGCACTAACAAGAACTTGAGCAGCTTTTGCAACCTTCCTCCCAGGGCAGGGAGAACTATTTGTGCCCATGTCCCAGGCTGGTAAACTGAGGCCATGCTGGAAATTGCTGTGGGTCAAGCTGCCCTGCTGTTAGCCAGGCACACGTATGGCTGCATCTTTATGGTGATGTACGCACAGCTCCCCACCACCGTCTCCAAATTTTAACCATGTAAAGAGCTGCTGGGTGCGGGGTTGGACCGCACGATTCGGATCCCAGCGGGCATCGCGTCACGCTGCGCCACATCCTCAGGAGATAGTCCGTGTTGCACTGAACGTAGGCATGAATGTGACTTGTCCTTTCCTTCCAAGTTTCCTTTAGAGTGGGGAAAAAAAAAAAAAAAAAAGAAAAAGAAAAAAGAGGAGGATGAATCACGGCTTAGTCAGAGTTGGGGCTCGCCAGAGCAATCGCTGCCGTTGCCTGTGTTTTGATGCTGGGGGAAGGGTGCCAGGGGAGGCTGGCTGGTGGTCCCTTGGTACTGATATGTTCTTCCGAAGGGGATGGAGAATTTAGTCCAGGACTGTGATTTTTGGGCCGTATCCAGAGCCTAATTCCACCGTTTGGGGCGGGTTGCTAGGTCAGTTCGGTGAGAAATAAAAGAGGGAATGGAGGGGTTTTGGCTTTGGTGTTTCGGAAAAGTTTGCAGCCTGTAAAGTCCATAAGAGACGGGTGCCCCATTCTCACAGAAGGGTTTTTTTTTTTCACCCTTTTCAGCCAGACTCCCTTTTTTTGCATCACGCCCCCCCTCCCACCTCTCTGGACCTGCCACCTCCATCCCTCGGGTGCTTGAGGTAATTTTTTTCCCCATCTACCACCACGACACTCAGATTTCGAGCCCTGGCATTACATTTATACCCTTGTCCCTTTGCATTTATTAAATCCCCGCAGGTTGCTGCAATGGGATAGGTAAGGCAGCACCTCTGGCGAATGCTGGGTGATTTTGTCACCCTGGCACCTTTTGTCACCCTGGGAAGCAGGGGATGCAGGACAGCATCACTGCCTGTCCCGTGGCATGCTGTGCCTGCGGCGGCTCTCAGCAATCCGACGCACTTCTTACTGACATCATTTGGCCCCGTCGGTGACTTGGTTTTGCGAAAAATTGCTGAGCTAAGCAACCCGTGGGTTCCCTTCACAGCAGCTGTGAGCAACAGCTTATTTACTGGTCCAGGCTCTATTTATAGGGAGCTGTGCTTTTACACAGCACGACTTGAGAGGGGAAAATAAACCCTCTCGGTGCACCCAGTGCTGTCCCGCCTGCCACCCTCTCCCCGCGGTGAAAGTGCCTTATAAATAGTAATGATGCTTCTTCCAGCTGACCTCGCTTGGAGCAGCTGGGTGCTCAAGCCTTTGAAAACCAGGTCATTTATTTAGGAGTTGAAGCTTTCCGCTCCAGTTATTTAGGAGTTTTTAAGCCAAGAATTACTAGGTGGATCTAATTTGAAGTGACTGTGATTTTAATTCAGGCGGGGTTTCACTTTTGGGCTCCTTTCGATATTGTGGGGCTGGTGATTTCTGAAGGGCTGCAGAGAGCTGAGGTGCTGGAGGAAGGGGGATGCCCAAACTCCTCATCCTGTAACAGCACGTGAATTTTCTTCCTTCTTCTGACTTGCGTGTTAGCCAGAAATCAGATTTTCATTGCCCTCCATGGGAAAAGGCCTGGGATTTTGGAAAAAAAAAAACCTCCTGCCCTTTCCCAAGGATGGATTTTGTGCACGGTGGCCCGGGGAGCGCTGTTGTGTCTGACCCCCATCCGCACCTTTGCCAGCTGGAGCACTCACTGCTCTCCCCCGTCTTCCTTCCCACATCCCAGATCCCTGGGTCCTTTCCAGCTCACTCATAGTAGCTTTTCTTTTTTTTTTTTTTTTTTTGCCTGTGAATATTTTTTTCCTGCGTAGGAGAGGGAAGGATTGTGCATTTTTTACTCTATCCATGTTGGCTCCATGTAAGGAGATAGCCAAAAATATCTTCTTTCTAGATTCGCTATAAAAATACAAGCCTTTGCTTCTAGAGGAAGAAAATGCCCTATATAATAAAAAAAGGCTATTGAACACTTTAGAGATCCAAGATGCTATTTATTGGGCTTTACATTTACAAGCAAAATTTGCTTTATTAAACTCCATCAAAGCAGATGCTCCTACCTCAATAATAGAATCATAAAATCATAGAATGGTTTGGGTTGGAAGGGTCCTTAAAGATCAAGTTCCAACCCCTCCCGCCACGGGCAGGGACACCTCCCACTACACCAGGTTGCTCAAAGCCCCGTCCAACCTGGTCTTGAACACCTCCAGGGATGGGGCATCCACAGCTTCTCTGGGCAACCTGGGCCACTGTCTTACCACCCCTACAATAAAGAATTTATTCCCAATAATTGATATAAATTTCCCCTCTTTTAGTTTAAAACCATTACCCCTTGTCCTATCACTGCACTCCTTGATAAAGAGTCCCTCGCCATCTCTCCTGTAGCCCCTTTAGGTACTGGAAGGGGCTCTAAGGTCTCCCTGGAGCCTTCTCTTCTCCAGGCTGAACAACCCAAACTCTCTCAGCCTGTCCTCATAGGAGAGGTGCCCCAGCCCTCGCATCACCTTCGTTGGCCTCTTCTGGACTTGCACCAAAAGGTCCATGTGCTTTTTATGTTGGGGGCCCCAGAGCTGGATGCAGTACTCCAGGTGGGGTCTCACCAGAGCAGAGCAGAGGCAGAATCACCTCCCTCGACCTGCTGGCCATGCTGCTTTTGATGAAGATAACAATAACAATAATAATAATCATCATCAGCCATTGGAAAATGTAAAATAATGAAAATAATGAAAAAAATTATAAAATTTATAAACCGTAAAAAATTAAAAATAATAATATTATCCTGCCATTTAAAAGCGAAACTTCTTGGGGGAGCATCCCCAGCGCTGCCGCCGCTTCCCACCCCCACGGAAGCCGCTTTTTTTGGGGGCAGGGACGGAGGGATGCAGGAGAGGATGTCCGAGGCCCTCCCAGTCGTTTTGCGCGCCCGCGGAGCGGGGCGGAGCAGCCGCGGGCGGAGGCGGAGCCGCAGCCGGAGCATCCCCGCCGGGGGAGGCGGCCGGGGCTCGGGCCATGTGCGACGTGAGGAACGTGCCGGAGCGTAGACCCCGGCTCTCCGCCGCCCCCCGACCCCCTCCCAACGGGGGGACACCCCCCTGCCGGTCCCCCCGCCTTGTCCCCCGTTGTCCCCAAGCCCGGTAGGAGAACAAAGGCTCGGCGGGCGGAGCGGCGCATCCTTTGTCCCCGCTGCAGTGCGGGGGGCCGGCGGCAGGCGGCAGCGCGGGGCGAACCCCGCCGAGTGCCCTCCTCCCTCCCTCCCTTCCTCCCTCCATCCTCCTCCTCCGCGGCGGCGCAGCGGCCGCGCCCCCCCGGCCTGCCGGGCTAGAAATAGGCGGCCGCCGCGGCTGCCGGCTCATTGCGAGCGGAGCGAGAGGAAGAGGAGGAGCAGCAGCCCTGCTTCCCTGCAGCAGCCCTTTCCTCGGCTGCTTCACATTGAGATATTTTTTCCTCCTTTTAACTATATAATTCTTTTTTTTTCCAAAATAAACGGGAAATATTTTTTTTTTTTAAAAAATACATATATATTTTTTTTTAATAGCGAAATTAGCGGCAGGACTCGCCCTCGCTCCATCCGAGCACGCAGCGGCGGATTTTGCGCCGTTCCTGCCGGCTTTTGTGCCCTGAAGCCCCGTCCTTCCTCGTCCTCCTCCCCCTCCTCCGCCGTAAAGTCTTAACGAGACTCCGAGACGCATCCGAAAGCGCCGCAGCCGCTTGTTCAAACCACCCCTCAAAGCGACGACTACAACAAAAAGCCTTTATTATTATTATTATTATATTTTTTTTCCCCTCCTTCCTCTTTTTTTTTTTTTTCCTTCCCCTCCCGCACACGCACCAAGGTGGACGCGCAGCGCAAAAAGACCTTTGTTTTAAAAATGCCCATGGAGCTGACGCAAAGCCGCATCCAGAAGATTTGGCTTCCCAATGACAACCGGCCGGCTCTGCCCCGCCGCTGTGAGTACGGGCTCCGCAGCATCCCGGTGGGATGGGACGGGGTGGGATGGGGTGGGAAGCAGCCCCCCCTTCCTCCTGCGCACCCCGGGGGGTCTCTTTGTAATGCCTTCTCCTCCTCCTTTCCCCTGATATCCATGCAGCATCCCTCCCCCTCCTCTCCTTTCCTCCTCCAGCATCATCCCGGTGTCCGCATCCCATCCCGTGACTCACTTCCAGCCCTGCGAGCTGGAGGAAGGTGTAACCATCACACGGCTGCTCCCGGCCCCGTGGAGCGGAGGGATGCGGAGACACGCGTGTCCCAATTTCCCCTCCCTCCCTCCCCGCCTCCAGCCCTGGGATTAAAAGGGAAGGGAGCAGGTTGCTAACCTTGGCACCCGGGTACCAGCTCAGCTGGGATTTCCAGCGTGTCTGGCACCTTGCTCTGAGGTTTATTAATTTAATTTTTTTTTTTTTTTTTTGGAGGCAGGATTAGGGCAATGGATTTGGGGGGGGGGGGGGGGGGAAATCCAACCCGCCCCACCAGCCGTTTGCACTTTACCACTTCACCCTCTGCTGTGCTTGGGGTGAGATAGGAGGCAGGTGGAGGGGAGGGCAGAAATTAACTCTGGAACTTCTGAAGTGGTTTCTCTTCTTTCCAAAGCTCGGAAAACATTTTGAGTGTTTAAAACCAACCTCTGCACTTTAAAAAAAAAAAAAAAAAAAAAAAAAATAAACGCAGGCGCTTGGGTCATCCCGGTGTTACTATAAAACAAATCATGAATCATAACACAATACTAAAACTCGAGAGGCAGCTCTTTTAACTCGCCCAACAGCTAAACTGACAACCTGCCAGTTGTGCAACTCCACGTAACTCTAAATTAAAGCGTCGCAGGAATCCGCAGATCTGGGGCTGCGGGGAGCCAGGCTGGAGGAGGTGGCACTTTGCAGCCTGGCAGAGGATGGAAGTGGTTTGGGCAGTTGGGTGAATCAGTCTTTCCAATGCTTTTTCTTGAGCAGGCGTTTTTCAAGTCGCTTTGGGCATCGATTTCCCTTGGCTGGAAAGTTTCCCCCCTCCCCCCCTTAAAAAAAAAATAATGATAAAAAAATTAAATCAATTAATTTGCCGAGTTGTTGCCCCATGGCTGTGGGTCAGGCATGCGGTGAGGGATGGCTGAATCCTGTAGCAGATGTTTGCACATGCAGCCTGTGCTTGGCGAGGGCAGCCCTGCAGCACAAGCTGCTGAGGAAATGGCTTTCAGCAACAGGCTGAACATCTGGGTTGCCACAGGGCTTAGCTTTTACCAGGGTAAAATGTCTCCTGGCTTAATGCTTTGCAGCTGTTATCTGTTTAATTTGATTTTTCTCAAGCACCTTTGAAAGAAATCCCTCGTGTGTGTGGAGCCTCCCTGTGCTTTTTGCCACTTTATTCACCTGGTTTCTCAGAGGAGAGAATTCCCTCCTTGGCAGAGCAGAAAGCTAACATTATTATTATGTTAGGGCACCAAGGGGGCTCATTAATACTGTAATGTGGCTGCTAATTGTTTTCTCTCGGGGTGGGAACAAACCACACCGGGCACCGTTCACTGTGCTCTGTGGGAAGAACCTTATTGTGCTTTTCTAGTTTTTTGGGTGGGTTTTTTTTTAAACCCAGCGTGGCTATTTTAAACTCGAGGTGCTATTAATTCCTCGGCAGTAACAAAGAGCAGAGCCACGAAGCCGGGTGGGAATGAAAGTATGGGAGAGAGAGAGGCGAGGCCGATGTGGTCCCCGGCGGGGAGGAGGAGGAGGAGGAGGAGGAGGAGGGAGCGGGAGCATCCCTGGGAGCATCCATCCTCGCAAAGCTCCCGCCTGTCCGCTCCTCCCTTTGCGGGTGAAATAATTAGTCCGATTGTCCGCTTCCTCGTCGACGGGAGGCTCGGATGGGTGGGAAACGATGCCTTCAGCTGGCCTTTTGACGGCGATCCATTAAATTGCTGTCAAGCTGCACGTCTCTCACGTAGGGGCTGGGAAAGTCAAGTCGTTGCAGGCGGCTGGCTGGGCCCAGGAGGGGAGGGGGCTGCTGGAGGAGGAGGAGGAGGAGAAGGGGCTGCCGCTGCCTTTCTCATCCCTCTCGTTCAGCGGACGAGGGCGTGTGAAAAGCCGGCGGCGACGTGCATGCAAAACCACAGCTCACAAGTCCTGAGGAGGGGGGGTGGGTGATGTCAACTCCACGTGTGTGAGTGTGTGTGTGTGATGTGCAGGGCAGAAACGCTGTTCTCCGTGCACCCAGGAAGGTGTCGGGGAATTGCAACAGGAAGAAGCTGGAAAAAGGGTGGAAAAAGGGAATGAAAGGCTAACAGAACATGTGGCGTGAGCTTGCAGGGGGCGCGTGGGAACACTTCTTACAAGGAGACAGTAAAAATGCTGAAGTGGGGAGGTGGCTACTTTATCTAACCTTTTACAGAAGCGAATTTCCTTCCCTTTTTTTTTTCTTTTTTTTTTTCTTTTTTTCTTCCTTCTACCCACTCTGGTGAAGCGTGAGAGCGCATCGCCGCTGACTTTCTAGCAGATAGAAGGCACAAGCCATGAGCTGCTTCTGAATATCCTGATATTGAGCCTTTCAAAAGCCATCCCTGACCTTGACTCACCTGGATAGGTGTTGATAAGGAGTAATGAATATGCACTGAAATCCCTGACAGCTTTCCTGCAGTGGTGAAAAGAAATGATGAATTAGGTCTTTGTGAAGCCCTGGGAGCAAAACACTGGGTTTTGTTTCGTTCCTGATGCAAAGTTTCCCGGAGGCTTTTGTGATTTAGCTGGGTTTATCTCAGGTTCCTGATAAAAAGTTGCTAAGTGCTCAATGCCCCAATGTTTTGGGAAGTGCTTCCCAGGTCCGTAAACAGATGCTTTTTCACAGTCCGAGGGGAACCTGGATCTTCCCTTTGGCAGCAAACCGAATTGGGGGGGTGGGGAGATTCCTCCAATACAGGTGTTTAACTCCTGCAGCTCCCTTTGGAGATGGCATGTTTACACCAGGTCTGGGACTGTCTCAGCTGCCTGGATCGAAAGGGACGTGAACAGTACCCGGTATTGTCCCCATCCTCTCAGAGAGCTATTATTTTAATGGCCCCAAATCCTCTTGGCTCTGCTCTTTGAGATCCTTTGTCCTCTGGCAGGTAGGCAAAGGAGGAGTTTCTCTATTCAGGTGTTATTTTTTCCCCCTTCCCTTTGTTTAATATGTGATAGTTTTTCCTGGAAAAAGAAGAAGAAAAAAAAAAAAGACTTGCACCATAGGTTGGTTGAGGATGTGAGACTATTAGAGAGGAAAAGAGTATTTTTTTCTGGATATGTTGCACAGCTGCCTTGGTAGCCCAGCCTGCAAAATCAGTGCTTGGAGTGGGAGGTGGCCTGAGCTTTTGAAACGTGGCACTGGGGATGCAGGTCACACAAAGGGGGTGAGTATGAGGGCAGCTCCAACCTGAGGAATGTGGAATATTAAAAAAAAACAAAAAAACAAACAAACAAACAAACAAAAAAAAAACCAAAAGAAACCAAAAAAACAAAAACAACCAAACAAAAAAACAAACAAAAACTAAATCTCTTTCAGGTAGTTTTCTCACCTCTTGTCTGCTGAGCCTGCTTTGGTGAGAGAGCCAGGCAGATGAGTGGCTCTTCTCTGCCATTCTGGGCATCAGTGCTGTAACTCTTCCTTGTGGCTTTAATTTGGTTCCTTTAGCTGTTGGATTTTTATTTCTTTTTTATTAGTAGTAGGGGAGCGAAATCCCACATGCTTCACATGCTCTCTGGATGCCTTTCAGTTTGTTTGCCCTTCCCAGATCTCTGCTGAGAAAAATCTACCCCAACCCACCACCCCATCTCCATTCTCGGGGAGCCTCTCGCATCCCCACATCATTCTGTCTCCATCCCCAGGGAATCCCTTGCATCCCTATATTGATCTCTCCATCCTCGGGGAGCCCCTCACATCCCCAAATCCTCTGTCTCCATTCTCAGGGAGGCCCTTGCATCCTCAGATTGTTCTCTTCATCCCTGGGGAACCCCTTACATCCCCACATCACCCCTTGCCTGGTCCCACCTGCGGGCAGCTGGGATGGGCAGGCAGAGCTCTCCGCCCAGACCATTAATTAAGCCGTGTTTTTATGGCTCTGCCACCAGCCTCTCACTCCCTGCATTCCTTTCCCGTGAGGTCTCTGGCCTGGCTGGGTGGATTGAAGGGTGGGTGAGAAATCCCTCGGAGGGTCTCGCCTATCGGGGCTGGTCTCTGCCTCCGCCGGGAGGGCTCTTGGTGTGTCACGCTGGGGCGGCATGAAAGGCGGCTGGCTAATCCAAATTCCATTAGGTATCGTTAAGATCTTCCTTTCCCGTATTTAAAACGCTTGGCTTTGTGCCTTGGCCTTTTGTGTGTGTGTGCAGCACCATGTGAGAAGCAATTCTGCAGGGCAAATCCTGGAGAGGAACAGGGATGCTGCCACAGGAGAGGGATGCTGCCATGTTACATGGTCCATGGGGCGTGCGGTCCAGATAGTCCAGATGTATCCCGTGGCGCTGGGACCAGGCTGTGGAGGACTGAAAAAAAAAAAAAAAAAAAATTCCCAAATAGCATTCCCAGTCCTGCAACCTCAGCAATTTCCTCCGAACTGAACCAGGCATTTACTTTCTAAAGGATTTATGGGGAGAGAAGCGATGTACCTGGGCAGCCCGGCAGCTGCTTTGTCTGCATTTTGGCCACGGCGTTTGGGTGGATTGGAGAGGAGTTTCTCTTCACTTGCCAAGTCATCACTAAGCAATGCCGCTGGATTTATTTCCAGCTGTTTGACATGAACCCTCTTTACAACTACTACAAAAAAAACCCCTTGGCTTAAAACAGGTTTACGAGGAAAATGGGATAAGTCACTCACATATCTATTTTTTAAATGCTGGCCGTTCTGCAGTCACCTGACCCTGCCTGTCTTAGAAAAAATGGTTAGTTGGTTGTGTTTCCATGCGTCTCAGCTAAAAAGCTAGTGGAAGCTTTTGGAAGGTGCTCTCTGTGGGTGAAGATCTCAGTGCAGACCTGGTATTTCAGCACAGCAGCCATACCTGAAGCGTGCTGCTGTGAGTACTGAACCAAAGTCCTTGGCCATCCTCTTGCTTTTCACAGAAGTGGCCAAACTACAGAAATGGGAGGTTCCGTTTGCCTTTGGTTTTTTTCTTTTTTTTTTTTTTTTTTTTTAATTTATTTTTGGCAAGTGGGGAAACTGAGGCACAAAGGTCCTGCAGGAAGTCTGGGGTGGCTGCTGGTTCCTTGCCTGCTTTGCAGCCATCAGGATGTTCTCATCGTGGCGGTCAGGCTGATTCCTACCCCAAGGTCTGTGTGCTACCAGGATACATGTGGGTCGGCATGGCTCATCTAGGGCAGTTGCGTCTCACCGGTGGGCAGTTGCAGAGCTGTCTACCATGCTTCATGCTCTGGTGTGTGGTCATTCAGCAGATCCCATTGCAAAAATGAGTCAGTGGATGCACCTGCTCAAGGTTTTGGATGTTCAGGCTCATGAGAGGGATGCACAGAAGATACTGCAGAGATGATGGTGCACAGAGAGAAGAGACTTTTGGTTTTCTCCAGCTGCTGAAGAACTTGGGGGAAAGTTGGGGTCAAGAGGCTGTAGGGTTGATACAGGATGAGCTGGACAATTAAGGGCTGCTCATGTTGTGCTTTCTCCTCCTCCTCGTAGCCTGCGGGCCGCAGCTTGCCAATTCCCCCACTGTGATAGTGATGGTTGGCCTCCCAGCCCGGGGGAAGACCTACATCTCCAAGAAGCTGACTCGCTACCTCAACTGGATCGGTGTCCCAACGAAAGGTGAGGATTTCACTGACTGCCTGGGGAAAGCACGAGGTCTGGGTCCTTGGGAGATGCTAAAGGAACTTAGTCCCTTGGGGAGTGGAAGGTGGTGGGGGACCTTTCCAAGATCCGATGGGCCAAATTTCAATGTCCTCCCATTGCTTCTGCTGCAGCCCAGGTTCTCCTTCACTTTGAAGACCAAGGGATGTCCCTGAGCCTTTAGCTCTAAGGATGTCACTTCTTGGCCCATTGCTAGAAAGCATTATCTTCAGGAGCTGCACAGTGGAGTCAAGCTGTGCTGAAGCTTGCTCCTGTTTTTGATGTTTTTTTTCTTGCCCATGCAGTTTTCAATGTGGGGGAGTATCGCCGTGAGGCAGTGAAGCATTACAGCTCCTATGACTTCTTCCGCCCCGACAATGAGGAGGCCATGAAAGTCAGGAGGTAAGTGTAGGCACCGCATCTGTGGTCATACCCAGGTCCCAAATGGGTGGTGAAGCCCACAGCCAGAAGCTGGGTTACCCAGCTTATTTGAGGGGTGATGGACAGAAAAGCTGGGCTCTAGTTGAGATCTCCCTGCCTGCTTAAGGAGGGCCTAACTTGGGGTCCAAGAGCTGAAAGCTGAAGCTGTCAGTCAGGGCTTGGTAGCTTCAGGGTCACCAACATGTCCTCCATCAGTGGTACCCTGAATTCGTGATGTAGGGTATGAAGTCTGCAATGAGGTTTGGCTTTTGCTTCTTCATCCACCATTGCCTCTGCTGTGAAGACCAGCACTCATGGCTCTTGTATTTGTGGCAGGCTCATGGTGTCTTTTTCCTAAGTGTCCCTGGGAGAAGGGGGGAGGTGGCGAGGAGGAGCTGCAGAACCTGCCCTCCTTTGTGGGCATCTGTGCACTGACTGCTGTGAGCATCTCAGAGGACATCGGGACCACGTGTCTCTTGCCTCTTTTGCAGGCAGTGTGCCCTGGCTGCCTTGAGGGATGTCAAGCTGTACCTGACGGAGGAGGCTGGCCAGATTGCGGTAAGTTCAGATATGTGCTTCACAGGGTTTGGCAGCAGTCCTGGTCCTGAAGGTGCTGTGCCCTGTGCAGCTCACTCTGCAGTTCCTTCTCTGAACGACTCAGTGGGAAAGCAGGCAGTCTTGGTGCTAATCCGAATCTTTGCTTTTAAAGGTTTTTGATGCCACCAATACCACGCGGGAGAGGAGAGGGATGATCCTAAACTTTGCCAAAGAAAATGGGTTCAAGGTTGGTACGACTGGGCTACTGCCTATATTATATAGTCCACACTAGACTATTGTTGCCATTTTTTTTTTTCACTAACATGTCCTCGTGGTGCTCCTGCATAAGGGGGACTTCACTGCTGGGTTTGATCAAAAATATGAAACTCTTTCCTTGTTCCCAGTCTTGAGCCCTGGAGAAGGAAAAGATGGGAGTAGAGCAGAGGGAGAGCTCTGTGGTTGAGGAGGGAGGAGGTTGGATTGAGCAAGGAGCTGGTTGAATGCTACAGATCTTGTTGCTGGATTTCAGGTGACCTTTGTTTTGCTTTGCAGGTGTTCTTCATTGAATCTGTCTGCAATGATCCCACAGTAGTTGCCACCAATGTTATGGTAAGCATGGAAATGTCATGCTTTTCTTTTCCCTTGGGGAGAATTTTTCACTTGTGCCCAGCTGCTTTCTTATCAGAATGTCTTGACAGAGTTGGTTGAGGATTAGGAGGTTTTTATCTTTTTATGATGTATTTGACCTGGGAAGAGAAAGGACTTGTTATCACTCAGGGCCACCTGGAAGCAATGAAAAGAAAAGTTATTGTAGCCTTTCCCCAGTTTTCTTCCATGTTCTCTGTGTTTCTGTTGACCTGTAACTTGATATCAAGGAGAGGAATGTATCCAGGATGCTTTGGTGACCCCCCAGTCCCACTTTTTGGAAGTGATGGGTATGGTTAGGAGTTTAAATCCTGTTAGAGAGCAGTCAGACCTGGTGTCTTCAGCCACATGCATCTTCTCAAAATCTGTTGAGAAGAGTAGCAGCTCAGCTTAGAGGCCTCTTGCCGATAACTGAAGTCTTGGTTGGGAGAGCAGCATAAAACATTGCTTCCTGCCTCCTTTGGGAGCTGCTGGATCTTTGATTTCCCACCAGCAGAAGAGCTCCTTTGCCTGTTAGGCTTGGCTAGGGCAGGTAGATGCTAATTGGTCTTAACATGAATGAAAGTGTCCTTTCCTCCATTGGGCTCTGCTCCAGGCTTATCTCCAGCTGTACATCTGAACTTTTACAGTGTCTAGGAATGTGTTGCAGGATACCCAAAGTCTGTGAAAAAGGGTATTGTTGGGTCTTGTTCTGTCCCCAGGACGAGCTCCACAAATGGTGCTGTGGTAGGGGCTAGGGCATGGCTTTTGCTCCTGCTGGGAGCTGGTGTCCTATGGCCAGTGATCAGCTTTTTGGGAGGTCGCACACAGCCTTTTCCATGATACTAATAAAATGCTCAGTTTGCTCCATCTTTTTTTAAATTTTTCCCCCTTTTTATTTTTTTTGCAACACTCTTAAGATGGATTTTTTTGGAGGATTTAATCCCTTTCTTTGGAAACTAATGCTTGAAGGGGGAGAGAATGAACTACTAGCTGAGCATAGGTTTTTGCTCCATGGGGCACTGCAGATGAATGGCACTCTTAGTGCTGGGATTGGTGTGGAAAATGTGCTGTGGCCTTGGGACGCTGCCGTGTGTGTCACTCAGTTGTGTTATCCTGTTGGTCTCAGGGTTGTCTGTGAAGTTAGTAATGTGTTATGCTGTTGTTCAAACCCAAATGTTCAAGAAAAATAGCCTGTTAGAGTAGTTCAGGCAGAACTTAGTCCATGAGAGTTCTGGATACTCACATTGCCCATTTCTAGCCTCTTTCAGCCCAGTAGCTTGTAGCAAATAACACATAGGAAGGAGTTGAATGTTGTTCAACAGCCATGCAATGGTTTATACCAGATGTTCTCACCTTGTCCTTATCTTTGAGTCTCAGTTACTTCCTTTCTGTCCTATGATAAGCGATGACTATAAAGTGGCTCAGCTGATAGCTGGATCTCGGCAGGACTTTGACATTTGAGATTAGCATTGTCTGGCTTGGAAAGCTTCCTAACCTCTCCTTGCTTTCTCTCCTGCCGCAGGAAGTAAAATTGTCCAGCCCTGATTACCGGGACTGTAATTCAACTGATGCCATGGAGGACTTCATGAAGAGGATCAGTTGTTACCAAGCCAGCTACCAGCCACTTGACCCTGATGACTATGACCGGTAAGAAACTTTTGCTGACTTCTGAACCGGATTGAATGCCTTTCTTCTCCCAGGAGAGGAGTAATGAATGAAGTATGGGGCTGTACTTCACTTTGTGTTCAGATATGTGACTGTGCTAGAATAATGTATGGCCAAGCCTCACCGTGAATTCAGGCTTCTTCCTTGAAAATGCTGGTTTTCCCCAGCCCTGTGCCAGGGCACCAGGCACTGAAACCTTCCCAGGCTCTTCTGGGCTCAGACACACTGGTTGTGTGGGTTTAAATACAAAGGCTTTGGAAAAGCAGTTCAGTTTGAGCGTCTCTGTGATGCTTTTGTCAGTTAAAGGAAGGGACTGCTTGAACAGGCTCAAACCACAAGGTTGAGCAAGCCCTGTGGTTTCCACCAAGTTGTGTGCCCTGGGAAGACCTTTGCTGTCCTGCATGACCGTGCAGGCACCTCCCAACCTTTCCACTGCTCACAAATACGTCAGTGTGCCCTGTGCAGATAATCCTGGTCCTGCTGAGCCCTGTCCTGGAGAGGAACATGCTCCCTGCTAGTCTTTTTTAATCCTCCTTACTGCTGCAAGGAGAAATGGCGATTACACCAGTGTTATTTGGCTTTCCATGAATTGCCATTACCTGTCGGCTTCCTGTTGAAAATAGCCTGCAGGAAATCCTTTTAACTGGGTGATTATGTTGACTGAGATACCTCACGAGGCTATTTTTTGAGGACGATGTTTCTTTTTCTGCTTTTCCTACTGGCAACCCCCTCAAATCCTTGCTGTGCTTTCCCTAGGGAGCTTTCTCTCATCAAAGTCATCGATGTTGGCCGACGGTTCCTGGTCAACAGGGTTCAGGATCACATCCAGAGCAGGATTGTTTACTACCTGATGAACATCCACGTCCAGCCCCGCACCATTTATCTCTGTCGGCACGGCGAAAGCGAGTTCAACCTCAAGGGGAAGATTGGTGGTGACTCGGGCCTCTCCAACAGGGGCAAGAAGGTAGGGAGAAGAGAATACTCCCCTATGGCTTCTAGGGGTGATTTTGGTTGTAGTAGATGCCATGCACTGGGCTAAGTGTATATTTAATGACACCTGGAGTGCTCAGAGGATCCATCTGTAGGGCTGGTTAAATTTTGGCTTGGGCATGACCTCTAAACAAGACTTTCTGGCCATCAATGTTGCATGCAGTTAGGGGGTAACAGAGACTGGGCTGCGAAAATCTCTAGGTGAGAAGGACATGAGTATCTTCATTGAGTTGGCTCAGACCTTGCACAGGCAGGGCAGGATGTCAAAGGACTGCTGCCACCCTTCGGTAGGGATAGCCAACTCAGGGTGCTTTCAGATTTCTCACTACTTGATTCTTCAAAGACATGGTTAAACGTAGTGCTTCAGGGAGTGTTAACAGCTATTTTGGCTTGCCAAACCGTTTTGAAGTCCAAGTGGAGTCATTTGAGGTGTGACTATTAGCAAGGACTACAGAATACATCAATTTAGCTCTATGACAAACAAGCAGTGCTGTGGTTAAGGGCAGCCAGGAATCTTCCACAGCAAGAGCCCAGGTTGTGGTGCTGTTCCTTGGAGCTGATGTTGTTCCTTGATGACATTAGGTTGCCACCTCCCCTCTGCTTTCTCTCTGTTCTTCTACCCCTCATAGCTTTTGGGGGTCAATACATATATGGCTGCTCTTCACCCCAGAGCAGGAGGCTAATACAACTACCTATGGATAGCAAAAGAGGACCTGGAGAAGGCAACATTTACTGGGAACCAGCGAATAAGGCCCATTGAGAAGCTGTGGATCAGGAATCAACCTGTTTTTTTTATGTCCTACAGTTTGCAGTGGCACTGAACAAATTTGTTGAGGAGCAGAACCTGAAGGACCTCAAAGTCTGGACCAGCCAACTAAAGAGGACAATCCAAACGGCAGAAGCTCTCCAACTGCCCTATGAGCAGTGGAAGGCACTCAATGAAATAGATGCTGTAAGTATCTTTGATTTCAGTAGGAACAGCTTCCTGGTTGCTGCTTGGTAAAGAGTGATAGCACTGGCCTTTTCATTTTTGCCAAGTTTCACCTTTTGTGGGGAAATTTTCCTTTTGTGGGAAAGGGTAGCACTTCTGCAGTCCTCACAACTTGGCTTCTGATCTTAGCTCTGCCTCATGCTGATGATTCAAGATGTTGGCTTGAATGAGCAGATTAAAATTGTTTTTGCTTGGAACTTCTGCAGTTGACCACTCAGAGGGTTATAGGTGATTGCTTTGGGGAGGGTTTGACTTGAGCTTGTCCAGTAACCTCGTGAATGTCCTATTCTGGCAGGGTGTGTGTGAAGAAATGACGTATGAAGATATCAGGGAGCAGCATCCAGAGGAATTTGCTTTACGGGATCAGGATAAATATTACTACCGTTATCCTTCTGGGGAGGTAGGTCTGCAAGGAGGCCTTCAGAGATGTGGCTCTTGCTTTAAATGTGGCCTCCTTGTCTTCATGCTGTCCTCTACGCTTGGAGCAGAGGAGCAGCAAGTGCTCCAAGTAACTAGAATCAAGATGGTTCAGGGCTCCCATTTACCTTTTGCATTGAGCTCTTGTGAAATTGTGGTGTGTGAAGATCTCATTAAGGAACGTATCACTTAATAGTCCCACTGACTTGATAGCAAACTAGCAGGATAGGCTTCCTTCTCCTCTCTCCAGAAGTAGCAGCTACATTCTAGAGTAGCCTGAAGATGAGGCTTTGTTGAACTTTGGTTGTTTTTAGCAATAATTATATTGGTTTAGTTTAGTCAAGGACATGAAATCAGTAGATGGACCAAGACAAGGACCATTGTTTCTATTGAGGTGCTCATTTTCTTGATTCTATGCCATATCTCCCTTCCTTCTTCTGTTTCAGTCCTACCAAGATCTGGTGCAGCGCCTAGAGCCAGTCATCATGGAGCTGGAGAGACAAGAGAATGTCCTTGTGATCTGTCACCAGGCTGTCATGCGCTGTCTCCTGGCATACTTCCTAGACAAGAGTGCAGGTGAGATCCCTGTCTCCAGGAAAGGGGATTGATCTTGCTGGAGGAGGGATGTTAGAGCTCTGAGGAGATGAGAGAGATGTGTTCAGGTTCATGCAGGGCCTGGAGCATGTATCTCTTTGGTGTAGGATGGCCTTAGATGTTGATGAAGATGTCTAAGCCTGCTTTTGGAGACAGGATGGGATAACCCTCCTGCTTTGCTTTCTTTGCAGATGAAATGCCCTACTTGAAATGTCCCCTTCACACAGTATTGAAGCTGACCCCAGTGGCCTATGGTAAGTTGGGCCTGTCTACTAAATATGCCAAGGGGTTCAACTTTTATCTCCTTCTGAATCCAAGATGCCTATGGGAGAAGAGCAGGGGTCTGGGGCGGAGCACTTCATAGCATCCTGTGCCCAGTGGTTTTGCTGATGGTCTCTCTGTCTCCTTGTGTGCTCCCTTCTGCAGGCTGCCGAGTGGAGTCCATTTCGTTGAACATTGAAGCTGTCAACACCCACAGGGAACGGCCAGAGGTGAGTGTTGCTTTTCCTCAGAGCCATCCCTTGGTGTCCCTCTCCTTTCCCCTACGGTCAGCCGGCAGCGAGGATGCCCAGATTGGGCATGGGGAGGTTGCTCAGCTAGATGCTGCTGGAGCATCAGATGGGTTCTTGCTATGCAAAGACGTGGCTGGTTGAGGGTTTTCCAAGGGAAAAGGACTGTTGCATGTGCCTGCTTCCCACTGTGTTTGCACAGATTAAAGCTGGCCCAGGGAAAGCTCCTCCCTGGTCTTTAACTTTCACCTGTGCCGTCATCTGATCACCTGAGCAGGCAACAGAGCCATGGTTGGAGAAGGTGACTTCTCCCAGGTCTCCTAACTGGCTGACAGAGCCTCAGGCTCAATGCCTTGCCTAGCAACTCCTGCCCTTGTGGTTTTTTTTCCTGGTGTGCCCACAGCTCTTTGTGGCTACCAGAGTGCTGTTCTGTAGGATGGGAAGTAGTGGCACTGGGCAGGGGATGCTGTGGGGAGGAGACCCCTCGCATTGATGAAAACCCCTATAAGGTCAGGTGTGTCTGCCCTGTGCTCCATCAGAGCAGGAAGACACCAGCTTGGTGTCAGGGCTGGGTGGCCACCCAAGGGGGGACCTTTCCAACTTGCGCTTAGTGGTGGTGGAACCTGTCTGGATGTTGGACAGTCAGAACTGTCCCCTTTTGGCCTACATCTACTGTTCTTCGCTTCCTGACCTCAGCAGGCGGCAGCATCTGAGTCGCCTTTCCCTCCCCACAGCCATAAAGGGGGAAGCCAGTTCTTCCCCCTGCTGTGGGGGAATCAATGCCCTCCTCCACCACCCTTGCCGAGGATGGCAGGAGAGATGTGGGCTGCAGGTAGGAAGGAGCAAGACATGTGCGAAGCGCTTGGGTCCCTCTGCTCAGCTGCACGGGCGCTGCCCCTCTATCCCACCTCGCTTGAGTTGGAGCTTGGCGCGGTGCCGACCCTCCCTGGCTGCTCTGCCTCCACTTCCCAAATCTTCCTGATCAGCCCGGGCTGGCTCGTCTTCCCTCTTCTTGCTTTCACACCTCTCCCTGGGTCAGAGGTACTGGCTTCGAGGAGGAGACTGTTGGGGCACCTCTTTCTGTCATCCAAAGTCATGGCTTTTGATTGCTACTAGGTTCATTTAACAATCTGTATTTACTTTTTTTGTGAGCAGAGGCTCAGGTGAGGAGAAAATCTTGACTTGTTTTGGAGCGCAGGGACTTTTTGGCTCTTCTTTTTGACTCTTTTTGGGAAATCATGCTGCATTCTTGAACGTTTTGCTTTAGGGTTTTTTTTTTTCTGTATCCAGAGCCTTTCAATTCATCCTTTGCACAACAGCGATTGTGGGGAAAAGCAGAGGCCGCTTTAAGAAAAACACCCAAAACAACCTGCTTCTTTTTTTCCTTTATAACTGTCGCCTTCTTCCCTTTATTTTATTTTATTTTAATTTTTTTATTTACTTTTTTTTTCCCTTTGTCTCACTCTAATTTAGGAAGCAAAGAAGGGACCTAACCCGCTCATGAGACGTAATAGCGTTACCCCTCTAGCAAGCCCAGAGCCCACCAAAAAACCTCGCATCAACAGCTTTGAGGAGCATGTGGCTGTTTCTTCCGCCCTGCCAGGCTGTGTTCCTCAGGAAGTGCCCACGCAGATGCCGGGACAAGTTAGTTGAACTCTCTTTTTTTTTTTTTCTTTTCTTTTTTTTTTTCTGTTGTTATTCTTGTTGTTTTATTGTTTGTTGTCCTCCTGTCGCTCCTGAAGCTGGGGAACGGCTTGCACTTGTCGCAACCTGTGCTGCTGTCTCTGAGATGCATCTTTCTCCCACAGCTGTTGTCCCTCCCTGCCTTGGGTTGGTTGCAGGAGCACCCAGCAAAGGGTCGCTGTTGATCCTCTCTTGGGTTTGGAGAGCATTGTAAACCCTCCAGAGCTCTAGCAGCGTTTAATTTAGTGCCTTCATCATCTGGCATCATGGTGTCAAACCCTTGGGGAGCCACATCTTTAGAGTGGGCTGGACCAAAGGGCTCGTGCTTTCCCCTGGATGTGCTCAGCTCCAGTGTAGACCTGGGCATTGCAATAAAGCAAATGTTCTTGTGCTTCCCTTGCAAAGGAGCTGCCAGGACCCATCTTTGACTGGAGGGGTATCCTCCTTCCTGAAGAGATAGGCAAAATGGACCAAAAATGAGTAGAAACCTCTTGGCATGGTGAACCTGGTTGCTTTCTGCAGCCCTGGGTGAAACCCCTTGGGTAGCTGCTGTGATGCTCATGTGTCCTTTCCTCTTTCACCCACCCATGAAGGGACGTAGAAAGAGAGACCTTGCTGCATGCTTCTCCAGGAACGGAACCCCCTCTCCCTGTGCTCTTTAAGGAGATGGGGTGGTACCAGAGAAGCAGCATAGATATATTGAAACCCCTTTGCCATGCTGCCCTTCCCACTAGCTGCCTGTTGGATCTTGCTGTGTTGCCCAGCCCCTCTTCGCGTCATCTGTGTTGTCTGATGTCCTCTCGCCTCTCCTTGGCTGGGTCCTGGGCAGGCTAGGAAGGGTGGTGTGCTCCTCCAACCGCTCTGTTTGGTGGCCGCTTTGCATGAGCCTTCCCACCCCAGCAAGCACTGAGCGTCGCAACTCAGTCTGTCTCTTGGCTTTTGGGTCTCTGCTTGGGCTGGTCGCGTCTTGCAACAAACCCTCTGCCAGCTTCGGGTTTGGAAGCTCTTGCTGTTTGGGTGCCCCTCGCTGCCGTCCGGTGTCCTCTGCCTGGTCTCGCATGGCGTTACTGACACCTCTTTCCATTCTCTCTGTCTCTCTGCAGCCTTTACTAGGGAAGGCATGCCTGTAAGTATCTTCTTGTGTCTTATTCCCCCCTCCTGCCCTCTTTCCATGTCTCTTGCCATCCCACCAGTTGTTTTGTTGTTGCTGTGAAACTCGTCCAGAGTGTGGACTTCTTGGAGTTAATATTTCTGTGTGTGCGTGTGGGATTTGGATGCGTCTTAGGAATGGTTAAGGGGAGACTATGGATGCTGCTTTGTCCAACCCCTCAGTATCCTAGCTTGATGTCCCAATTTTATTGGGAAATAATCAATTTATCACTTGTCCTCTGTCAATGTTGTACAAATTCCCTGCCTCCTCCTTGGACAGTCATGGGATGGGAGATGCCGTTGGGTTTTCCCGGAGTTCTCCTCTGCGATAGCCTATTGTACTGTAGGTGATAGGCCCAGATCTGTCCTCCCCAAGGGCTCCGAGTTATGTCTATGGAAGCAAGCAGGATGCCTTGAGCATTTAATGCACGAATTATGAATAATCAAGGCTTTGATAGTTTGGCTTAGTGCTGTTAGATCCTTGTGTAATAGGGACAGGACAGCTTCTGGATAAATTTGAAGCCTTTGGGCTTAATTCATGCTCCATCACTGAGTTGAGAGCAGTAGTCATGGAGCTGTGCTCAAATGTCTTCTCAAAACCAGGGAGACTTTGGGGCTGAGCTGAGGCTTGGGTAGTGCCTAGGGGTCTTTTTGTCCTCTATAGATGAGTTTGAATCGGCCTATGAGCATCCCTGTCCTGGTTCGTTTTGTGGGCTGAAGGTGGAGGAATCTGCTATAACATGACCAGGCTGGAACTCAGCCCTGCTTGCACATAACAGCTGGCGAACCTCACATTTCTTCCCCTTTTAGAGTAAATGCTTTTGAGAAAAGGGAAGTTAGGAAAGTTATGCTTGGCTTTGCTGGTGGACGTGTTGGGGAAGATCATCACGCTCATGCTCCTGGGCCAACGTAGAGGTTGAGTTGCTCAGCATGGCCTGCATGTCTATGCTTCTTCCCTTGCTGCTCATGGGCACAAAAGCCCCTGAAGAAGTGCTTGGTCGTCTTGGGTTGCTTTGAAAGAACTTTTTTTTCTTTGTCCACTCCTTCATCCACCTTTCTCCCATCTATGTTGTAATAAAAAGCACTGCATGCCTCAGTGCTGGCTGGGACACTGAAAACACACTGATGTTGAGTGTGGGAGATGTCTATCAGCTTTTGCTAGACCAGGAGCTCTGCTAGAGCAGACAGTGATGGTTACCCATCCCAGGCACAGGCTGGCAGCAGCAAGTTTACAATCTACAGCTGCTAGAAGCCTGCCTCCACCTACTAGTGCAGGGCTTTTGAGGGAGACATGAAGACACCCTAAACCAAAGACTTGGTGGCACTCACACTGCTGTTACCTCCCTGGGAGACTGTTGTCTTGTACATGTATGCGTCTGGTCCCTCACCATGTCCCATCACAACCTGTATGGGGTTAGGGAAGGTGGAAGGTACCTCCTTCCCAATTTGCACCATGGGACTTAGTTGGCAGTGGGTGTTTTGTTGCATCAACCCTCGCTGTTGGGGTGTTGACCTCCATCCATGAGGACCAGGGGACACCTGGAGAGGGTGGGGACGTGGCCGTGTACCTCAGAGTCCTCCTGGCTGTGGGATCGAGCTGGTTTGGGGTCATGGGACTACCTGGTGTGATGATTTCTTTTCCTTTTGCTTGGTTTGTGATCCAAAATGCACTTTTTAACAACGACCTGATCCCCTCCCTTCTTCTCCCCTTCACTTTTCATGCTTAAAGACGACCCTTTTGTCACTTTCTCAAAGTTTTCTCTTTACTAATATTTCCAAGGTAAATGGCTGTGGTGCATGTGGCTTCTCCTAACCTCCTCCTGTCTCCTTAGATAACAGAGAACAGCTCAGCCCACTCTGCCTCGTAGCCTGGCTGGGATTCCTGGTGCTTGTAAGAGGCAGTTTAGGTAGTAAAAGCAAAAATTAAAAAAGAAAAAAAAAAAATGTTGAGAAACCTTCCTAGCTGTTTCCTAGTCCTTTTTCCCCCCACCCCGTTTCGTGTAGTTTTGTGATTTGGGAAATGTCCTTGTTGTGAACATCTCCCCTTGGGGTTGTCCTCTAGCGGATGCTGTCCTCCAGCCGCCGCCATTGGGGCTGGTCCTGCTTGTGTTTAGCTGGTTGTCTCTGGTTTTGTGGTCCTCACCACACACTGGTGGGTGCCTGTTGTTGCCACCCCACACCAGGGCTGTGTCCAAAGCAGCTCCAGGACCCATGAAACTTCATGGGGTGTCATTGGGGGAGTGGGTCCTCCTGATGTATGGCTGGTGGTGGCTGGTGCCCATGCTGGCTCCTTGCCGCGGCCAATGGGAACTGCCTCTTCTTGGCAGTACCAAGGATGGACAAGTGGTGGCTGCCTCCTTGGGAGGCAGGGGGAGGACACTGGTCACCCTCAAGGGGAGCAAGAGAGAGATGTTTAATTGGGTTCCTTGAACGAACACCGTGGTCCCCTGTCACCTTGCCTTGGATGGACCAAAGAGCAGCTCAGAAGTGCAGACTGGGTGGGATGGGAAGGTTGCCTTGTTTTGAGGGATATCTCTGCCAAGTTCCAACCCTGTATTTAAAGCCAGGTGATGCTTGAGGGGAGGGATGTGGGTAGCAAGTCAGCATATCCTTCCCCAACCTCTCTCCTTGGGTGGACAGTGTCCTCTCCTGTGGATGCTTTCATAGTGATCTGTGCCGTGGCTTTCTGTTACTCCCTCCGTCCCCTTCTTGATGTGCATGTAGAAGATGCAACCAGGATGGGGTCCAGCACCACCCCCAACCCTGGTCCTTCCCCTCTCATTGCAGAACATGAACAACTCACAGAAGCCATCGTGACTCTGTTGGCGCTGTCGCGAGGCCACCAGCGATGCCAGCTTCTCATCCCATCGCCATTTCCGAAGCTTGCTTATAAACCGGTCTCCTCTGTCTGCGGCAAGGTTGACCCTCGGCTGTTTCTACCTGCGCCCGTTCATCTGCAAACCACTCTGCTGAAGGGGGGAGAGATGTAGGAGATGCAGGAGAGCGAAGGAGAGGAGCTGAGCTCCCCTGGGGCCACCACCAGATCTTTAGGCTGCAGCATTTGCTCTCCTCTCCGGCATCCTGTTAGATCGTAACAAGCTGTAAAGTGCTTCTAGCGCACAGGAATTTAATTTTCCTCTGTAAGCGGTTTTGATCCCTTTTTTTTGTATAGACGATTGGTACCCATCCATCTCTGGGTGGGATGTATATATGTGGATGGTGCGGGATTAGCAGGGAAATGGGGTGGGGTGGGGGAGGAGTGAAAGGGTTTTGCATATTTTTTTATTATTGTTATTATTAATTAATTACTTCTCAAGAAAGCCCCTAATGTGCTGTGCTGCAATCCTTTTCTCACGCTACAGCCTGTCGCCCATGCACAGCCCAGCTCACCCAGGCTGCCGAGCGCCAGGAAGGCAGTTGTGTGAAGTCCTTCACAGCGAGAACTGCTGGGTTTAACCAAAAAAAAAAAACAAACAAACAAACAAAAAAAAAACTCAAACATGCTTTTTTCATTTTTTTTTTTTTTTTTTTTTCTCCAATCAATACACCATAAAGGGGTTTGCAGAGAATATAGATCTGCTGCTAAAACTGGTCGCAAGCTGCCTGTAATGTAGGAGAAGCCACGCTCGGGTGATGCTTTCGTCTCAAGGAGCACCGCACCCATGGATGCTCTGAGTTCAGGCGTGTGTTGATTTTTGGAAAGACTGAGCTCTGATTGAGGTGCTGTGCTGGTACTTCTCCCCTTTCCCTCTGCCTTGGAGGAAAGTGGAGACTTTTTCAGGGAGGTTTGAATCCCTGTAGGTGGACAGGCTGAGCTTAGAGGCGTTTTGCAGACACGCAGGTCTCATGGAGGTGGCCAGAGGTCTGGCCGGGATGCAGAAGTCCCTGTGCGGCTGCAAAAAGCCACAAGAAGGGACAGTTTTGTCCATGTTCTCTTTTATTATTTTATTTAATATATATACATGCACACACACATGTGTGTATATGTGTATACCTAGAAACCGCTTAGTTTTTGCACTTTATTTGTGGCAGGAGCATAACTCATTTTTTTATTTTCAAATTGTGCCCCTTAACAGGGGAAGCCTGAATACAGGCAGCTTTTTTTTTTTATTTTATTTTGCATGCTGGAAAGCTGGGACTACAAAAAAAATAGTAGTCGTAGAGGTGTGTGTGTGTGAGGGGAAAACGGGGCAAGGTCCTGACTTGAACTCCATCAGCCAACTCCCAGGGGTTTGATACGTGAGATCCCTCTTCAGCAGCCTGTCCCTGGGCTGCGAGGCAGGGGTTAAAAATGGCAATTAACCACTATTGCTTTGGGCAAAAGTCTGTGGATTTTGAATTTTCATAATTTTTTTTAGGGTTTGGGGGTTGGTTTTGGTTTTGTGTTTTTCTTCTCACTCCAACGTGCAGCATCTTCTCCATCCCCATCTCATGCTTTTTGGCTGGAGGCAGGAGATGAAGGCAGCCAAGCCCTCCTTCACCATGGGGCTGGGGGACCGGAGATGGGCAACCCCTTGGTTTCATCCTTCCCATGGCTTTCCCCAAACCCCTGGGTAGGAAACAACATCCCTACCTATGGGAGCGGAGAGGTTTGGGGGGAGAAATGGTGATTTTTATTTTTTTTTTTTTCATTTGTGTGGGTTTTTTGGGGGGAGAATTGGTCTGTTTTTCCTTTGGGAAAAGGCGAACCACAGTGCCTAGCGCTTCAGCCCCGTGCAGCCAAAGCGTGTGCTCGGAGCGGCACCGACAGTGGGAGGTGCTTTTGTGTATTATATTTCTGTACAGATGAAACAAAGAACACTCCCTCCCTCCCCCCTTAATTTTTTTTTTTTCCCCTTTAATTACTGCATTAAAGCAGACTTCTCCCTTTGTGCGTGATTGACATCTGCCCTTTCGGTTTCTTTGACTTTGAGGGGAAAAAACCCGAATGTTTTGGGAAGGCGAGTCACTCGTCTTTTTCAGCCTCCTTCCTGGAGAGTTTTATCTTTCTCCTCCTGCTACGAAAAGATAAGCCGGCAAATGCAAACATGACGTCTGCCTGCCCCGTGATCAATCCTGTACACATGTAATTCTGCAGATGTTTTGGTGTGTATTTGTGTGTGTGTGTATATACATATATATATATATAAATATATATATTAAAAAAAATCAAACCGCAAAAAAAAAAACCCTTAATGACCCTAAACTTTCTTCCTTTGGGAATAATAGAAGTCTTGGTAGGTCTACAAAATGCTGAAATTTGAACCTGGCGTTTTTTTCCAGCAAGGGGGAAAATTGGTCTGTGAGCAGCAGCGAGGTCCTCTTGTGCTGGAGAGGTTGGTGGTAGGTGGTATCAGCCACGTCCCACTGCGCTGCCCCAGAACCTTGCTGCCGATTGGTTTTGGTTAATGGAGCCAAGGACAAGGCGGACATGCTGTAGCCAAGGTGGGTGGGGAGAGTGGTCTTGTTAAACCACACCAATGATTTCTTTCCCCCCTTCTTTTTCTTTTTCCCCCTTTTTTTTTTTTTTCCTGTTGTGATACTTGAATTTATTTTTTTATTTTTATTTTTTTGATAGCAAAGCGCTCTTTATTTATTTAATGTATACTGCAAAGCTTGGAGAAAAGGGTAGTTACTTGGGATTTTTTTTTTTTTTTTGGATTTGTGGTATGTTAACTGTTCTGTATATACATCTGGAATAATTGCCTGATATAAAGCTGTGCCAGCTTAAAAACAGGGTATGCCTTTCAGAAATTTGTATATTTTGCAGTTGCTGGACCAATAAAATACCTTGTTGAAATACAGATGTGACCTAGTTCTTCTTTGCGTTAGGATTTATGCTGCCAGGCCTGTCTCGCATGCGGCTTGGTGGCCCCAAGGGACACCGCGTGCCATGCAGTCCTGCCTCACGCATATGTTCCTGTGCCTCGTGAATCCCTCCTGACCCCGCAGTGAGTTCTCTGAGGATCATCTCTGAGAGAAACCATCGGGATCCCATGGTGTGATCCTTTTTTTCTGACCGCGCTACAGCAATTTTGAAGAGCTCATCCGTGGAGTTGTGGGTGCCACTCCTCCAACCAAGTATTGACACCTACTTAGGGCAAGCGAATACCCCCCAAGCTCTACCCGCTACATCACTGTTGACTGTGAAGGTGATGCACTGGAGTATTATGCCTAGATCTTCACCTAGGCTGCAAGTTAGGCAGGACTAGGCAGTTCAAACAAAATGCCTGCTGAAAATGATGCTAAATGAAGCTGAAGGGCTGGGCAAGAGCTGTCCTCTGAGATCACGGCTGTCTTTGCCCTGAAGGCAGGAATATAGCAGATGCCACCTGTAAGTAAAGTTGTAAAATTCCCTGTAAAGTTTCTTTATTCTTTAATTTTTTTTTATTTATTTTTTTTTTTTCATGGCTCCAGAGGAAAAGAGGGTGAAGAGGCAGGGAAAGGTGTAATTTGGATGTGATGTTCCAGAGCATATCTTGGGTGGATGATCCCCGTGTGGTTGGAGGCTCATCCCCCTTGAGCAGTTGTATCTCTGGAAGCTTGTTAGGAGCAAAAAAAGGGGTGGGGAAAAGCATGGACTGCTGGTATTTGAGCTCAGCTCTGTGGTTAGCTATTGCCAGCTGATACGCAACCCTTGCTCTCATCTTCCCTGGGCTTTTGGAGCAGGTTGAGCCTTGCTTTGGGCTGGGACTTGCTGTGATGCAGCTGAGCTGTGCAGGCACCTGCCTTCTCCTGATTGCTCTGTGCAACAGGACTCCTCACCAGGAAGAGGGGGGCTCTGATTTTTAAACTCATTTGAGGCTTAGAATCACAGAATGATATAGGGTTGGAAAGGACCTCTGGAGATCATCTACTCCAACACCCCTGCCAAAGCAGGTCCTCCTAGGCATCTGAGGCATCTGAAATAACTTTGCAGACCTGTGAGTCTCTAGGGTGATGCTCATCCCTGCAAGCATCCAAGTGGTCAGAGAGGACCCATGTCCTCCGGGAAAGCTAAAACCCACAAGTCTCTTTTTTTTTTTACATCTCCAGCAACCTGGCTGTCTCCTTGACCCAAGCAGAGACAAAACTCTCCTGCCTGATTTTAGGTCAGGGAGCATAGCCTTGCAGGGTGTCCTACAAGGATGCGGGGGCTTCGATAACACCACCAGCTGCGGTGGGCTGAGATTATGTGTAGCCACAACAGCAGTGCTGCTCCCGTGCCTTCCCCGGGTGGGCAGGGGCTGTTTGGAAGCTGTGATAACCTTGTCCTTCCCGGGGGGTAGAGCACAAGGGGGAGGCTTTGCCTCCCAGAGCGTGGCTGTGGGCAATGCTTTCAAGGCTGCTCTGCAAGAAAACATCCCCTCCAAAATGCTTTTTATCCTCTTTCTGCGTGCAGGGGGCACGATGGGGCTTGTATGATGCTGTCCATGCAGGAGAACTATGCAAGGGAGGGCGTTCAAGGGCCAATACCATCCCAGGCAGCATCCTCTATTTTTCTTCCATGTGATGCATTTTGTAGCATCATAGAGAGGAGACATTCCTTGGGGCAGGGCGGCTTTAAAGGTTATACTTGACAGCGGGAACATTTCCCTGCTCCCAGTCAAGTCCCATTTTCATTACAAAAAAAAAATAATAAAAAAAAGTAATAACCCCCCAGCTCACTGCTGGCAAACAAGGCTAAGAGAACTTGTGATTGCTAAAAAAAATAAAAAAGGGCAGACCAGTCACGCTGGCTGACTCAGCTCTGATTGATGGCTCAGGAATGTGTCTGATACGTGCGAGGGATTAAATAAACCACGGGCAAACCTTTACAATGCAACATGTTGGATGAAGCGCAGCCGGCACCCGGCTCACCTGCCTCCGGCTGGGGAGTGACTGCCATCATGTCATGGGATTGGAGGGGTTTTTCTTTTTTTTTTTTTTTTTCCACCCGTGAGAAAAAATAAAAAGGAATGGATATTTTTGGGCGTTGCTTTGCAAGGGGAAAAAACTTGCTGCTTGTGGCTATAATGGGAATTATTTGCAACAGCTCCAGGTATCTAAATGCATTTGTGCACTTTTACTACAACAAACATATCCTGGAAATGCATATATTTCTACTGAAAAATGGAAAATTTATTTTGCAGCTGTGTAAATTACAGTCTCATTGCTCTGTGCCTAAATAAGGACACCTGCTAAGTGTCGGAGTCCCTTCCCCATCCCCTGAGAGTGGGCTCAGAGCCTGGGCTTCGTTCACGGTTAATGGAAGGTTGGGTGGATGAAAATATTTGACCCATGTATTTCCCTCACTCCTGTGTGCATCTGTGTACTCTGTCCTCTCCAAGACCAAGGGGTGTGATGGGGCAGCACCAGACTCCTCTCCCTGAGCTGCCCCTTCCCCAAGTGTGGAGCCTAAGCCCTTGTCCTCCCACCTCACCCCTGCCTATTGAGGGGTCCCCGGCCCTGCACACCTCTGCCAGCCTTCCCAGTCAAGTGGGCAAGTGTCCCACATTGGTCTGATCCTTACTGCCTCCAAGGGAGCCACCGCTAACTGCTGGCTCCCCTTCTTCCCACCTGCCCATCGTGGCACTGAGAACCTCTTCCACCCCTGGCCATGCATACCTTAGCTTTTCAGCAGGCAGTGTCACACTAGCAGTAGATGGGAAGACCTACCACGCTGAAGTCCTGCTCTTTCCAAAAACCACATAGAGTGTTTTTTGACAACCTCTCCGAATTTACCAGGTCAAGTAAAAGAGGACTCATCTAGAAGAAAGGGGACAACAGTAGCCATGACACTAGCAACAGCCATCCAGCCTGCAGCTGGACTTGTTCAGACATTCCTAAGCCCTGTGAGTTGGTCCTGCTGTAGAAACATCCAGCAGCAGCCCCTTTCGTTACCCTTCTGACCGCTGCAGAGCATCATCCCAGCCCTGCTTCCCACCCCATGCAGCAGTGAGGAGCAGCCATCAGAGACATTTGGGAACACTTCTGCCTTTGAGCTGCTGCTTAGAAATAGCTGGCCAGTGACATGTACCTTGTGACAGCCCTATGCAACTTCCTGGATAAGTACACAGAGGGGTTTATTTTCAGACAACAGGTCACTTGAGAAATCAGATTGTGTCATTTCTCCAGCCATGTGCTTTTCCTTTCTAATCTATTTCATCTTGGAGTATCACCTGTTGACCATGGATGATCTGGCCTCTGCAGAGCTGCCATTTCCCGCAGCCATGGCAGGACTCAGGAGAGACCTGAAAGGTTCGGTCACTTGGCTTCTGCTGGTTGTGCTTCTGGGAAGAACTGGTTAGAAAAAGTGAATTGAAACTGAATCTAATTGTAAACAATGCAAGAAGAAACCAGATCATGTGGATGGACGGATAATGGAAAGTCAATAGCAAGATGGTTGATATACCCCCAAAATTCATGTACAGTGCCTACATCCACAAAGTTGGCTTCATGTCTCATGTTCCCCTTGAAAATGCCCTGCTGCATCCTGCTGATCCTCTGTCCTGCTCCGTGATCCCTGCCTGGACCTGTGCCTGGTCTGGGGAGGCCATCAGGGGAACCAGTCCTTGTTGCTGCTGGGGCCAGGCTTGGTCTGTGCCCTAGGAAACCTTCATTGTAAGGTTTGCTCTGTGCTTTCCTTGTCTGACGCACCAGCCAACGTGTCAATATGAGACAGTCCACAGAGCAAGAGAATACAAAGAAATTGGTCGAATCTCCTTGTAGTCTCTTCCCTCATGAGCCACCACTGTCCCCTGAGGACCCAACTGACGATGCGATAAATGCCTTGAGAACTCTTCTTGAATGTTATCTCCCACGATGCTAAAAGAAATCTAATTTGCCACCTGATAAGACCATGAAGAGGTTACTGAGTCTGGTAAGCTTCATGAGAAGGCAGACAAAACCCACCTGATGCATCTGTCCACCCAGCTTGTTGGCAAAGTGAGAAGATAATTTCTGTATAATCTAAGAAGATTCAGAGATAGGATGAGCTGAAGAGTTGATGAGACAACGTTCAAGAACACCCAGGCTTTGTGAATTGCCTCTCCCTCTAGTACAAGGTACAGACTCTTGTCTTGCATCCATTCCTAGTCAGTCACCCAGCAAACATTCTTTGGTCTTTGTTGCCACAAGAGGTAGCTGAGTTCTCTTTCTACTGAAATCAATGTTAGCAAAAATTTGTACCGACCGGTGGCCTGGTGTAGAAGTTAAAGTGCATGGCAGCAGAGGCATGGCTAAAAAACATGGCTAAAAAACATGGCTGAATTGGAGCTATGAAGAGAAGCGGCAATTAAGACCTAACGAATAATTACCATGGTGGAGGGCAGCTCAAGAACGAGCACAGCCCTAAATCCAGATATTTCTAGCTGCAGTTTAAACCCCATAATTAAGCTGTGATTTTGGTCATTATGAGGAGGTATTTCCAGAGCTGGGTCTTGCCTTTCGCTGCCTTTATCTACCAAAATAACTGACTCAACACCAGCAGAAAGAAAAGCCAGCATTTTGATAAATGTCATCCAAACCAGACTAGAGAGCCTGCCTTAGCCTGTGTTGGATGCCTCCACCACAGCTGGATGCCAACCTGTGGGCAGAGCTGATTTTTCCTGATGAAGAGAGGAGAAGGCTTTCTGGCTAGTGGGAGATGTGTTGGATTAGGGGAGGTACCTAAAAATACTGATGTCCTCCCTTGGCAACAGGAGTCCCACCACATGACAGCAAGGGGAAGCAAATGTCACGATGCATTTCTCTGGTTCTTGATCCATCTCTACCCACTCATTACTCCAGGTCACTGATGCACCAGTAAGAAAGGAGGAGAAGGAAGCTGTAGCTCTCATACAGGTATCTCCTCTCCCCATCTACTCCATGCTGCAAGCACGCTGTCCTCAGGGATGTCTCTACAGGCAAACCACACCATCGACCTAGATTTCAGGGTGATGGTACAAGTGTTAATGGCTGATTTCCTTCCTGGCTCTCTCACTGGTGATGCTGCAAGGACTGTGACTTAATCTAGCTCTTCCAGGACTGCTCTTTTACCTTCCAGACAGTATTAATGTCACCTGCTCTGATGGGTGACACCACCCTACCAACCAGGCACCCTGACTCAGTCACCCTTCCTTCTGCCCAGCCTTGATTTATCTGTGACAAGTGGCACACGTGCTCTCCTGCCGTGCATCCACCTTACTCTTTCTAATTGCCCCATCTTTTAGCGTTCATTAGGCATTTGAAGTTCCCTACATTCACTGCTTGTTCTGTATTTTCTATGCAATGTGTAGGCATCTCCCAAGCCTGTCCTCCTTGTGCAGTACCCCAAGGCCACCTTTTGTCTTTTGAGAGACTATAGATATCCCGCTCATTAACCCACTCTATAATTGCTCAGCCACCACCGGCAGTTCCCCATGCCCAGTTTCTTCTCTATGGGTAGAAGAGTTAGATATTATGAGGTTTTGGGTCTGCACTGGTGGCTTTAACCTACTGGAGAAAGGTGAGAGAAAAGACTGGGGGGTCATCCCCAGAGCAGGTTCTTGGAGGAGAAGGTTGCCCTTTCTACCTGAGATGTACCCATCTACAGTGTCAGAGTCATTGTCACAAAATCCCAACTCCTTTCCAGCCACTACTTTGATTTATCTTTTTAATATTTTCTCCAAATGTTTCCTAAGAGCATATCATTTATTTGGGTGTGAGCTCAGCGACATTTTTTGCCCCATTACTGGCTCCATTGGTGTGTATGAACCCACTTTTTAGAAGGTGGCAGGGACTTATTTTCTTATTTGCCTATAATTACCCAGCAGGGACCGGATGCTGTATAAGCAAGGCATAGTAAAATAATAAAGCAGTAATATTCACCATAATTCATAGAATCATAGAATGGCTAGAGTTGGAAAGGACCTTAAAGATCATCTAGTTCCAACCCCCCTGCCATGGGCAGGGACACCTCTCACTAGAGCAGGTTGCTCAAAGCCCCATCCAGCCTGGCCTTGAACACTTCCAGGGATGGGGCATCCACAACTTCCCTGGGCAACCTGTTCCAGTGCCTCACCACCCTCACTGTAAAGAATTTCTTCCTTATATCTAATCTAAATCTCTTCTCTTCCAATTTAAAACCATTGCCCCTTGTCCTGTCACCACTCTTCCTTACAAAGAGTCCCTCTTCAGCTCTTCTGTAGGCTCCCTTCAGGTATTGATAGGCTGTTATAAGGTCTCCCCGGAGCCTTCTCTTCTCCAGGCTGAACAACCCCAGCTCTCTCAGTCTGTCTTCATAGGAGAGGTGCTCCATCCCTCTGATCATCCTCGTGGCCCTCGGTTATAATAATGACTGGGATGCCTTTCCAGACTTGCTAGACCAGCGTGCAGGCTTATAGTGAGTATTTCTGAGCATGGTCATTGCACAGAGACTAATTTCAAGCCTATTCTTCTGGCACCTTTTTGCCCAAGACTGGGTCTGCTGCAGAGGTGACATAAAATCACTCAAAAGAGTCAGCAAACCCTGGAGAGAGATGGGACTGGGAGGGAAGTGAATGAAGTCAGAAGAGTTGTAATAAAGGGTTTAGCAAAGCTCATGGTTAAAGCTGGCTGAAACCCAAGGCTTTTGGTTCACCAGAGATCTTCTCTTTTAAACGTAAAGAAAAATAAAAATATCTTCCTGTCCAAATGGGATGGAAACCAATATTTTTCAAAATTTCCAAAGCTCCTTTCAATCCCATGAACCGACATATCATTTTCCCTGCTTTGCTGAGGATGTTTTAAACAGCGAGTTAGCCTTTTTTGGAAAACACCACACTGGATTAACTTGCAGTAACACTGGGGGAAGAAGCACCACTGATGTGACAATGAGGAATGGCCCTTCATCACTCATGAAAGTTGAAATGGGGATTTCATTGCCCTGATCTCACACGAGGTTGGATGCCCACCTCTCCCACACAACAGGTCACCTCCAAGCACCTCCTGGAGATCCAGCAGAGAGGAGCTACAGCCTCAGGAATGCAACTATGGCTTAGTGTGGTGTCTCTGGCATCTCGCTATCGTCCTGTGAAACACTCTTGGAAGCTACGTGAGCTGGATGGCCAGCAATGCCCTGGACAGGGAGAAAGGTTGGGAGAGGTAAGCTCAAAAAAAAAAAAAACACCTGTGTGTCCTGGGTGGTTTTAAATCAGGCATTAATTACCTTCCTATCTGCTAAGCTGATCTGAGCACGTCCCCGGCTGACTGCTTCCTCCTGAAGCTGCTCCTAGAAAAGCTGTTGCTGTCTGTCTACCTGCACGGCTGTTCCAAGGGTCAGGAGGGACGGGATCAGTGCTGATTAAGGGCTGCAAGGATGTTAGCCATCCCAGGAAGGCTTTTTGCTGTGGCTGTGAAGCTGATTTGCCTGCAGAGAGGCTGACTCAGCAGTGCTGTGAGGGTTAAGCCAAGCCAGACAATCGCATGCCTGCCATGGGGTGAGACCATGCACGTGTTGGGCAGCTGGGCTTTGGCCAAGGGGCTGCCTTTGCTCGGTCGTGTGTCTGACCCCTTAATATCAGTTTGCAGCTTCTTTGGGACACTTTATTATTATTATTATTTTTCTCCACACATGTAACCTGGGAATGTTACATTTCTTCTGGTATTTCCCAATGGAAGTGCAATGCATTGCGCAACCTTTCCCTTTCTGGTTGCGCCGGTGGGTTTTTGTGCTGGTCTGGGAAGAAGAATTGGGCTTCGTGGCTTGTCTTTGGTGGCACAGACACGGTTCTTGTGAAGCCTGATGTTTGCCTGGAGCAGGCAGGACCCCACACAGTCCTAATGTCCATCCACTGGCTGTGGCATTACAGGAGTTCTCACACCTATGCATCTCTTGCAGGTTATGGATCAAAGTCATAGAATTATAGAATCATAGAACAACTCAAGTTGGAAGGGACTCATGAGGACCATCAAGTCCAACTCCCTGCTTCTTCAGGGCAAAAAGAAACAAGCAATAAATAATAAATACATACTGTCCAGGAAGTGGATATTTAAAGTGCTCATGTGCACAAACAAATTGTCCATCTATTTCCAAAAGGGCTGCATTTACCTCTGTGCAAAGGTCAGATGAACTATTAAGCAGCTGTTACATCCCTCTATTGTTTTGAAGCGGTGATTGGAGATAAACAGCTGTGGGACCCATTGCTGGAAGTGGTCTGGGTCCAGTTTCGTAGGAGGGTGTTCGATTCTAGGCTGTGTGGGAGAGCCATGCTCGCTCACCATGACATTGCACGCTTCAGTACGCGAATGCCAGAGGTCAAGATATCTCTGGATGAGCAAACATTTGCTGCTAGGGCTTAGGAATAAATCCTAAGGAAGGAAACGGGCCTAATAGCTATTGCAGAATCAGGCCTTGTCTCCTCTGTTGAACCGGATACGTTTTAGATAGATCCCATTAGCCGCAGCCGAGCCGCTCTGGGTTATCATCACCTCCGCTTGCCACAGATGAGACAAAGCACAGCACCGAAACATTCACTGCAAAACCAGATATATCCCAGGGTGGAAATCCAGTAGCATCTTCTTTCAAGTAATTAATCAAGGGACCAAAGCAAATATGCAAAGAGCAAATTAAATTATTGTGGATTGGTCATGCCTGCAGAAAATAAAACTGTCGAGGAGGTTGTTTCTTATGCTGGCTGGGATTATTTATAGCTGTGCTGTCTGTAGGAGCTCATCTGAGTAGGCAGGGAGCACAGCAGGGGATGTGGCTGCTGGGAGAAATCAGCTGTGTTTAAGTAAGGCTGGGAGCGCAGGCAAAGCCAAGCTGGATTCTTCTGGGTGAGCTTTTTTTTCAAGATGAAGATGTTGGTTTGTCAAAAATTGGAGCTTTCTGCAGCAACATGCCAGGCTATGTTTATATTAGCAATCCAACAGGGTCAGGACAAGGGCTGGAGCTGGGGCTGTGACCTTCCTGGTGTTTTGGTGTGTTCCCTGGTGTGGTGTTGACCTGGGCTGTGACCTGGGGTTGATGGGTACAGGGGATGGCATGTCTCAAGGATGGTTCCTGGATGTAGCCACTCTATACCCACCACTCAGCTCGGGTATGTGCATCAGCTGGGTGTTTCTCCTGTCCAAAGCGACTCTCCCAAAATAAATCAGAGTTCTCAAATTAGCTCCTTATTTGAGGCACACTGAGCAAGGCATTGACTACAGCTGCAGTCTGTGGACCACAGGATTTTGCAGATTACACGCCATGGATTTTGTGGGTTTATGAACATGGCTGAGGGCAGCAGCCTGCTGTCAGGAAACCAATGTCCCTCCATGATGGGTGAACTGGACAAGACTGGGAGCAGCGGGGTGAGAAGCAAAGAAGGGGCCACGTGAGCGTGATGCACACCGTAGCCATGCCATGTGCAGCCCTGGGAAAGTCCCAACACTCAGAGTGACACTCCATCCCAACGGTCGTGTCCCCACCACTTGTGTGCGGAAGGAGAGAGCTGGGGGAAGGCACCTGTTTCTCAGGGTTTTGGGGCAGAGGCAGAAAACGGCACCCTCAGCTGCACACCAGCTCTGGTTAGCTGGTGGGTGGGTGAGTGGCATTACTCCCCAGCTGGTATTTTGCATATTTCCATGGGGGACCTCTCCTTTGGAGGTCATCACCCTGTTGAGCAAACCTGACAAACCTCTGTGCTGTCCCTTCTCTGTAGCCCCCTCCATGCTTGAACAGCAGCCCCCAGCTAAAAGGCGCAGCTGGGGTCGTTGGCCCACTGAAAGTAGCCTGTTGTGCTGGTGTCTGAGCCTGTATGTCTGTAAATCACCCCAAGACAGGTCTGTCCCTTGATGGATGGAAAAGTGGTAGTATTATTATTTTTACTATTACTATAATTATTCTTGTGATTGTTACTATTACTAATATTATTATGTCTGGAAGTGGCATGTGCTCATCCAAGCATCTCAGGAGCCAGGAGGTCAGAGAGGGATCCAGGCTGCAGAGTAGATTCAGTATAGCTCTGCTGGAGCCCACAGCCTTTATTTAGTTTCTTTGTCTGGCAAGGGTCTGGGAAAGGAAGTGATAAAGCATCTCTTTTCTCATCCTGGGGGATCCCCAGGCACACTTTGCTGATCCCTGGGGGAATAAATTCCTGTTGTAGACTCTAGTAAGAGTCACATACCTGCCTGGATCTCTGGTATTTTGAGCACTGGATAAACCTGTGTGGGTAAGAAATCAAAACCCAGGGTTTAGATGTGAAGTCCATCCCTGGGCATCTCCCAAAAGACAGCAAAGGTGGAAAAGCAACATCCCTGTCTTCCAGAGCCAAGGTTCCCTTTCCGCCCCTAAGGTCCCAATTATGGATTTTCTGCAATCCTGAAACTTGGCATTAAACAATCCTGAGCAAACAGGGTTCCCATGGGTCTCATTGACCTTGTGCTCTCACCTCACTCTGGTCACTACCTTCTAGTTTAGGATTTGCCAGGGGTGGTGGATTGCCACAGAAGTCATGTCATCTAATGGGGCGTATGATGGACCAGTGGAGTCACAAAACACAGGGGAACCAGTAACTGGTGTCTGAACTGGATATTTACCCTGCCTTTAGCTTCTTGACATTGCATTTATTAGTGCCAGTACTTTGATTTACAACCTGTGCCTTGCCCGGCAGATGCTGCTTCTGGCAAAAGTTTGCAGTTTCTTTTCCAGCTGGTGACTAGGGTTTAAAGGTTGCATCACCTAACTCTCCACCAAACTGGAAAAAATTAGCAGGAGCCAACCTAAGCAGTAAGGTTGTTTGACTTCAGGTGTATTTTGTCCATCCATTTCTAATAAAGCCTGTAGAAATCATGCAGGGTTGAGAGATGCTCAGGAGGCAGACAGAGGCTTTGAGTACAGTGGTATTTAAAGCCACGAGTAGTTAGTTTCTGCCAGTAAATGCAGTCCTCTCACATGTGGTGAGTGGAAGAAGTGACTGAGATTTGCATCTCTGCCTGGTGCTAGCTCAGAGGCGAGAAGCCGCGGCTGCAAGCATGGGGGAAGAGGGGAAGCAAGGGGGAGGATGTCACCACATGTCGCTGATAGCCATTTCCAGTAATCAGTGTGAGCTGCATGGCTTTGGCAAGCTCATGGTTAATTTACCACCAGGCAGATATTGGATGTCTCTCCCACTGCCTGGTCACAGGGCTTGAGGTTTCCTTTTTCTTCTCTGCTGTTGACCCAACAGAGGCAACCAGCAACACTGGTCTTATGATCCCTCTCTGTATGTGATCTCCTGGTGAAAAGGTTTCTTCCAGTTAATTCCTTTCAATTGTTGTTCTGGCAGAACTGCTGTCTTGGCCCTGGATGGCTGACAACAGGTATTGCTGGACCTGGATTTGGTCCTACTGGTGCCCCAAGCCTAAATTGCATGAGATGGGACTCAGGTGCTTTGAGATACCTACAACAGAGCTCCCAGCACAGCTCCTTCTGGCTCTGCTCAGCAAGTGGGTTTCAAAGGTGCCAAACACCCTGATCTCTCTGGCACCTCCAAGGTCACCAGTGCCTTGGGAAACTCAAGTCCTCAAGTCAATAAATTACAGATGAGGCCAATTAAATCATGAGGGCAATGCCTAGAGGCTGGCCAAGATACAACCAATATTGCACCGGGCCTTGGATGGATGTGGATCTGTAGATAGGGTCTTGCCACGCTGAATTAACAATGCAGAAGGTTTTATGCAGAGCCCAGAGGCTGTGCACTGGGAAGGCAGTGTGGGTGGGAGGGGAGGAGATGAGGAACCAAACCATACCCGTTGTTTAGGTGTATAAATCGAGCAAATTCCTTGCCAGCTAGTGCTTGCCTTATAGAACATGATGGGAACGGTGTTCATTAGTTATGCAAAGGTGCGTGATTATGAAAATAAGTCTCAGATAAACCAAACTAGCCTGTCATGAGGTCCACAAAAAACTAAAAAGTGTTTAGAGAGATGCAAAACCCCGCCCTCTGCTTGGAGCACTGAAGCTGGGAGAAGTGGCGTGGTTGCTAGTGCAGGACTGTGCATCAAGTCCTATCTGATCTCCCAGACAATGCACCGGCTACTTGTCTCCTCCTTCTCTTGCCCAAGGGATGTTTTGACTTCGGCACTGAGCAAAGAGAAAGGCATATGTGACCTAAATCAGGTTTTACTTCTGCGCACATCCCTCCAGCTTGAGTAAACAGCAGAGGATGTGACTGAGAGCACATACTGGTGCCTCATCAACGCCTCTTCTCTGCTTCAGGTTTTCTTCTCCCCTCCCCAGAGGTGAGTTTGACTCATTCTGTATTCAGAGAGATGCTTCCCCTTTCCCCACACTGCTCATTAAGCCTCCCTGATCAGCCGCTTGCCAGCCCACCTCTGCAGCTTTTGTTGTTGCGTGGAGTAGCTTGGTCCAACAGGACCTACCTCCCAAGCCAAACCCCACCGGAGGGCTGGGAAAAGAGGGGGGAAAAACCCCCAGGAGACTGGCAAAACAAACACAAAAAAGACTCACTTGATCAGCTTGAGCGCCAGCCCCACCCTGGGGTGTGAACAAACACTGGCAAGTATTTATTCATCGCCACTCAGCATCCAAATATTTGTTTCTCTTTGTCACACACTCACATTCTCGCTGCCTGACAGATGCTTTCTTTTTCGCAGCCATCGCGGGCACACTTCTGTCTGCCAAGGCAGGGGAGGAAAGAGACCCTGCCTGCAAGATTCGTCATAAGTATGCTAGGATTTCTGGCAATTTGATATCTAGATGCACAAGGATATTTCTTCTTGGATATCTGAACTTCCACCTAAACACTCTTCCTCACCACACACTTGACTATCCATTTATATTCATGCACTCACAATTTTTTACATATGTGTGTATGCATAAGCATTTATGCATATATGTACATCTATCCACCCACATTCACCTACGTATGAATATACAGTGCTGGAAATTATAATCTGGATGCCATGGCATTAATAATTCATAAATCTGATGTTTGCAGAAGGGATTACGTGGCACATGATGCTATTTTAATCTTTGCATACACACATATACATCTTTTCTCCATCTGTCTAGTTATGAATGTGCCAGTATATAGGTGTGCTTAACAACACTATGTTCTTATATGGGACTGTGGATGAATTGAGTTAGTGCACAGCACTGGTTATCTCAGACAGAGTAAATGTCAGCAGAACTATTTAATTTAAAATCATACGCTTGTTGTATTTGGCTGAATCAACATGAATCCGATGCGTGCATTAATGCCCTGATGATCTTGATGTAACTACCGAGAGAAGAATGAAATGTCCTTATATGACTAAAGAGGAAAAGTTCCTGGTTCACCCCATGACCACCAAAGTGCTTCATCCACTGATACACTGAAATCGGCTGCAGGTAAAACGTGGAGGTGTGGTACCTGGGAGAAAAACTTTCCGTCATGGTGAGCACACACAACATGTGATAACTACCCTTTGATCTGTCCCAGCTTTATGGATATTAGGGGGAATGTCTTCAGGGCAAGTGAGTTCGAAATGTTGAACATGGCGATTAGATAAGGATGTTTAGTGAGAAACTTAATTTCCTGCTTAAAATGGTCATGATGACCTGCGATGTGATGAGTAACGATGGGCTGCTAGAGGTCAGGGAACTAGCCTCAGGGGAAGGTTTTTTTTTTCCAGTATCTTCAAGGATGTAAAAGTGAGGGGATTTCCCAGCTAATCTGAGTACTTTACAGGAGCTGGGATTTTATCCCGAAGTGATCCTTGGGGTGATTCTCCATTGCCCTGGTGAGACTGGTGAATTTGAACCAATAACTCAGAGAAGTGTTAAAGGCAACATGGAGATTCTTGTTCTGGCCCAGGTCTGGCTGCCTCTCTATACCCACATGCAATTAAGGACATGTTTTGTCCTTATCAGTGACAATCTACTTTTATAGTCTTTATGACAGCAATTTGCTAAGAAGACACAAGAATTTACTGAGGTGTCCCACTGCAGCACCTGAAATATGCCTCAGTGCCCACATTGCAGTTTAACCTCAAGAGAAAACCGGGTGATGCCCAGCTCCCAGTGAAAGCAGTGGGTGTGATGCCTGTCTTAGACACAGGTGACATAAATGTCCATGTGCCATTGACTCCATTGACTGGATAGGGAGATGGGATCAGGCAACCCTGGAGATCTGCTCTGCTCTCCGTGTGTTTAAGATGGGTGGAAGGCACAACTCATTTTAGTCACACCAGAAAGTGGTTCAATATGACACATGCTCCACCTGAAGTCATCTTCCCACTGCTCATTGCTGTGGGCGCCTGTAAATGTGCTGTTCTTCCACAGGCAAACCTATCCACCAGTGGAATAGACACAAATTTGCATTTTCCACCTAAGAAACCTGTGTGGTCCCAAAGCCAAGCCACTGTAGGGTACAGTGCTCCTCCAACCACAACATGTATACATACCCTGTTACATCAATGGCCAAGGGAGTACCTTCCTCTACTTTTTTCCTGAAACCATCAGAAGAACAGGCAGGAAAGCCTAGGAGGTCAAGGTACTTTTTTCAGTCAGATGTGTTAAGTTCCACTTAAGAGGAGGAATGATGGCTCGTGACCGGAAATCTCTTGGCACAGGCTGTGACATGTTCCCAGCGGTCTCTTGGTAACAGTGGCAGAGAGTGGCTTGGAACTGACTTGCAGCACTTCTATAATTGGAGACACACCTCTGAAGCTATAAATGTAATTGCATCCCAAGAGATTACTGAGATCAGAGAAAGAAGGCCATCAGCTGCTTTGTGACCATGCTGAAACCTCCGAATAGACTGGTAGCCCAGTCTATTGCGAAGGCATTAGACATCGCTGCTGTCCAGAAACAGGGGTCTTCTGTGGTCTATGCTTTGCTGACATTTTTATACTCCCAGTTAGGTCTTTTAACCACCATCCACAGTGCGGGATTCCACTTTTGGTAAGAGTTTCCCTGAACTCAGCCTAAGTCAGCTCCTGCTCTGCACTGAAACTCAAAGTGGCCCAGATTTCAGTGATAAAGTCTCCCTCTGTCCCACTGTGGTGGTTTCACTCCAGAAGAGGAGCAGGGTGGGGAGAAGGCTTTTTGGGAAGCCCTACAGGGTGGGTATGGGTTGACCAAGGCTCCTTGGTAGCCTCCAAGGTCTTCAGCGCCATCTACTGCCATGCTAAGTCTTGGGTCTCTTGTCATCCCTCCAGGAATGGGTTTAGAGGACACATTCAGGCTCATAGGATGGTGATAACTAGTAGTTACATCTGTTGCCCTGCTGTTCTGATGGACTGAGTACAAATTTAAAATAACGCTAGCATCTGGAGACAAAACCCAGAGCTATTTCCCTCACAAATCCATACAATTTGGAGCAGAGAACACTTATTCCTAATAGCTGAGATACCAGTCTGTACAGGTGGCAAGTAAGACATATCCTCTTTTAATTGCTGGAACTCCTGGGATAGTTTCTCCACAGCTGAGACACAGACGCATAGGGAGGAAGAGAGACTTTCTTTGCATTGCCAGATTTGAACATCATACAATTCAAATCACTGGTTATTCTCACCCAAAATCATATCCCCTTGAGGTACACTTCCCCATCCTTCTGCATTACTCGCCAAACGCATCCAGGTCCTTAAGCAAAAGCAATCCCATGGATGGGTTTGCCTTTGCCCGACACAGGAATAACCCAGACTGTCTTCCCCAGCCTATTTTTTTTATGTCCACCACAGGGACTTTATCCCCTTCTACAAAGTGCAAGAAAAAGCAAATACTTGAGGACTGTTGTCTGGCAATGAGTAAAAACCAGGCAAAGTATAATAGCTGGGAGCTACAGTGCTGTTCTTTCTGATGTGCTTCTGGCAGTAGGATGTTCTCCACTGTCAGCATAATATTACAAAGTGAAGGTTGAATAGACCATTCAGTGAAGGTCAGAGGGAAACAGAGATAGAGCAGTTATCACTTTGGGCTCATTGACTCGTCTGCAATCAGACACAAAACAACCCTCACATTAAACAGAAATGTTAGATGAACATGTGATAGAACAGGTGTGGCTGAAGCAATGTATCTGTCTCTATGTCATGCTCTAATTTCAAACAGCTTGAAGCAAATCAGATTAAATCAGTGAAGCTACATTGAATTTACAGCGCCTGTATTAAGCGCAGAACTTGGTTCTCTCTGCTCTTCCCAGGTAGAAGAACGTAGAGGTTCAACAGCTCTACCAAGCCCATGAAAGATCTAATTTATGAAGTAAGACAGCAAGTCAGCATCCATATGAGAAAAGCCTTGACAATCAGCTGCAAATCCATCTCTTTGGCCATTTGGGAGCTGGTATAATTCCAAGGCATTTTGTGGGGAGTGTTTCTCCCCTGCAGTCTCAGGTGGTAGCAGTGGTTCAAAATACACATGCTCCTCTCTACCTGCCCAAAAGCCTGGTTATTAATTTTATAAAGTGAAGATCCAAAATCGAGTCTGTTCAACTTTGCTGCTTCTGTAGAAGAAACCAAAGGCCATGCAGAAGCTTCAGCATCTTCCAGTCCTCAGCAGCCCATGGTCTAGGCAAGGGGGAAGGTGAACCATGACGAGTAAGCATTTCACATCATCTGTAAAGCTATCATAGAGCATTCTAAAGGTTTCAACATAATGGAAATGAGCAGGACTTGGGTATCTTCTGTATGGCCTCTGGTGTCAGCAAAGGTATCTGGGGCTCCAGAAAACCCATCAATCATCTTTTAGAAGAATTTGCTTTTATTTATGGAGTACAAAACCTTCCAGATGCACAAATGACTGACAGCAACATTTTTTATTCCTGCATTTGCCCATGGCCAAGAAGCTAACGTACGTTTGTTTGCATTTAATTCTGCTGGTTAGTGAAATCATTCTTAGGAACTGGGGTCAGTGTGAGATAATGAGAGGGGGATGTGGGATGGCTCCAAGTCACAATTTTGACAAAATGTGCATATTCAACTTTAAATACCTCTCCTGGGATCCTTGAACAGGGCCAGGATTCCTACAGGTGGCCTGGACTTTGTCTAACATCTTGGTTGAGGGATTTAGAACCATACAATCATAGAACCGATCATTTGGGAACCGGTCTCAGCATGCTCTTACACCAAACACTTTGACTTCCCCAAGATAGAATCATAGAATCATAGAATCATAGAATCATCTACGTTGGAAGGGACCTTTAAGATCATCTAGTCCAACCATCAACCTGACTCTGATAAAAAAACAAAAAACAAAAAACAAACAAACAAAAAAAACCAAACAAAAGAAAACCATACAAAAGGACCCCCCACATTACTAAACTATGTCTCTAAGCACTATGTCAACCCGTCATAGTAGATCTGATATGCTGTCATATCTTCTGGGACCTGGAAAATAGAAGGAAGCAGCTTTTGAGGAACTTGTAACCCAGAAGCAGGGGAGATTTTGGAAGAGAAACTAAAAATTGGAGATTAACAACAGTTTGCTCAGTGCCACTAACAGTCATCTCAGAGTGCTTGTGGTCTGGGAGTTAAATATAACCTCAGGACCTCTTGCATGCTCTTCTGGTGAGGATTTGATCAGCCCAGTTCGCATTGTTATAAGGAAAGCAATAGATATTAGAAACAATTGGGAGGTTCCCATTAACGAAGGTTCAGAACATAGCCTAGCATAATTGCAACCTAAATGATTCTGCTAAGCTCCAGCTGGTGTTGATTCATCACCAGCCTTCTGCTGCAGATGGTTGGGTAAATTAGGCATCCACTGTATAGCAACCTGCAGGTTTTTTCCAAGAAAAACAAACAAAAAAACCTCAGTGTGGTTTCTGCAGGAATGAAACTCCAGTTGAAACACTGGCTTTTTCCGTCTCCACTGAAGAACAGTCCTATTGACCAGTTCTACAAAGGGCATGAATAATAAGGATGTCTCTCAACCAGAGATAACCTCCTGAAAAACGATGATTTTCACCAAATTCTTAGCAGCATCTCTTCTTGCTAACATGCTTGTGTTGCTCCTCCTGGCACGCTGAATGGCAGAATAAGGGTACGTTTGTGCAAACACACCCAAATTCCTAGTGGGCATTGCCCAGGTCTCCAGCTGGAAAATTTGACATGCAAAATGTGACCTTGATCACCTTGCTGAATGCTCCAGGGATGACGTGTTACAATCAGCCTTCCTGGGACAGCTTGTAGGCATGTGATAAGACTAACACGTGTTCTCACCTACCTTTGGTATCCTGGTGTTGCTAACGGCTACATCTCGCTTTGGGAGTCCTGCACCCTGGCATGCAAATAGCTGGGTTTCAGGAGTTCACAGTGACCTTACAAAGTCTCCCTGATCCTCGATATTCCTATGACTGAAAAGGACAGGCCTGGGGTTGTATGATTTGACTTTCCAGTGCTGCAATTTACGTAGATGCAAAATGGTGATAAGGGAGTTCTTGGAGGTCTTTGCAAACTGCGTCATGTCTTGCTTATGTAGGAGTTAATTATTCTAATTATTATGCCCTTTTTACTACCAGTGATTTAGCACAAAGGAATCTACCTGAGGTGATGAGACAAAAAACTTTTTATACTGCTCAGTCAGCAGGATTTGGATAGGGGACATCTGAGCGCTGTTCCTGACTCTGTGACTGTGACTCCTCCACGACTGTGGCCAGGACACTTAAACATCTCTGTGGCTCATGTTACCCATATGTAAAACAGAGAGAATAATACTGAGCACTCTGCAGAAAGGATGAATTCCTCACTGTCTGCTAGAGAAGACTTGAGTGCCAGGGAATGCAAAAATGCTTATCGTTTTCTTCCTTGTGGCTTCAATTTGTGGTCTCAGCATCCATACTAAGCTCTGGAGGGGCCTGTGACAGCAAGTTAGTATTTGGCTTACGACAACCAACATGAACAAAGGGATCCGTGCCTCTGGTAGAAAATGCTCCAAAATCAGGGGAAAAAAAGAAAAAGCTTCGACTATTCTGCCCTCTTCTAAACACACAGTAATGGAGATTTTTAAAAGCTCCGCATATTGATTGGCTTTAACTTGCTGGACAACTGACTCTTCGTGAGTAATCATGGCAATCAAGTTCAGCTGATGTGGTGTCCTTGTCTGAGCTAGGAGTGTCTGTCATGTTGACTCTACCCGTCGGTGGTTTCCACAGGGCATTTTTCTGCTTAAAAGTTGCTTCGCTTTTACTCTAACACAGCTTGAATTAGTCAGATTGCAGCTTCTGACCACCTTCCCAGAGACATGGTTATTTTAAGACTTACGGAGATAAGCATTTCCAAGCAATGGGTTAAAAACAGCTACAATATCCCCTGTGGGAGAAAAGGGACACATTTAATACTCTCATCCACCACAGATTCATCTCTTACACCTGCCCTTCATCCTTTGCCTCTAGTAGTGTTTTAGCAATTTTTTTTCTTTATTTCCTTTAAATTTTCTTTTTCTTTTTTTCAGGTTCTTGTCCATTCTGAGTCGATGTGTGGAAGAACTGTAAAAGTAACAAGAGAGCCTGAAGGACATGACTTTGACTCAGTTTGCTATGTTTCTTTCACCCTGGCTTCAATGATGAGCTGAAACAGAATTGCCTTTTCAGTCCCACTTACAACGGATCCTACAAAGACATGGCCATTTGCAGCTCTGTGAGGAATCACACCAAAATCATGGGGAACAAAGACAAGTCACATGCATGGCACAAAGTCATCCGACACAGAGAGTTTCCATTTTTCTCATCACTTGCTGATGTTTAGAGTATGCTAATGTGGTGACGCTTGAAAAAACAGTGAATAAAAACAATTCAGGTGGAAATGTGATGTTTAACTTGGCCAGATCCTCCCAGGATTTCTGAAACGCATTAAGATCCTCGGATGAAAGACAGATTGTAAGGGCAAGAATATCATTATTATCAGTTTAAATTCTGCTTTCCAGACACATGAAGTAGCAAGATCCTAAGGTCAGGGCAAAAGAGAGCTACACGCCACATACAGTTGTGGAATTTGATCCTTGCTACGAGGGTGAGCTGTTAATTAGAAGGGGGGGGACTTTGTACCGCCTCTGACAACATTTCCAGTCACAAGTTGGTTACAATAATTGAAAATGGAGTTTTAAAGCAAGCAGATAACTTGTCAGCCTGGCACAAAAAACCTGAGATTTAATTTCAAGAAGTTCTCAAAGATACAAGGCAGAATAATGCCATTCTCTGTTCTAAGCAAATGAATCTCGGCATGGGAACTGACCTGGATTTAGGTAGCTGCTGGAATATTGGAAATTTTTATTCTCACTTTTCAGGCGTTAATAGCAAAATACTGTGGGTTGTTTTCCATGTGTGGTTTCTTTTTTTTTTTTTTTTTTTAATTATTTTTCCTTCCACACTGGAAACTTAAAGAAATAAAACCAGAAGTAAAACTGCATTTGACAAATGAGAAGCTAAACCGCTAAACGTACTCAGTCCTGACTCATGGTCATGGAGGAAGGGTTCAGTCTGGGCTGCGAGTGAGAGCTCATTGCTCGAGCTCAAGGACTACTGGAGTACTGATTTAGGGATTCCCTTAGCTGTGAAGTGCTCCAATCCCACACTGCATTTTCCTCTGGCTGCAGCATTACAGAATCACAGAATCTTCGTGGTTGGAAGGGACCTTTGAGATCATTGAGTCCAACCACAAAAAAACCCCAAACAAACAAAAAACAAACAAACAAACAAACAAAAAAGCAAAAAACACAAACAGACACAAACCAACAATCTCGGGCACTAGAGCATGCCCTGAAGTGCTACATCTACATGTTTCTTAAATACCTCCAGGGATGGCGACTCCACCACCTCCCTGGGCAGGCTGTTCCAGTGCCTGACCACTCTCTCAGTAAAGTAATTCTTCCTAATATCTAATCTAAACCTCCCCTGCCACAACTTCAGACCATTTCCTCTGGTCCTGTCATTCTTCCCTTGGGAGAAGAGGCCATCACCCACCTCTCTACACCCTCCTTTCAGGCAGTTGTAGAGGGCAACGAGGTCCCCGCTCAGCCTCCTCTTCTCCAAACTAAACATGCCCAGTTCCCTCAGCCTCTCCTCATAGGACTTGTTCTCTAGACCCCTCACCAGCTTGGTGGCTCTCCTCTGGACACGCTCCAGCAGCTCAATGTCCTTCCTGTAGTGAGGGGCCCAGAACTGAACACAGCACTCGAGGTGAGGCCTCACCAAGGCTGAGTACAGAGGCACCATCACTTTAACTAATAAAAGAGAAAAAAGCTACTTTTTTTTGGCAAGGAGCACCACGGGGTCCTTCCCAGCAGGAGCAGAAGTGTTGCAAAATTCACCAGTGCAGCATTTCCACATGTGTATTCACCTGCTAAGTCAGGCCCAGGGCACCCAGGTGCTGCTTACTGCCCCAAACCAGTTCTTCAGTGAGCACTGTGGAGAGGACTGGGAGGGCTGGTGTAAGGGGTTATTGCAAAATCCTGTGCCTTGTGGTAAAATGATGAGTGTGACATCCCCAGGAGAAGCAGAAAGGGAAATAATAAAGGCAGCCCTTGCTGACAGTAGGTCTTTCTTGAACCCTTGATCACAGGACTTGTCAGACTTATTGACTAGAAATGCTTAATTTTCATTCGGAATGGTGATATGAAATGAAATTGCTGTTTACCTCTGGCTCTTCCCCTTGAGACAAGACCCTACAGGTGAAAATCAGGCTGGGTCTTCCCATGCACCTCTGTGGTAAATGCACTGTCAACTTGAGCTAAAAAGTGACAAGTTCCAAAGTCCAAAGCTCTTTTCTCCTCCACAATGTCCCCCATCAGTGCTCTGGAGATGGTCCAGCTCCTCATGCTTTGTGAAATCTCCTGGGGTGAAAGTTCAAGATGTCAGGAAGAGACAGCTCCTCCCCTGGAGATAACCAACACGTGGAAGGTTGATACCCCTACCTGGATCTTGTGCACAAGAAGTCCTCTGTGAACCTCTGAGAGATAAAATCCTGGTGTGACTGTACAGCAACAGCAGGATGCTCCTCCCATGGGCCTGTCATTCCCCGGGGCACAGGAGAGCGCAGGAAAGGGACTTTCCCTTTCCAATAGCTCCCTCCATCTTGGTGAACAGCACTGGGAACAGAGCAGATCCTGCCCTTGTGAAACCATTCAACTCCCTCACCCCTGAGACCTCCATAGGAGCCCCGCCAGATAGGCCCGTTGCTGGATGAGGTCCACATTCCTCCTGAGGAGCAGTGAACCTGCCATCTAGAGCAATTCAGTTCAAGTGGGAAAGCTCTACAAGGATCAGTCATGCTGGGTCACCAGGACTTCAAGCCCGGCAAGGTAGGAGGAAGACTGGAGAAGGCTCCATGCATCCAATATGAGTTCTGCAGCCTTAAGTTATTTCTACATGGCTGCCTTAGGCTGTCTAAAGGCTATAGGTTATCTTGCATAAGAAAAGGACACAACATACTGAGAATCAGTCCACAAGCCTTCCCTTTGTGGTTAGTGTCATCCAAATTGCAAGGCTGGACTCTTCTTAGCTGACATTTAGACCCTTGTGTCATGTAAATTGTCTTGGGACCATGCTGCCACTACACAGCTGACAAGGACAACATGGTGCAAGACAAATGACAAGACTAATTTTCTCATGTAATTGTGTGCCGTTTCCATCCAAAAGGAGAGGGAGACGGTAACATTACCTGCTGCAGTTCTAGCCTTAATGAGGCCTGAGAGGAGGAGTCGATAATTAGGCTTGTGATTCATGCATTGGGTGCAAGTTTCTGTTCGACTACTCTGCCAATTAGTGCACACTTCCTGATCAATAGTAGGGTAATTATGAGATTAGGGTTAATGGGTCAGACTCATTGAAAGCTTCCAATTCTGTGCTAATGTCAGATTAGCTAAATCCTGCTGTCATTAGTTTTACCTTTCCGGGTTGCTGGCTATAAAGGAACAAGGAGCAGAAATTGGTTGTAATTACCTCTGTTTTGCACAGGAAAACTACACTGAGATTTTTAGATGTGAGATGGGTGCCTAAGTTCCCATCAGCCGAGATCTAACCGATAGAGCCAATGGTGTCTATGGACAACTTCATCCTGCCCTGAAGGGAACAGCCGGGGTGGGATTCATTTGACTAAACACAGCTGCCAAGTTCAAGGGTTGCCCTTGACATTCCCAATATTCCACAGGGAGAACCATTCCCCCTGGATAGGGGGCAGATAACAGTCCCTGAGACACGTCTACTGTGGATAACTTAAACGCCTGGTGTGTCCAACCAAGTGAGCCATGAGGGTTTCAAACCAGCTTAGATCAAGGCAGTCAGCTCCAAGGAGAGAGTTGGCAGTAAAACTGAATTTAGACACCCACATGAGCCTTTGTAGCCCTGTCTCACTCCTGAACCTTGTCACATTCTGGAGCTCTGCTCCTTCCCAAGCTGCAGGTTTTACTCCCCACTAGGAGAAAGCCTCTGTGGAAGCCATCTTCTACTGTGATGATGTTATTCAGGGAGCCAAGCAAAGCCAGGTGTTGGGCCTGGATCTGAGATGTGAATGTTTGCCTTTAGCAGAAATGGGGAAAATAAAAATGTAAGCAGTTTTCATTACAGAGAAAAGGTACGGACTGTTACGACCAGCAAAGTCTCTCTGAGCTGTCAACTGAGTAAAACCATGAGAGAAGACCCTGTATGGGAAAGAATGAATGAGTTGGATGGGAATGAAAATCTCTGTGATAGTGGTGGTGGGTACCAAACAGAAACACCATCTTACTGATGATGTTGATCCCTGGTCCCCTGGGGAGAAACACCTCCCAACCCCAGGAGTAAGATGAGAAGCAGCGGTTTCTTCTTGGCATTTACAGGCTAGTTTTGCTGGCTGCAGAAAGAAGGAAGCACCTATAGTGACACTGATGAGTGCCCAACTCTCCAGGGACCAAGTCACTGCCAAGACAGTTTTGCTTCCATGACTATCCTTTTGCCCAAACTTAAGGCCTACTAAGATCTTCCAAGTGATGCTTTTCTCATGTCTGTTGAATCCTTTGCTTCTCTGCTACACAGCATGCAAAAATGGTTCCTCTGCAGGATTATTCCACTGATGTGGTGTGAGGAGACCTATTGTGCTACGGCAAGCTTGTTCAAGTAGCCATTTGGCTGAGAACAAGGTATTTGTTACACAGGTTTGCAGTGTTCATCTCTCCCTTGCAATGGGACCTGAACCAAACCTGGACGTTGCTGTTCAGACAATGCCCTGACAGTTTCAGTCATTTTAAGTAATTTTTCCTGTATCTTTTAAGGTTTAAAGAAGAGTAATTTCATCATGTTGTATTACACATGCTCCTTTTTCACACTTCCTCAAGATTTTTTTCACCCTTTAAATTCCCAAATGATTCGGTTGTCTTCAAAGGCTCAGACTTTTTTTTTTCAAGAGAAAACCACATTGTAGCCTCTCTTCTGGGATATTTGCAGCCAAACGCTAAAAGAGCCAACACACCCAGCAGCAAAAATTAACATCTGCTCATGAGGACATACAACACTGATGTGACTACTTTTGGGGACACAAAGCGTTTCTTCTCCAGCACATCAAACAACTGGATTCACCCTACACTGCTCTAGTGCAGCAGGACTGGCTTTAACAGAGTTACTCCAGATAGTAAAATCCTATTTATTTGACTGTAGTGGTTCCATTAGTCATCGCCAAAAAAACCAAATCTGACCACAAAAAAGATATAGTTTTAACATGCAAGGCTTTCCTGTGCTGTGGGCTGTTGTCCTGTTTCCCTGGGACCTTCACCCCTACCCTGGGAGAGTGCTGCTCTTGGGGCTGCAGAGTCTTTGACTTAATCTCTTTAAAGCATAGGGGATGAAAAGCAAAGCTGTGTGTATCCGTGGATATTCTGCATTGCCAGGGACATATTTTCCATCACCAAATATGCTACGGGGAGAGTCCTGCTGCTTTCAGGGTTTTGAAAGTTATTTGGACAAATTCACTGGGAGAGCATTCAGGAAAAATGTGACTGTATGTTTATCTTGTCATATTTTCCCTTAGGTCACCGCTGTCAACCATAATACTGGGATAGATGGCCACAGTGTTATGTTATTTTGGCCACAGTCATTTTTATGTTATTTTGTGCAAATAAATATAACACTTGTGTTCGCACTCTCTGGTTCCAGCCCACCGCGCACAAGATGAGCACAAGAGTGGGATGAGAGAGGGTCAGTCCAATGCCCTGCCTGAAATTAGGGGAGAAATATGTGTAAGAACACGGTGAGCACAAAAGAAGATGTGCAGGATCAGATCGATGGTCCACATAGATCACTTCCAGGAGTCACTGTCCAGAATATGGGACCTTTCTTTGAGGATACCCTTCCAGTGATTTGTGACTCTAAGCTTGGGAGCCATGGATGAGCAGTGCCAATGACATGCACAGTAGGAACTCATCTGGGTCCTGATATTTGCTAGCTCACGCTGAAGTCTGCTGCAGCATCCTTGTTGCATTGTCATGTAAGCACATTAGGTCCAGAGGTGAGATACATCAGTCCCTGCTGCAGCTTCGTGCCCACTTTGCAATGGAGATAGAGGTGGTGAGATCAAGACACGCACGGGAAGGGCGGAGGTTGATGGGAAAATGGGTTATTTAGATTCATATAATCATATAATGGCTAGAGTTGGAAGGGACCTTAAAAGATCACCTAGTTCCAACCCTCCTGCCATGGACAGGGACACCTCCCGCTAGACAAGGTTGCTCAAATTTCTGGCCTGCATCTTTGACTTGGTCTGAGCTTCTTGGAAAGCGGGGTTGGATGGCTCTGGATGTTACTGTTGGATGATCTGAATCCTGTTTCTTCTACAATGGGTAGAAACCCTGAAGAAATTGATGGGAACCTGTGATATGATGAGCAATTAGTGTCAAGGTGGTTGTATCCACACAAAGAGCTAGGGAGGATAAATCAGGAGAGTTTAGAAAGCTCAGGACAGAGGGCAGGCTCACGTTGGTATGCACTGAAGAGGTGCTTTCATTGCCTTCAAGCCCAGGCCCAGAAATGTGGGGAGCATCAGGGAGAGGTGCTCCAGCCTCTATCCATGAGCAGAACAGCATTGTCTAAGCAGGGACAGAGGGACAGTGAGTGCTGTAGGACCCACTGCCGGACCTGATCAATAAACTTGCCCAGAGCAGCACCAGCCCTGGAGGAAACCAAGCAAACTCCCTGCCCTGAAAATTCAATATTGGCCAAGATCTCCCCTCTGAACACTAGGCAAGATTTCCCCACCTGGGCCTACCTGCTTTGATCCCTCAACCTCAAATTCTCCTTTATTATAAAAAAAAAAAAAGTAAAAAATTAATAAAGTGCCCCTTTGCGTTTGCATAAGAACATTATTTCTACCTTTTATGAGCAGAGTGGCAGTTTTCACAGAGGAATAACTCTGGACAGAGTTATTAAAAGATTAAAAAACACACCCAAAAAAAAGAAATCCAGGCTGAAAAAACAAATATCCTTACCAGAACTCAGGGGCGTTGCTCGTAACATCTTGCTTATGTTATGAAGTCTGATTTTTTTTAATTTTTTTTTTTATTTTTTTAGAAAGGATGAGGTAGACGCAATTACTTTGCTGAAATTCATATGACCTGCTGATAAACCAGTTTAAAAGTCTCCTGCTGTAGCCTTGTACAGTGCTGCAAGAGTCTCTCCAGCTCTGTAGTCTCCTTGGTTCCTGTACCAGCGGAAGAGGCATTGCCTTGCTTGTGTTCCTGATGGGTTCATGCCTTATTCTCATGACAGCTCGCAACTCACCCTCTGTGTGAGTGTGAGCATGTCTCACCCGTGGCACAGCAGGTCCCTGGGGCTCGTGACTCCTGCTGGTGCTGTGTCATTGCCCCAGGTACCACTTGCAATGGGTGGGTGATCACCTTGTCCAGGAAAGAGAAGGTGATGAGGTTACGAGTGACTCTACTGAAATCTGGCCAAAAAATTGAGATTTCAGAGCAGTGAACCTGAAAACCATGGGGAGAAAAAAAAAAATAAACAGAAAAAAATATCTTAAAAACTATAGAAAATCTGTGATTTCAAGTAAATCTCAGTGGAAACTGAGAATTTGTAAAGGGATGAAGGATTTTAGATGACTAGTGTTTGGGCTGGTGCAAAAATTGCAGCTCTGAGACCCTCTGTAAACAGCATCAACACCAAAGTGCTGCATCGCTGCTGGCTTCAGTTTACTTCTGTAAGTTGAGATAAATGCTCCTTTTTGAAGGAAAAAGCGAACGTACAACATCAAGCAGGGAAAGCAGATGTATTTATACAGTTACTAATGTTTGCTTGAGCCGGCAGATGCTAGGCATGTCTGAAATACCTTTACTGTTTCTTTTTTCCTTTTTTTTTTTTTTTTTTTTTACGTCGCCGAGTCTCATGGAGATGAATTCTCTCTCAGAGGTGACTTCAGGACACGCAAATCACCTCGAAGCCATGCTGGACTTTTGCCTTATGTTTATACCAGGTGTTTCTCAGCACAGTTTACGTTATACGTACTTCTTGCCTCTTGAGATACCGGGGACCACAAAAAAATAGGATGTTTCACTTTGTCTCCTTTGGTCGTTAAAACTGTACAGAGTCCTTATAGCAGGCGTGCTGCAGCTCAGGTCCGAATATGGATTTAGAGGAAACTCAACGTCCTCACTCTAAAAAAAGCAAAACAATCCTCTCTGTCTCCCTCGTAATTATGGTTTGACATAATGAGTGAGTGGTATTTATTAATTCCAGCTCTCGGAGCTGATGTCACCGCAGAGTCGGTGTCCGGGAAATCTCTGAGTCACGTGGAAGCGCAGAGCCAGGAAATATCAGCAGAAGATAAAAAAGTAAATATTAAGGTGAAAGACGCTGAGAACTGGTGGCAGCTTCCTGAAAGAAGCCATGAGAAGCTGGTCGGTGTGGAGAGCAAACCGTGGCCTTGGGTTAAATGCCAGTATTCCGCTCGGTTGACAAATGAAGGCAGAACGCCTCCCTGTTGCCATTGCCTAACGATGTAAAGGAGGAGGGAGGCGACAGGCTCGAATATGACCCACGGTCCTGGAATGTAAACTGTCCTCCTTCTTCAGCTAATTGGAAAAGCCATCAGTGCCTCCGTGGGGGGATGGGAGGGAGTGTAACCCATTTCCATCCCCGTTAATTTTCCTACCAGACCCAATCTCGAAATATATGGAGTAGTGCTGAATGATGCTGAGGGCTTGGAACTTCAGAGGCTCAGGACATGGGCTGAGAGGGTGCTCTTGGTATGAAACACAGCTTTGGATGGGCAGAAGCTCCCTGTGGATCCTGCCTGAATTTAGGGATTTCAGATGAAAAACAATTTGGAAACAATTTTTTTTAAGATAGGGCTCAGCCATATTTAAGTAATCACTCCATGTTAAAATTCATGCAGTATTTTCTTTTTCTTCCTCATTTTTACCCACTTTATCAGTGGAGGTTTCTCATCACTAGATAAATAGAAGAAAGGGGAAAATCCTGGGGGGAGAAGAGAAACCAAGGACCCATGAGGACCTGCTGCTCTGCACTGGGTGTAAATTCGGGCTGAGCTGCCTGTGCTCCAGGTGGCTCGCTGGGGTCTCTGAAACCACATGGGGCTACAACAGGCCATGACTTCTGAAAAAGTAGAAAAAACCACCCAAAGCCAAACCAACAACAAAACCTCAAGGTTGGTTTTGGGTTTTTTTTTCTCTTTTAAACTTTTCTCCTATTTTAAATTCCAGGTTTTCCTGATGAGATCATCTTAGTTACAGTGATGCAGGGCTTTGTATAGACAAGCAGAGGAATGGGTAAACAGAGAAGATTTCTCCTCTTCTGCGTCAATGAAGAGAAAAACGTCTGTCTGATGATTTGAGGTGAAGATGGCATGTTTTTGCCCAATCTGCTGAAGACATTCAAGTTTCACTTCACTGTGGGAACTTCGCCTGTGGTCCAAGATTGTCGTCACTTGCAACATCATGTATTTTTGATGCAAAGCTTTTGCTCACACATGTTGAAGCATAGCAGAATTTAATTTGGTTTTTCTTCTGCAACTGCAGCCCTGGCTGGGGAAATGGAGGGTGTGAGGTCTGGGGGAGTCCAGGACTTTGGTCTTGACATTGGATGTGCCTGGCTGTGGAGCAGAAAGGAGACATTCTCACTTTCCTGTCTCAGCCCCTTGAATATGGCAGCACATTGAAGCCTGCAGAGAAGAGGAAGCTGCTGGTTTAGATTTCCTTTCAGGTGCATCCTTTTGCACCATGAATCATTTTGTTTTCATCTTTTCCACGTGAAATATTTTTTTACCTCTCTTTGGTCTGACATAAAAAACTCCTTAGCTTTGGAGAATGTCTTTTGCCCCTGAGGAATGTGTGTGTGAAACAAAGAGAGATGGTGGGGAGGCGTATGAACAAATTTAAAAGGAATGTCCCAATGAGATGGTCCTGTGCCAGAAATCATGAACCTTTCTCCAGTTTCCCAAAGTCATTGAGAGCAGCTTTTCATAATCTTCAATGCCTCAGAAATCCCCACCTTGATGATAGCAGCCTCCTAAGTGGTGTAGTGAAAATCTTGATTGCATTTCTTCTAAACTAAACTTTCTGGTGGGTAGAGTACAACTTTAAGGAGATGCTTAGTGATGGCTTCTTTCCTATTGTGGTTATTTCTGTTATTTTACAGAGCCCAAAGGTAAGAAGTTACTTCTAAAGGCAGGAAGGGCCTTTAGAGAGACTCAGTGCCCCTGCCAAAGATCCTGAGACCACATGCATGGGGGCATCTAGGGCCTGGTGATGCTGTGAGCATGTGCTCCTCACTGCAGGGAAGGAAGGCCAGCAAAGAGGTCATGCTGGGGAGAACAGTGCTCTCTCCTCTTTTGCTCTTGGCTTCAGACCCCACCAGCAGTTCCTGAAATAAGATGCTTTTGTTCTCCCTTGGGTGAAGTCACCAAGCATTCTTTGCCTTTCAGAAACAGAGGTGTCCTGCCTGTTATTTCAGCAGTGCAGGGCTTTGAGAGATGGGAGATCTTCAGCTGAAGAACAGCCATGAGCAGGCTGAAAGCCTGGGTAAGCCTTAAGAGACTGAGGCAACAAAGGGAACCTTGTGGGTGGTGGTGTTTACTACAGGTCACCCCATCAAGGGGAGCCTATTGATGAAACCTTCTTACTCCAGCTACAGGAGGCATCGTGCTCGTAGGCTCCCATCCAGCTGGGAACATTCAACATTCAAGGTCAGGTTGGACACAACAAACAAATCTAGTTGAAGATGTCCCTGCTCATTGCAGGAGGGTTGAACTAGATGACCTTAAAAGATCCCTTCCAATCCAATCCAACCCTACCCTACCCTACCCTACCCTACCCTACCCTACCCTACCCAACCTATTCTATTCTATTCTATTCTATTCTATTCTATTCTATTCTATTCTATTCTATTCTACTTGAGAGCTACAGACTTATTTCTGCCCTCTCTTCCCCCTTCACCCATCGGAGAAAGCACATCCCAATGGGCTTGGGCTGCGGAACCCACTCTGACACTCTTAGTGAAGCTGCAGGACCTGATGCCAATTGCAAAACCTGTCCAAGAAGCTGGGAAAATGCTTAGTTAATGTGCTGTGAGCTCCACAGAGCCACAGCTACCCTGAACCGGTGATACCTTACCCATGCATTAAGTCTTTATTTCCAGTTAACATGGTTGTGCCTAAGCTGCATGTCAGCTTGACCGAAGGCATGACTGATACTCCAAATGCCAGCCAGAGCCACAGGAAGATTTGGCAATGAATTTCAGGATTACAAAATGTAGATACTGGGATTTTGGTACATCCATAGCATGGTATCTTCTGCACCTACTGGTAGTCACAGGACTAGAGGCCTTGTGGCACAGGGATCACTTCGCTGTTTGACATCCCACTGGACAGCAGGAACAAACCCTCATTGCTGAGGATTCACAGTCCCAAGGGCAAGAGGCAAAAATGTGCCCAGAGATGTAAAGGGACACAGAAGCCTGGATGTAAATGAATTTAGGCAGCCAGAACTGCAGTCACTGTTATCAGATCATGCTGTCCCTTCTTCTGCTGCCATTCCTCCTGTAAACTGTGGCTCCTTTTTCCATGGACTCCTACAGCTGTATGATCTAGACAACCTACCCTTCCAGAAGGTCCAAGGTGAACAGATACAGCTGCATCTCACATATGCTGCATCTCACATGCCTTGCTGTTCAGTCTCATGCATTTGTGGTTTTGTGCCATAAGTCCTTCTTGCCTTTTGTCCTCATTTTGCTTTTTTGAGCTCCTTCTGACTGCTTATGAGACTTATCTCTGCCAACTTCTGGTACACCCAGGGAAGTCTGTTTCTGTAATGGTTGACGCTAGATAAGGCAGTGAAGGTTGGCATAATATCTCGTAAACACATGTGGAAATAAAAAAAATGAACAAAATAAGAATTCAGGTGTTTGCAATTTCCTCTTTTGGCTAACTCTAAAGAAATCCTTGGCCTATTTTGAAGCACTATGAAAACAAAGGGAAGCACTGGTTCTCTTAAATTCATCATATTTAACATTATGAGAGTGATTTTAAAAACACTCCCAAAGGGCTTTGTTCCCCAAAAGGCTAGGATCAAAGCCTTTTGCAGAGTAATTCCTCCAAGACTCAAATTAATGCTATTTACAAGATGCTTAATGATTAAAGGACAAGTTTAGCATTAAGCTCTCTAGTTCATTAATGCCACGTGACTTCGGATCACTCCAATAGGTTGGTGACCTGGTTCGAAAAAAAAATGCCATGGGAGGTACTAAGAGCATTTCTGGTTTCTCTCTCTAGGAGAAAGCCAAAACACGTGGCACACCTTGTATGGCCACATGGTGGAAAGGTGAAACCGGGACTTGACTGATCACAGCTGGTCATCTGCCCTTCTAAAAGAATCAGTCACCCACAAGGGGCTTTGCAGTGTTTTTATTTAGCCCAGAAGACATGTATATCTCTCACCACGTGATTTTTAAAGTAAAATCAGCACCCATAAAATTTGCTCTGTACAGAAGTAGAGAAAGCAGCACTGAAGTTTGGACTCTCCTCCAGCCCCACCGGGCCTTCAAGTGGTGGTGCATCATGCACTGATCTGCACTGACCTAAATTTAAATTCTGTTGAACTTTTCCCCCTTGTTTCAACTATGGGATGTGTCATCATCCACTCCACTTCAGCTTCTGCTTTAAGGAGGTGTTTGAGTGAAGACATGCCAGGCAGGGAACAGGGTGTCCTGACGGAGGAGTTAAGATGAGGATAGAGTATGCAGTAGCTTTATTCTTGAAGCAAAGGCTGCGTGGCTAGGAAAGGGTAATAAATGGGAGCAGGTGTGTAATCCTGCCATGATTCCATAATTCCATGATTGGAAGGGAAGGATGAGAAATGTGAACTGAATGCAGAATGTAAATGGGAGCCAAAAGAGTCAGACGAAACTGGACACTTTCTGCTGTGTTTTGGATGGAGAAGTACGGGGAACAGGCAGGAAGAGTGGGCTCACGTTATTTTTGTTCTGATATCTAGGACTTATGTGTCTGCTGTAAAACCATTTATATATATTTTAGGGTATGATTCTGAACTTTTATAGATATTTGCTCGAGAGTGGGATGAATTGTGTCCCAGAAGGGCCTATTTTCTTCACTGTTTTCCAAAGGGGTGTAAACAACATCTCAGAAATATGTGTCTACACTCTATGGTGGGATTCAACTCCAGGGTCCTCCCTTTCATACTTACAGTGTTGGCATCCTCATGTGAGTCTGATGTCTGAGCTCCTAAATATGCACTGGAGATCTAGGACAGCTTTCAGCTGCCTCAGTGTAGATGCCTGCTTCCACCTTAGACACTAAGATATATCCTGTCTGGTCTTCAGCTGCAGCTGTAGAAGAGCAGATGTCCTCTGTGGTCTTGTGTCATATCAGTCAGAATTGGGCAAATGCCTTGGATGCCCTCAGGCGCTGCAAATGTTTCTAGTTCCTGATGTTTAAGCAACTCTACCCTGCCCTTACTCAGCATATCCAGGGCCACTTGAGCTATATCATATGTGGCTTCAAGGTGCCTCTTCAACTGCCCCTGACCTCTCACAGGTGCTGTGTCACATCTGCAAGTCCTTTGCAGATGTTTCAGGCACCCAAGGGTGTCTGAAATGGCACTAGGTACCTCTATGCTATTGAAACAACCAGCCGAGTCAAGCTCCTGAATTTGATCCCAGCCAGCTCCACAAGGCAGGGAGGACCAGAAGTGGGATTTTTGTGCCTGCTTGGAAGAGCTGAATAGTAGGATCTGGATGTGTCACAACTCAAGGCAGTAAGGGACTGTAACTGTTAGTGAGAGCAGAAAGGAAGGGCAGGAAGGAAGTGGTTTGACAGGAAAACAAAGGAGGTCTCTACACTTGTCCTGTGGTTCCTTCTTCATTTGACTTGTTTGCTGTTGCAAGTGCTGGTAGCACTGTGGGCCATGCAGAAAACTGGGTGGTTTGGGCACACATTTTGCACTGCAATTACAAGCTTCCTTCCTGCTCGTTTGAGAAAAAGTCAAAGGACATGGTGCAGAAAACACCATCAATGCATGGACACCTTCCCCACTTACCCAGGAGTCACCCTCGCTGTTTAATGGTTCTGTAGAACTCTGGAGGGCTGTGCTAGTGTAAGTTATAGACATGATACTTAAAGACAGATCTGTTATGCAATGGCTACAGTTCAAAGGCTGTGAAACAGGGCCTGCTGTGCAGAAAAGTTGAAATCTCAAGCTTGGAGGACACAGAAATGTGAAGCAGAGATGAGTCTGGGTAAGTTTATAGCTTGTAATACATCCTGCCCTGGCTGGGAAATGGGCTTGGCCATCTCTGATAGCTGTTATGCAGAGTCAAAATTAAATGAATAGCATATCTCTTTGAGAACATGCAGATGAAGATGCCAGCACAGCTTGTAGGACCCGCTGCTGGCAAGGCTTTCTGCCTTAACTTTTGCACTTACCAACTCCAGGTGAATTGCCCAAAGCCTTTTGGGTTTGAAGGTAGCAATTGTCTCACCCTCCTTCAGGACCTTGATTCATGTGCTCAAACTTGCACCTGGTATGAGACATCCACGTGGAGCTAGCAGGTATGAGCCAGGATCTACAAGACAACAACGCTGCCTTTGGTATTGGCAGGTGGAGACCGAATAGATCATGTCAACCAGCAATGGATACCCAGCTCTTCAAGGAATTTCCATATCATAAGGGCAGTAGAGTGGGAATCCAAGGGCTGGATCCACAGAGATAATGAGGTGTGGGACCTCCATTCAAACTCAGCCACCCACAGGTCTTTATGGAGCCTTTTTACCTTATGAAGACAGGCTGAGAGAGTTGGGGTTGTTCAGCCTGAAGAAGAGAAGGCTCTGGGGAGACCTCATAGCAGCCTTCCAATATCTGAAGGGAGCCTACAGGAGAGCCGGAGAGGGACTCTTTGTCAGGAAATGTAGTGACAGGACAAGGGGTAATGGTTTTAAATTGTAAGAGGGGAGATTTAGATTACATATTAGAAAGAAATTCTTTCCTGTGAGGGTGGTGAGGCACTGGAACAGGTTGCCCAGGGAAGTTGTGGATGTCCCATCCCTGGAAGTGTTTAAGGCCAGCCTGAATGGGGCTTTGAGCAACCTGGTCTGGTGGGAGGTGTCCCTGCCCAGGACAGGGGGGTTGCAACTGGATGATCTTTAAGGTCCCTTCCAACTCTAACCGTTCTATGATTCTATGATTCTATGATTCTATGATCTGACTCACCTTCAGAGAGAAGTGCCTGCTCCAGCTAAAACTGAGAGACTCTGTCAGAAGATTATTACCAACTGCCCTGAAAGCCCCAGGGATGGTGAGTAGATTAGAAACGCAGTGTGAAAAGGCAACCTCTGCTCTGAATTGCTGTGCATCGGGTTTGAACATCAGCTTTGAAGAATGAGGATCCTGACCTCTCTGTCAAGCATCCCATGAATTTTTTAAAAAAGAAAACAAGCTACAGCTGGAATTTAATAAAATAAAGCTCCTTTTCTTTTCTCTTTTTTTTTTCTTTTTTTTTTTTCTTTTCCCTCCTAGCTAAATTGCTTTCCTTATTCATCTCAGTTTTCCCAGACTTTTCAATGCAGCAGCTGAGAGTCATTTTTATATTGACCTGTTTCCACCGACAGTACCTTGCTTCCAGTAAAATCACAGCACATTCCCTTTGTTTTCAGACTCGTAGACAATCACATTTATCTGTTCACTGCCCTTCAATAGCAGGCAGCTTCTAATGGATTTCTGCATGAGGACTACACCCCCTACCCACTAATTGAAATTCAGTGCACAGAGTCACATCAGTGCAGTGTGATGGTGGGGAATATCAATGCCCGAAGAGAGGAGGGAGAGTGGGCAAAAAGAAGTTTCAAATTTTCAGAGCCTTGCAACAAATGTGACCGGGACTTCCTTGTGCATCAAAGCAGTGTGATATGGTTATGAGCTCCAAACCTTCCTCTGAGTGTCTCAGAATATTCTGGAGATGGACATCTGCCCTCCAGTAGATTCAAGAGTGAGGCTGGGCTTAGATTAATTGAATGTTGGAAACTTCACTACTTTTCAAGCCACGGTTACAGGAAAAAGGGCAGCCTCTAGCTAGCAGCTGGACTCCACTAGCTCCTGGATCTGAGGATCCGAGGCTGGGATGCACAGCTTCACCTCGTGGTTAAAAACCTGGATTAATGGTCAAGATAACTGGGCTTTGTTCCCATTCCTTCTGGATGACCACAGGCATCTCAGGTCACCTCTCAGTGCCACGATTTCCTCATCCATGAAATAGCTCATTTTCATTTGAAAAGTCATTTAGGATGTTGCTGAAAAACAGTTACAAGAACAGATGAGCTCATTTATATATTTCGTTTTAATAGCAAGACTCAATATAAGAAAGAACACAAAATATTTTAAAGATCCAACAGGGAAGGGTACCCTGAATGGCTGGGATTTAGCTTAGAGGTTAGGAACATGATTCAGTTTCCCAACAGAGGTGCTCGATGCCATACATGAGAACCTCTTGTATCTCCCAACCTCCAGCTGCCACTCCAAAAGGGAACAGGTTTCCTGAAAGTCTTATGTCTTACCTATTTATGATGCTTAGATGTTTCAGGTAAGCCAGAGCATCTCAACCGGCTCTAGGCACCTCCGAATGGGCACCTTGGTAGAGCCCTAGGCCTCCATTGACTGTAACAGGAGGTCAGATGTCCACCTCACATGGAAACACCTGCACATAGAGAAGGATCTGTTGCTTAAACTGAGGTGTCTGTTGTCACTTGAGATGTTTCCACATGGAGCAGGCAGATATGACACAGGACTATGAGATACTCATGCCTTTGGGGAGCAGCAGCTGGAGACCTGCTGGAAATTGTGGGGTGAAAAAAATGACAGACAATGTTTATGTTTAGTCAATGAAGTCCTGTCCCTGTGTCATTTTCATAGAATCATAGAATCATGGAATGGTTAGAGTTGGAAGGGACCTTAAAGATCATCGAGTTCCAACCCCCCTGCCATGGGCAGGGACACCTCCACTAGAGCAGGTTGCTCAAAGCCCCATCCAGCCTGGCCTTAAACACTTCCAGGGATGGGGCATCCACCACTTCCCTGGGCAACCTGTTCCAGCGCATTTTAGGCAGTCAGGATCTCCCATACACCCAACTACTCTGGTGCCCTAGAAAACATGCCTATTTTAAAATCATCTCTAAAAGCACAAATTGGTCTGTGGTTTAGGGGATGTGATTGGCATGGATTCAAGTCCCTACTCTGCTGAGAAGACCAGGCCAGCCAAGTGACCTTAGTGGGTCTTGCCTTGAAAGCTTGATTTTAAGACGTGGGTTCTCCTGGGTCAGGTAATCCAGGCACTGACTTCTGTAATCAATCCTTCTTGCCACCAAGCTCCACTTTAGAAGAAACTAGGTTTCTGGTCCTTTGAACTAGGACGGCTGAGCTTAGGGAGATCATCTTGTAGGTTTTGGGGTAACTTGCTTCATCTCACTGTGCCTCAGAAGGGGACGGCAATACTTCACTCTTTCCACCCCTTGTCTACTAGGTAAGGGTAAAACTCCTTGGTAAGATGAGATGTCTCTCAGATAGACGATTTGGGCTGCACTTAGCATAACTTTCTTGTGTACCCTGAAGTCAACTCTGCTTGTACATACAGAGCAACCTTGCTGTTACCAGAGGCGTATATTTTTAACAGCTTTGTTTATTTTTGTCCTGGGAGAAAGGACTGTCTCTTGCAATATTTGCAGGCAGCCCTTGCTAAAAGGAGATCGGATCTCAGGCACGGTCTCCAACCAGGACTATAATTCCAGTGGTGATAACAATAATAAACATGGCAATAATCATGCCCAAATATAGCATTTGGCACTGTTTTTCCTGTTCAAATATCAGTTCCTGTGACTGTCATTCTTTGCACGCTTCCAAATGCTGGCATTTGGAAATGGCAGTCGCTTCCAACAACGTCTTTTGTCCAGAAGAGATTATTTACAGTAGACTGCACTGCAAACTGCCATGCTGCACTTCGTCCCTCCAAGGTACAGATGGGGACAGCGTGTGACTCATGTCTCTCATATGATCCTGAAAAGAGAATGCTTCATAGGTGCAGGCTTCAGCTGTGCACACTAATTTTACCTTATACTTTCTCCTTTTGTACAAAAAAGAAATCCACTCACATAGTTTCCTCTTTTGGCTTTAGAAGCTCTCCAGAGATGATCTATCCCCATTTTTCTTGCAGTCCTTTCCTCAAACTGCCTGTCTGCTCCATCTCTTGCACCCACCAGGACGGGAGCCCGACTCTGAAAAGCCTGGGCATGGGGGAAATATATTTCTCATGAAAGATGTGGCTTCCTCAGATCCCAGAAGGTGTGGGACTGCTGGATGTGGGGCCACATTACAGGTAGTCGAAACAAGAACCATGGGCCCAGAGGAATGCTGTTGTTTTCTTCCCAAATAAGTCAAAACCAGACTGAAATGTTAGTGTTTTCCAAAATAGCTATCACTCTCCTAAAACATGCCTCTGTAAAGACCTCATTTTGGTATTTGTAGTCCAAAGGAAATATTTTTGAATTCCTGAATTTAATAATTTTTTTGGGGGGGGAGAGTTGGGGTTTCTTTTTTTTTTTTTTTTTTTTTTTGGGGGGTGGGGGTGGGGGTGCAGAATATGTTTCTCCATAAGAATTAACCTGAATCTTTATGAGCTGTCACTGTCAAAGACCATTTGTGTTTGGGTTTAACTCTATCATCAGATGCCTGTCTGTCCCTGGCCAGGCACTGCCCTCACTTCTCTCACTGGATGAACATGGGCATGATAGGAATCAAGGTCCAGGATGTACGATGGAAAATTTTATTCATACTGGGAGCTGGCCTTACAGCTGAAGAAAAAGGTCCAAGATTCTGGAAAGCACTTTTAGGAAGTCCCTGTGTAACGAAAATAGGTGGAGCACGAGGTCAGCATGACCCAAGCAAAATGCTTCCTTTCTGCTTAACAAAACAAATGGATTCAAGTCAATTTAAGCAGAAATGAAGTTGTTTGTTTTCATTTTTCCCAAGGGAAAAAAATAAAACTGTGTGTATGCGTGGGCATGCAAATTCATAGGCAAATTACAGAAACCCTCAGTTACACAGAAACTGCATTTTCCATGAACCTAATGCGCAGGAACGGGTAGACAATCCCCAGGCTGATGGAGTGATGGGATTGCTCAGACATGCTTGATTTCAGGAGCATTCAAGAGAAATTAATGAAAATTACAGAGAAATTTCAGGAAAGCCTCTTTATCCAGCAAAAAGAGCAGATTCTCAGCTTCACTTGCAACTTGGAAGGCACTAAGGAGAAATAACAACATCAACAACTTCCTAGATAGAAAGGAAGGTGGGGGGCTGAGAACAGTAGTGAAAAGGGAGAGGAGAGTCTAAGAGAAGAGGCTGAAGGAAGAAATGGGAGGGGATGAGCCCAAAGGCAGCACTTCTCTCCCTGAATTCGTTCAGATAGAATTTAGTGGAGAGATAAGGAGGGGTAAACAACTCTTAGGACGCTTTCACCTCTTCTCCCCCTCTGAGCTATGACTGTCTCATGGTGACAGCATGGTGTGATCACACAAGCCCTGGAGATACACTTGCACAGTCCTCTGATAAATCTGGAAGGTCTTCTTGAAAAGTGCAGCAACCACCCTCTTCAGCTGTGGGACAGCCATCCACCAGCACCATCCAGCCCTGGTGCCTGAAGTTTCTCACCTGTCCAGATGTTCTCAGCAGCTGTTTGCTGGGAAGCATCAGGATTTATGTCTGGGCATGCTGCTGTTGAGGGAAGCCCACACTAAACCCATCGACCTCATACCCAAGACCGGAGCTGCCTTGGTCAGGCTTGGAGAAGTACCTAGAAGAAGTTGTGCCTGGAAAAGCCCTGCCAAGCCTGGAGTTACCTGCTCTGGGCTGGATGGAGGCGACCAGCGTCCTCCCAGAAGTCACAGCCATGAATTCCGCTTGGTGTTACGATACTGGATTGCTTTGACCTTGCTGCAAGGCAAAAGGAAAGATCAATACTTTATGAGTCATATCCAATACACTTGTGACTGCCAGGATTTATAGCTTCCCTTATCAACTGGAGCATTTCCCAGTGCCTGAAACCAATGGGCAGGTTCTGGGCATGATGTTGTAGTAACAATCACCCCCCTCTCGCACTTAGTTCAAGGAAAAGCAATGGTTTCTTTTTTATTATTATAACTGATATCCTGGATGACAGGTGGAATGGGTCAAGCTTGGACATGCCTTTTGCACATCAGCATTGAAACACCGACCCGTCAGTTAACAAGTAGCAGTGGAAGGTGTGGGTTCGCTGGCCCCCTTTGGAGTGTTGTGTTTTAAATAATCACAGACAGCTTTACAGGCCAGAGAGGAGCATCGTGATAATCTAATCTGTCCTTCACGCCTATCAGAAGCCAAATGATTTCACCATGTATTTTTGCTGCTGCAGCAAGGTCTTTGGGTCGGCTCCCCCGGGGTTGCAGTTGAACCTATGCCCTAGAAAAGGAAGGCTTTTCTTCTTTTTTCCCAGGCATGGAGGGATCAGGGAAGAGATTTGAAGTTATTCCCTGGTTCCTAACCTTGTATGTTCACCTTCCCAGGAGGTGAGAAGGCATTCCAGGCTACAAAAACTGCTTTGAAAAAGGAAGTAAAGGGACAGAGCTTTGCTTTTCCTTTTCTAGTAATCCTGCTGCATCCAAGGGGTTCATGTCCTTACCCAAGACAAGGCATCTCCACTGAAAAGCCAATGCTGACCACACCTGTCCTGTGGGCTGCACTCACACAGGAAGGCTGTTTCCTTCCATGCTGTCCTTGGTGAGGGAGGCCAAGGGATGGTGGGGACATGGCTGAAGGCAAGGGCAGACTGTATCTGCCTTTTAAAATCTGTGAGATGTGGGAATCCAACAAAGCAGTGGCTTGAAACCCAGCCATCCAGCTCCCAGCCTGTGCTTCCTTCCAGTGCTCCCAGTGAACACTTGACCCTCCTGCAATCCTCAGGAAACCACATGCTTCTGGGAAACGCCGTGTGAAACCAGAGGGGACAGCATTTAGGTGACTTCTCTTCCTTAGACGACAGCATTTAGGTGGCTAAATTGCGCTCTTGTTGTTTACTGTTCAGATGTCACCTCCACGCTGACCACTGGCAGTTCCCCTCTTAATCCCTGGGAAATATCAGGCACTTAAAGTATGATTCATTTGCTCTATTTAGGTTAAAAAACCCACAATCTGGACATGGCTGCTTCTCTGCATTGACAACAGAAACAACTAGCTCGGATGCTGATAGAGACATCAGTGTTTGAGTCGCCACATCCCATCCCTACACCTTAAATCAAACCAGATGTTTTCCTATGGAATGGTCCAGCTCAATCAGGAAAGCAGAACTGAGTCACTAGCAGGCTGATGAGAGGGTCACAATGACCCCCCCCTCCTCAGGCTCCAACCTTTCTGCCTGCGAATAATCTCTGCTGAGTGGCAAAACCATGCTCCTAATGAGATTCAGAGCGGTTTGCTTGTCTCAGATCTCAAAGGCCAACTGTCGTCGCACATTACATCCACTCTGAGTTGAAGTTAGAGTTTATAGTTGTTGAGCTGAGTGATACACACCAACAGCGGCGAGATGTCCTCCTCATTTATACCTGCCATATCAGAGAGTAACTGTACTTATTTATACATGGAGGGGGGTGGAAACCTTGAATTCTAAGATTTTTTCCTTGGGTTTTTTTTGCATGTGTATATAAGGTTATTTTATTCTTGCATTGGGAAATTACTTTAAAAAGCCTCTTCTTCTTGTCTTAGATGTGCTGTGGGGTGTTTGATGATGCTGCCTGTGCCCATAACCATGATCAGTGCAGGCTCCAGTAAAGGCTACTGGATTTATCTGCCCCTGGCATGATATCCTGGATCTGGCAGTTTCTGATGATATGTACTTTCGCATACAATCAAATGAAAAACTGTCATCTCCTTTTTCCACTTATCCCTTTCTGTCCCCTTTCCCTGGCCACTCCAGATGTGTTCAGGTCCCACGCTCTGCCGCAGGTGTGACTCTGTGCAAGCAGATCAACTGTGTTGCCTTTCATTCCCCCAGTAAAATACAACAATTTAAATTGTCCCAGGTCAAAACTTGTTTATCACCACTGCAGGCATGTTTTCAGTTACCCCAGGGTATAATTTCCACTAATTTCATTGTATTTTGGGTTGTTTTTTTTTTTTTTTTTAACAGGAACATTGAGGTGGGAATGGTTATTCCTCTGCATAAGAAACAAGTGTCAGGAAGAATAAAATCTGAAGGCTCAAGAGGTATTCAAGTGAATTGCTTCTATGGATTTTAGCGAGGAAACCTGGAAGCTCTTCCAGGTAGCTGCAAGTGCTGGATGACTAGTTTGCCGAGATTCAAAAAAATCTCTGTTAGAGCAAGATGGGGAGCTGTTACAAGGACAGGAGAGAAGGCAATGATAGAAAAAACGATATTTGAAGAGGCAGAAAAGAGAAACAGGTTTATTTCCCGCTAATTTTATTTTCCAGGTGCTAAATCTCTGCTTTAAATTAAGTTTAACCTTTACTTTCAGAGGCAGCTGAGGAAATACATTTTCAGTTGAAAAACAGGCGGTTGCTCTCTGAGACAGACTTCCCCTTTGGGGCTGCCAAATCTCAATGCAGCTCTCAACACTGTCCTCACTTAACCTCTCCCGGAGCCAAAAAATATCCAAATAACTGGCTGCTTCATGCACTGGCTATTAACTTGGCTAACACTGACTGGGCAAATTAATTCCACTGGATTCAAACGAAACTCTCCTGAGGCTGCCAGACAGCCAGTTAAGTCTCCCAGTTTACTGGAAAGAAAGTGGGAAAGGTAAATAAGTCAAATCAAAAGTCCTCTCCCAGCGTGTGTGTACAAGTGCCCTGGTAGTCCTCTGCAGTGTGGAGGTCCCACAAGCAGGGGAGACCTTCCTGCCAGTCAGGAACATACCCCATCAGTATGTTCCCACCACGCTGACCTTGCCAGTGCCAAGATATCCCAGGACACACTTGGATTTCTGTGCTACATTCAGGAGCTCTATCCTGAGTGCCTTAGCCAAACACCAGTGAATTAGCACAACAAGGAAGGTCTTTTCTCCTCATCATGTCAAGGATGGTGATGGAAGGAGCTGTAGGCGCCTTACACTCCTGGTGTAAGGCAGCTCCTTCTGGAGAAGAGCAGGCCAGGCTCTTCCATGGCATTTTAACAGAAATCCTAAATATCTCTTGGGGTAAAGGACCTTATGAAAGAAAATATGCTGTGTGCTTCATGCTAGTTGATGGGGCAAGGGTTTGTCTTACAGCGGGAGACTCGGTGTCTGGTGGGTCATTGCCTTTGAAGGTGCAGTATGAAAAGCAGGCAGCTTGTCCCCACACTGCGGCCCCAGTATCAAGCAGAAACAGGTTGGCCTCCTGATTTCAAGTACACTGATTGCAGATGTGCGTCTCCACATCCCTTCATCTTAGAAAGGGGATAAGAGGACGACCTTCTTCGGAAGCACTTGGCAACCTGCTGACGAATAAGGCTGTGTGTAAGCTAAGCTAAGTCTTCTTATCGTTGCAGTTATCAGTGTTAATACATGTGTATCACGATGTGAGGTTTTCAGAAAACTGCTTATCAGCACGTGGCATCTCTTTGGTAGATACAAAAGCTAAAAACCATTTTGGTTGTACATACATGTTGCACACAGAGTGGGAAGATAAATGCAGGAATCCCCCGAATCTGTTGCTTATAGGCAACTGCTATGGCAAATCCCAGTTATCCCTCATCTGCTTGATATAGATAAATAAAATCTGAAAAACACATACAGGTACATGGACACATCCATATATGTGTATATACACACACATCCCACATATGTATTTTTATATATATAAGATAGTGTATGGGTAAATACAGCAATATATTTAACTTCTAAAGTCTCTGTAAATTCAGATTCATCTTTTAAGCCCTGATGCAGTAGATTAACTTCAGAGCACGGGTTTCCTAATGAAACTCTCATTTTGTGTAAGTGCCTCCTGCCGACTGATGTCTGGAGTGACTCCAGGCAGCATCCAGCACACACCTCTCCTTGGGTGCCTTTTTAAGGAAGAGGAGGCACTGCACTGAGGACCTGCTGCAGAGAAACATTGGTTCTACATTTTTCAGCAGAGGCTGCAACATCAACAGCTTCCTTGGTAGAGGGTGAACAATGAGTACAGGATGGCATGTGTATGCTTTTAGTGGTCCCGTGGCAGAAAGAGCTACTTTAGACATAATAAAATGGGAGAGATAAGCTATAACCAACACAGATATGGTGGGAGGACATTCCCAGGCCTTTGGTACTGCTCCAAAGAAAACCCACGTGCAATTTGGGTTTGGGATTCTTGACAAGGATGGAGATTATCACTATGGCTGAGTAAAACAGGCACTGTTGTCACCAAGGAGCATGGATACGTTGTCGTTGGTGGTCCAGCTCCTCCAATACCTCACCTTGAGCTATGATTGTAATGGCCAACTTCAGCACACTTCACCCTTGGTTTTGCTTGGTTTTCTGTCTGCTCAGAGGTCACCACCTGCCCCTGGGGCAGAAGCTCCAGCAGGGTCGTGCAAGTTGCTGACCCAATCCAACACCCCTTAGTGAAATGAAGCTGTGAAGTGGCACGGTGCCATCTGCAACAGATGGGCACAAACATGTTATCGCTCCTAATGCAGGCCCTGCTCCCTCCCAGGGATGCTCTATGGGAGTGTCAGGCTTTGTTTGGGATGTCCCCTTCTGTCCATCCATCTGCTGGTCTAACATTGACTGAGTTACTCCAGTTCAGAACAAACTCTGTTGTGCTTTGTCCTCTTGAGAGCCAACATTTGCACCCATAACACTGTGGTAGAAGTCAAAGCTTCAAGCAGATGGCCTTCGAGGCTAAAGGTAGCTCTGCCTCTGCCCTCAGTTCTGCTCTGATTTATTCTCCTACTGTCTTCTCCAGTCCTTCTGACTCACTGATGCTATCACCTACAACTGGAGCTACACTGGTTCAATTTCTGGAGCTACCATGGCTTGGAGAAAAGAAGCAACACCGGATCTTATTCCCCATGTTCTCCCAGTTTCTGTGTGCCTTGGGTAAACCATAAGACCTTAGGGCCAAGGACATGTCCTAATCACCAGGACAAGGAGTTCTGAGACTAGTTGGGGGGTTGGACTAGATGATCTCCAGAGGTCCCTTCCAACCCCATATCACTCTGTGATTCTGTGATTCTGTGACAGCTTCTGGGCAAACTCAGAGAGTGGGGAAATTTCCCCTGCACACACCAGCTTTTAAATGGATGTTGTAAAAACTTAATGCAGGGATCAGATTATGGGATGACTGTGGAACGGACCCTGGAAGTCCTTTCTAGCCCCGTGTTTCTGGAGACATTGAATTTAGGGGTTTAATTGAGCCAAGGCAGGAGCTGAGTGGATGTAAATCGGGAAAACGGGTTGTTTGGGGACTGCTGGGGCCAGATGGCAGCCTGAACGGGTTAAATTTGTCCAGCAGGAGCTGGCGCTTACTGGATGTCTTTGCTTCTCTTTCCCAGCTGCTTTCATAAAGGGTTTGTTGCTGTCTGAGTCTGCCCCAGCCCGACTGTCTGCAGCAAAGTCAACAGCCCCGGCTGGAGCGTCTCCATGTAGAGGAGTGACAGGCTCTGTGATACCTGCCCTGGGCAACACGGGATGAAATCCTCTTCTGCTTTCACACTCCGGCTCTGGACTCTGGCAAGTAACCCAGAGCCGCTGTCACATAGCTGTGCTAAAGTCCCCTGACCGAGTCAGGCTGCAATAATACATTTTTTAATGAATGAGGGTGCTTTGAATGATCTCACAGCATCTGGTTCATTTTATTCCCCTTCTTACTGGCTGATAACACACAAAAAAAAAAAAAAAAGAGAGAGATGAATTGTGCATTGTTGCCTAATTCTGAATAAAACCGCTGCAAAGTTCACAAGATGTACATAACAATCAGACTCAAGGGCTCCTCTGTAGCAGAAGCCTGAAGCCAAAAGCAGATAAAAATTTTTAGCAGGGTCTGATTTATAGTCTGGCTTGACAAATATTCATAGGGGTGTGAAAAGCTTCTGAAGATGCGCCAGGGAGCATTGCATCCCCTGTCATCTTCCTCACTGCTTGCTCCCTCTCAAATTAGATTTGGTATTTCAAGTGGTTTCAGCTTCAGGCTCATTTTTCTTGCTTCAGTTCAATCTCAGGTTTCAAGCTGAAGATGTTTCCCCATGGAAGATCGGCACCTGTAATCTAAGGGTCCAGCAACTCTGGCTGTGATTGAGTTTGGACAAAACTACGTGCTGCAATAAATAATCAGCATGTTCAATTGAAAGGACCGTTGCTGGGCTGTTTTACACCAGACTAGTTTTAGTCTCAGCAGGATTAATAATGGGCAATTTTCTAATGAGCCCATAAAGTTCTGCCTTAGTGTAATACAAGATCTTTGCTCTTTGCTTCCTTTAAAACCTGCAGTACGTTTCTGTGGCTCCAAATGCCAGGGGTGACAGAAGACAATCTCACTTAGATTTTATTGCCTAATGTGCATGAAGAAGCCAGGCAGAAGGCTGGATGCAGAGCACAGGCATCCAAGGACAAGGGAAGAGGAGACAGCAAAGGAAAAGTATGGTTATAGAATCATAGAATCATAAAATTGCCTAGATTGGAAGAAAGCAATGCAAAGACAAACAGTTTAATGCACACACAAGGCATCTTTGCTGCCGCAAGTAATATCCAAAAGGAGGTCAATTATTTCTGAGTATTTTCTGGAGTGTTTCTTTGTTTGGTTGGGTTTGTTTTGTTTTGTTTTGTTTTGTTTTGTTTTTTCCTGAAACAATGAGCGTTGCACTATTTTTGAAACAAATATGGAACAAGACAGCACTCACAGTCTTTCACGCACTCGTATACTCCTATGTTCCTCTAACTGTAGCAATAGCAGCTGAAAATGTTTGCTTAAGGGAAACACATGAAACTTGGGTAGCAGGCAGAGAGAAAAGAAAAAGCAAAATTCTTGCCTGACAGCTTGTTTTCCTGGTGTGACTAACACTGTGTCTTTGCATAAACTGTTTTCCTCTAGAGCTGGGGGAATGACTCAAAACCAAATGTTGTCTTTGCAAGACCCAGTTCTCTTGTTTGTGTAGGTTAATAATAACATTGCCAAGGTTTTATCTAGCGTTTTCAGCCCTTGATCTCAAAGATCTTCACAAAGCAAGGGGAGGTCAAGGTGAGGAACCAGATCCTCATTTTGCAGATGGGGAAACAGAGTAATAGAAGTAAAATGTCTTCTCAAATTCACCTTGAAGTTCCCCGGCAGCTGATGAAACCTCAGCCTTGCTCCTGTGCTACCGGCTCTGTGCTGCTTCTAGCAAAGATGTATTTTTTTAAAACATTTGAAGACAGCAAGTTATCCAAATCCCTCTGACCTGACTGAACTCCTGATGTTTTGAATCTCACTCGCACCTAAATATCTGAGTTTGTTTGGGGGAAAAGAAATTTCCTCCCTATTCTAGGCAGGTGTGCCTGAAGGAGCAGTGACCCAATGAAAGACATAGGCCCATTTGAAAGTTTCATCTTCAAGCCAGTTCATGGCACACACATTTTACCAGAAATGTCTAATGTCTAATGAATGTTTCAGATGGACAACTGCCATGAGCTTGTGACGGCTCACACAGAGCTGTTTTTGGAAACTAATACAAGCAACGAGCCAAGATGGACAGCCTGCAAGAGGGAAAGCCAAGAGTGGGTCACTGGGACACCGGGTGCTAGAGCTGGAGTACAAAATGGGTCGATGAATGACATCTCAGGATTTCGAGTGTGTGGATAAAGCCTCTTTTTTCAGCCACTACTGTCTGTGTCCTACCAGGGAAGACTGAGAGAAACAAACAAACAAACAAAACCACCTCTGAGCACACAAACCTTCACAGAAGCCATTGCCACCTATTTTTGTCTCTGCTTAGTTGCATTATGACATGGCCCGAATTTCCTGAGAAATATTAGCTTTGTTTGAGTTTGTTTCCAGGCAAGGTAACCAATCCCCTTTGTGGTTTGGGATAGGAAGTGCTTAAAATGGACAAGATCAAATCTCTGTGGAGCATCCACTGGCTTTGGAAATCTGACCTTCTCAAACACACCTGCTGGGTGCAGGAAACAAGGAAATGAGAAAGTTTTCTTTACTTAAGAGAAATAAGGGACAGAAGCATACACATTGTGCATTTTTCCCTGTTGATATTTGCTCCTGTGCCTGCTGAATCAGCATTTTTCTTCTGCCAGCATATAAAGAAGAGACTAAAGAGGCTGGTGGCACCGGCCAACTAAGCCCATTCCAATCTCCTGGAACTCCTTGGATCAAGTAGAAAGTCTTTGTCCGTCTTAGGGCACAAAGCCCAGACAGTCCTTCTGGAGTGCCTAGCTATTGGAAAAACACTTTCCAAGCATGCAGAGCTAAGCTCTCTGAGTCCCTCAAGAAGGGGAGACAAGTCAGAATTTCAACAGAAGCCACCATCCTTGGCTGTCACAGCCATCACGGCAGTAAAGATTGTATCTCAGTACAAAAGAGAAAAGAACAGGCGAAGGAGAAAATGGTGTCCCTAGGCAAGAGAAGGTCTCAGAGGAAAAGTTGCCTCTAACTTCACCCTGAAGTAAAATGAACCAACTTGCAGAACTGAGATTTCTTGGTCCCCTGCCACTAAGGGTTGAAAACAGCTTGTTTCCTCTGAATTCACATGCTAAGTAGACCTGGACCTGCTCAATGCTTGCCCACAAAGATATCACAAGAGTAACTGAAGAAGTCAGGGGGCAGCCATTAGACTTCAGAAAATGCTGAGCTGAAAAAAGAAAACCCACCCAACAACAACAACAACATCTTTTCAGCAGCTTTGGGCTGGCAGAGGGGAAATGAGGAGAACTTCGCTGTGCTGACTCACGGGGTACAGACTGTGTGGTGTTGACTTTCCTCTCTGTTTGCAGGGATTTCCCTTCTATCAGTGAAGGAGCAGCTGGGCCTTAGAAAAAAGGAGAAACAGATATTTTTGTCACATGCCAGTGGTAAAGACAGGCTTCACAATGAGCTATTTTCTTCTTTCATCACACAAGGAACTTCAGTCACAGAGAGAAAACAGTATTATCTGAAAAACTCTCTGTTTCCTCAGCCGGCAAAGGCTATCAAGGGTCAGGCTGGCTGGGAAATGCCAGGGAATTATTTGCAACTCTAAAATTTCAGATCAAATGTTTCTAGACCAGGGTGACCATGAGGTGCTGGAGGATGAAAAGCAATGTGGATTTATTATAACCTCTGTGTGTCATACAGTCTTGCCATATACCACTAAATTCTCAGAGATTTTCAAAGTGTGTGGCACTGATTCTCATGCCTCAGAGCAGAGGCAAAACTTGCCCGACCAATGTTGCTCAGCAGGGACACAAGAAATGATGGGGATCTTTCTATTTTGGGGGTGAGAAAAGTCGTTTCAGGAGACAGGCTGGCTGTATGAGCTCCCCTCTGAGGGCTCCTGGAAAAACTGACTTTCTGCAAAAAATATGGGCAGCCTCAGGCACACAAGGAGGGAAGTTGCTCTCTGCTGTTTTGCCCCCACATGGGGTCAGGGAGCCAAGTGGCCCCCAACATAGCTTCACTGGCTGCTTCGTAACCAGCAGGATGGGTATGAAGTGGCATCTGCTCAAGGAGCCTTTCCATGGATATGTCATCAGGACTGTACATTAGCCAAAGCTTCTTCTCTTGTAAAACTTGCTTCTGTTTAACTGATGACACATCAGTAGCTGAATCTGCTTAGGCCTCTTTATGTTTCTGCAAAACTGGTAACACTAAACAGGGCTTCACATTTCCACTAAGAGGCCAATTCCCCCTCCCTCCCTGGCTCCTTTTGGAGCGAGAAATACATCTGTGTGTGTATAAATGTTCATGACAGATTTGCAGAGCCAATTCAGCCTGTTGCTCAGGCTCCAGGGCTGATGTGTTTGGCAGCCTCTTGAACTTGCTCCTTCACCAAGAGGTCACGTAGGATAAGTCGGATCAAGAGCTTTCACAAGCTTTGGTCCCTCCAGGCTCCACAAAAGCAGTGCTGCATTCAGTCAGAGCCAATTTGTAGGACACCTCGTCAAGAGGCAGACAGCAGAGAGCACCCCACAGGCTGTTTCCAGTGATGGTTTCGAAGAGCTGAGATCTCAAGAGAAGTGGGCAGACACTTTTTTATAGTCTGAGAGATAATTGCCTGGCTGGAAGTATTGACCAAAACAATCTTTTAGAACAGATCTCAAGAGCAAAGCTCTATGGCTCAGTAATGATCTCAAGTGGTAGCCACATGGGGTCTCCTACTGATGCTCATGGTCCAGCCTAAGCGCCCAAAAGACTTATGGCAGGGAAGAAACTGAGTGCCCTGATATGTCGGTCATAGATGAATGCATGGCTATGCTCTGATGAACTTGGTGGAGCATTGGCAGATCCATTTCCCTGGAGAGACCTGGGCTATGCCGAGGGCCAGAGAAGGTTGGTGATGTGTCACCTCCTGGTGTTCATGCTCCCGGGGTCCAACTGGGGCCCTATGGACGTGTGTGCTCGTGCCCCCATCTAGTGGCTGTCCCCAGGCCTGCAACATGTCCCCTCCTCTTCCTCAGGTGCCATTCAGCTCAGTGGGGAGCACTTTGACTCTGCTGTTGATGTTCTTGGGGTGTTACCTGGCTTGAGACTATGTCCTTTTGCAACTGGGCTTTGTGGCACATTCCCTCGTGGTAAATTACTTGTGCCCAAAATTCCTCGGGGGGAGAGAATCAAAATCTGAGAGCAGTCATGCAAGTGCAACAAGACTGTGTCTCTTACTCCTGTCCAGGTTCCCAACACACGATCTGCCACTGAGGAATATGTCCTTGCATGGAGCCCATCACCTCGACTAAAGATGCAAAGAGGGGGAAGAACATGTTGGTAATGATATATCAGGTTTTCCCTCCCTTTCATGCCTATGGCTTGCTTTTGTGCAAGCAAAATTTGTTTTACAATGTGATTACAAAAAAAAAAAATCCCCCAAAACCACCACCAGCAACAAAAAAAGGATGATGGGTTCAGATGTGAGCTGTTTCCCAGGCATGAGATGAGTTTTCAGGCAGAGATGACATTGTCTGAAATCAAAGTGGAAGCTGTGTGTAAACATTTGACTGCTTTGTCAAAGGCTGGGAAACAAGATGATGTGATTTTGGTGCCACATGTAATTGAAACACCCCAGTGAACCTAAGACACTTCAACAATCATCTGCCTTTTACACAAGCATGTATTACTCATCACTCCAATGGTAATATAAAGGGCTCTCTATTTTCTGTAGGTATTTTTATAGCTCCTGTTACAGCATTATCTCGACCCTTTACAACCTTTGTTGTATTTCCCCCACAACTCTTCAGGCAAGATGTCAGAGTTATTGCTGTTTGACCACTGGGAAAATTGAAGTGCATAGAGCGACATACCGAAGACCCCAGAAGAAATAACCAGCAGAGAAAGTAGGGAATTGAATTTAGATCTCTGCATATCACTGAGCTGCCTTATCTTAGATAAATCCTAATCAAAAGCCATAGTACCTTCTGAATTCAACAAGACATAAATATCACCACAGGACTCCAAGAAGCATCCCCAGCACTGCTCAGATGCTTCCTTGAAGCTGAGGGCAACTGTGAGAGCAAAGCACTGCGACTGCTCTGTGGGTTAAGAAGCACCACTCACTTGACACTTTGAAAATCCCCATTGCACAGGTTGGAAATCACCTCCTCAAAAGATGGTGGAGGCCACTGGGAAGAGAGAGCAGAAAGTCCCCTCTGAGCATTACCCAAACAGGGCTGCTTCAGGCAAATTTCCCCAAGCAGTTGCAAAAATGGCTTCTGGTAGTGGCTTAATCCCACTTGAGAGACATAAATGAAAGGAAAAACATTAGTTTGCCCTCTGCCCTTTTCTCCTTTGGTCACCACCCCAGTCTGGCTGAGTTGGACTTCCCATGCTATAGCAAGACCAAGTTCGTAAAGATCTTAATTTTGCTTAGTGAATAGATGTCCTTTAGGTACATCCCTGGGACTTTCTCATTGCTTTTGCATAGTGTGTCTTGGCTACTCTTTCAGGCATAAAATGATTTTCGACAGAAAAAAACATTATTTTTCTGCTATAGGTCTGCTTGTGCTAGCAAGTTTAATCCCTTATGAAGAAAGACAACTTGTGAGGACACACTGATATGAAACCGACGGCTCTGTCCATCAAATATGGTGGCAGGGTCAAGGCTTACAAGCTGAGGATGGGACTGATGATCTCCCTGAATTTTGGTCTAACAGCTGGCAGTAAAGCAAGCTATCAATTATCAGTGATTATCTGTGTTTTTCCAAAGCACTGCTTTTAGCTCCCTGATGTATTCTTTTGGGCTGGTTTGAAGAAATCTGCTGGGCTCTCCAGGAATTTCTCCAATAGCTCCTCTGCTTTCTCTTTGTAGAAGTTGGTGGGCTTTCTGTATCAAGATTGTTCCATGCAATGTCTAGCACACATCACAACATACTGCAGGAGTGGTTGTGGTACAAAAGGCCTGCCTGAGTACCCTGTCCTTTCTCCATTAATAACAGGGCTGGGGCACCAGTGATCAGTCACTCCCTATCCACCTCTTTCAGGCCAGTCGTGATCTTCCTGACATCTTACTCCTCTTGTAACACTCCATTTCTAGCTGAAATGTTTAATCCTTGACAATGCAGGGTCAGATCTCTCAGCCTTCCTTACTGCTCTTCTCTGTGTCTCTTCCAGTTTTGCTTGCCTTTTTCAGAGAACAAGAATTGTGCTTCGTATTCAATATGTGGAGAAGGGCCTGGATGTCTGTGGTACTCTAGCCTTTCTGGTTGCATGCTGGCTTTCACTGCCGTTCTTCCAATGTCCTTCTTCATCACCTGCCTTGAGTCCGCCCCAGACTTTTCCCCCATCTCTCCAGGCTCTCACCTGAGGAAATGAAGAGATGGGTAGTTTCTGGTATACACCCTTCTCAGGCCTTTTTCTCCCAGAAAGAGCAGCAGCATTGGGTAAAGTCTCCCAGAGTTAAGCCATCCAGTCAACACCTTTCCGTGGGGAGTAGCATGATGCCATGAATTTGTTCCACTGTCCTCTCAACCAAAGGTCACAGACTGGGGATCTGTCTTGGCAAAAACTCTCCGTTTCAAAGACTAATAAACAAGCACTCTTGGATTCAGTTTGTTTTATAGTTGGGGTGGAATAGAGAAGAATAAAGAATGCTTTCCAAACCCTGCAACGATCCCAGATTTGATAAACCCAGTCTTTTCCTTTCCTCTCCTTCCCTCACCTCCCAGGGGTACGACTCAAGTATTTATGAATGTAAATACTTCTTGGGTCAAAAGCAGGTCAGAAAATGCTGTGCAGGCAGGATAACGGGTCCTCTGTTCCACCAGGGCACATGCTGCAACACAAAAAAATGCTGCCCATGCCCCTTAAGTGCTCTGTTCTCAGCCTCCCTCCTCCTCTGACGCGAGCGCTGTCCTGCCCCGCGGAAAGTTTGGCTTTCTGAAGTCATGAGGGTTGAAATGATCAATATCAGACCAATCTGCTGAGCAGCCCTGGGTCTGCATTTCTAAAAATAGACAGAGTTATATAATTTTTTTTTTTTTGGGGGGTGGGGGGGAGGAAGTAAAGGATGGAAAAACACCATCGAAAACTAAGGCTGTGCTCATCGGCTGTGGCTTGCAGCAAAGGCAAGAGGTTTCTCAGGAAATACACAAACTCGAGACCTCTGTGAAAACATGCACTTGGTCCCAACGGCTTTTGCAAGAAAAAAACATGATCCTTGTCTTCCCAAGGCACAGTGCCTCGCCAGGCTGAGACCTTGCTTTGGCTCCTCGTTCACCTGCCTAAAAGCCTCTGGAAATCACCGGGGATGGTTATGACCCTTATTCCCTGCCTTTGTCAACTGAGTGTAGAGGACAAAGGTCTGTTGCTCCTTGGCAGGGAGCAGCTTGAGCCTCCTTTTTCTGTCTCTCTTGCTTGCTGCAGCAGTCCTTGTGGTTAAATGAGGTTCCTTTGCTGTTTCACACAGTTGTAGGCTGTAGAAGACATGCTGGCTTGGCTTTTGTTGAAGCATGAACCCAGAGAAGAGTCCTCCAGATCCATGCCAGTGTCCCTGCCTTCATAGCTGAGCCCGAGCACATCCCTGTGTCGTTTCATGTTTCTGCCTGCCTGGGGGATGACAGTATCTTATTAACTAATCAGTCCTCATGACAGTCCTGTGCTGTTCCAGGTCAGGGGGAGGGAAAAGCCGATTTTCATCATCACCGGGGGAGTCAATGGTGAACGGGGAGCGCAGATCCACCCTCCTCAACTGGCAGGAATCCAGCCCTCTCCTGTCTGTCCATGGTGCCTTCAGAGATCCCCTGATGCTCGTAACAAGGTCATTTATGAATGCTTATTATACCCAGCCCTCTGCACAGATTCTCAAGGAAATACCAGCAGACTCTCAGCATGATGGTCGTATATTTATACATTAGTTATTCTTTTAACCTTGGTCACCAGCAGTCTCCTGCTCGGTAAGCACTGATCCTATTTATATACTGGCTCTCATGCTAAGCAGTGCTGTACTGACCCAGCTGCCCTCCTTACTGGAGATAATGATTGGATAATCTAACTTATCACCCTGCTTCCTGCTTTTAAGACTCAGAAATGCATTTAAACAGTGGCAGCTGGAAGGGCAGGCTTAGTTGTCACCCTCACCGATGCTTTAAGAACCAGTTTGTGGGAAACCCAAGAAATCCAAATCCTTCCTTCCCTGCTTGTCTTCTGCTGAGCAATAGCTGATGCAGGCCAGGCTGCTTTGTGAACAAAGGAAGCCACACTCAGTGGAGAAGAAAGGTAACTCCTGAGACTGTAAAGTCACCTCTGGACTCAATTCAATTCTTGATGTCAGTCGAAAAACTTTTCCAGCCTGCACTGCACATGACACTGCCCTGCACTAAAGTGACCCATATGTAAATGAGCCTGGGATTGCACTGGCTGCTTACAAAAAGGTATATGGAAATAATATGGAAAACTGATTTAAATTATTCTCTTCATAGGTAAGACTAGCAGGGGAAAGCTGTCTTCTATAACAAGTAGTTGCTCCTCTCACTTTTGCTTGGTTCTCCTTCCTTCCCCAGCAAAACATTGAGAGACCCTTGAAGACTAGCTCATCCTGTGCATGGAGAAGGAAGAGATTTGTTGGGGAGAAGAAGCTGAAGGCTTAGTCCTGGTGTGTGAGGAGGCCAAATTACAGTTCCCCAAACACCAATCATCTGTCAGCTTCCAACACTTTACCATCACAACCTGAAAGTTCACTTATCTGATGGAAAACATAAGAATGTAATCTGTACCTAGCTGCGCAGGCACAGACTGACTTTACTTAGAGCACTCATGGCCTTTATAAAGAGAAGGATAGCCAAACGCAATTCAGTGGATGTATTTCTATTAAAACTCATGTGCCTGCAACTGTCTGGGTTAGAACACGCATAGGCTGAGTGTAATTCCACTCCACTCCAAATGAGGTCATTTGAAATGGTACAACAAACATTACTAATGCTGCTGCATCATGCTGGACTGTCAGATAGATCCCAGGGCTTTAATGCACCACTATGTATATATTCGTACAGTTGCCCATACTTCTTTAATTAGGAGATGCAAATGCTAGTCAGAGACAAAGCAGAAAATGCCAACACAGGCAGATCATGCTTCCATTCACATCGAGGCGTTCACTGCTGACAAGATACAGCTGCATCAGCTGTTTCTTTTGGGGTTGTATTTGGCTCTGTTAGATCCAATTGATTAACAGTAAATTGTCTAGAGTGATGTCATTCTCCAGGGGAGGCAGAGGGGTAAGGTTGGAGGGCTGGAGCTGTACCTATGCTGCTGGCTCTGGAGTGGGGGCTGCACTCAATGCATGAGACACCACTGCCTGGACTGGAAAACCTCACCATTTCAGACAGTGGTTTGGAAAAGCCACCTGGCATGTGAAAACCTGGAGGTGGCCATCCCTGCTCGTGTCAAAAATTCCTGATCCTGCAGCTGGTGGGAGATCAGGGTATGAGGGGGGGTGAACATAGTGTCCTTTTCAAAGCACAATGTGGATGTGCAGGATGGGGCTACAACGAGCAGCCTGGATGAAATGTGCTTCAGATCAGCTGACCCTGATCTCCCTGTCTTCTCTTGGCTGGGTATGTGTGGTTGTCTCCAGCATGTAGTGGTGGGAAATGTCCAAGTTTTGGATGGGGAGGGGTTCATATTTTTGCTGCTTGCTGTGAAAATGGAAAAGAAAGGAAGAACTGAACTGCAACACCTTGGCAGGACACCCAGACACTTACCTGCAGCCAGACCCCGATCCTGACGCTGAACATCTCTGATCCTGAAGATGATTGGGAGCCACCATAGCTCTCCTGGCAAAACCCCTGGTGCAGAGGCAATTAGGTTAGCAGTGCTTGTGTTGGCCCAGTTTAGATCATTGTAAAGATGTGGCAGAATTACCTCAGCAGCGAAAAAACCTTTGTCAGCATACGCTGCCTCTACAGGTCTGCATTTCCCAGGGGGGTGGGAGGTGAGGATGGGGTAACAGGTGGGCATCAGCCCTTGATCATGCTCCTCCACTCCAGAGTGTCCATCCAGGTCCCTCTTTGAAGCCCCTCGCTCAGACCATCACATATCATGCTCCTGTCCACAGCACATAGTATCTGTCCCAGTCTGTCCTGGGAGGCATCACTCTCCCAGCAATGACAGTGTCCTCTGGTGTAGACAGATCCTGCAGATGGAGCGCCCAGATGTGCAACAGTGGCTTGATGGACAAGGTGGAGATTGATGTAAGAAGACCTGATTAAACTTAGGAAATTCCCAGTGTTCCCATTTGCCATACATTTCCCCAGAAAACTGCCTTTGTGCCATTAGGAGCAAAGTGACTGAGGAGCAGAGTGGCCGAGGAGCAGGGTGGCAGAGGGCAGGGACCGACTGCAAGACTGTATACATCCTTCAGACTATGGAAGTACACTATAGGGAAAAAAAAAAACCATGAAAAAAGCTTGAAAGCTCAGCTGGGCCTAGTTTCATCCTGAACAAAAAAAAAACAAACAACAAACCCATTGTCTATCACAATCCTCACTTGGATCTGAAGTAGGATCTGAGGTGAGACCTTCACTATTAAAAATATCACCCCTCCATTCCTTGGCCTAGAAGGTTAACCTCTCTCAGAGCTGCAGGATGCTCATATTCTTCTGTATGGCACTGTTCAAAACTCAGAGCCTAAATAGTCATGCTTCTACTTTCTCAGGGCTGTGTCTTTGTGGTAGCTAAAATAAATGTTGCGGATTACCTACAGAAGTGCTTCTTCTACCAAAACCGCAGTGAAAGAGAACGGTCTTTCAACTGGAAGTCTAGTGCAGACAAGCCCTCTGTGTGGAGGCTTAAACGAGGCTGATTTTCCAGCCAGCCTGAGATTTTTCACTCCTTTATTTTTCTTGTCAAATGTGTAAACTCTGAAGTTAATAAGCTTGCTTCTCCAATTTCAGAGGAATCGGTGTCATTCTCTTGAAATAGTCAGATCCTGAAGTGTTCATTTGTACTAAATCCCCAGTGAATTTTACTTTGAAGCAAGAGTGCTGGGCTAACATTTAGTACCCAAGAGAAGATCAGGAGAAGAGATGTTCTTCTGCCAAATTTAAAGTTTATCAGAATTGCTATGATACAGATTTAGAACCGAATGAAACTTTTTGGAAGATTTTGTTATATTTAGCTTTGGCAAACCATGCTGTTTTGAGCTGCCTGCTATTCCCCAAAGGATCCTGAAAGTAAAAGAGAAAATTGTTTCCAAATAAGAATAATTATAGCTTGCATAACACAGTCTCGCATTCAGTTACAAAGTCAAAGAAACCAATCAGGGCATCTCACTTGTACAAACAAGGTCTTAAATTGCAGGGAGGAATGTTTCATGATACCCTGAGTTTCACAAAATATCCGGCTTCATTTTGTTCTGAGTTTGAAAGTTCAGAAGATTCACAAAACCTAAACAATTGTCCTACTTTTCCCCAGTCCCTCTTGCCAAAGCCCTGCCCTAAAAGTGAATTCTGAAAGTTTTGGGTAGAGAAAACACAGGTAAAATCATCGGTTTTGTCCTTGCGCTTATCTGTGTTTTCTCTGAAGTCTTTAATAAGTAAATAGTTTTGCACTGTTTCTGTACGTGTTTCTTTCCTCTCTTTATTTATTCATTTTTTTTTTAGGCTCCACATGCTTTGGGACCTGGGTGTCTGTGCTTTTTTTTTGTTTCTGAATAGTATCTAGGGAGACAGGGATCTCCGATTCTGTTGGTGCAACTGCAATACCCTCAATAAACAAATAATAACCAATTCAGCAGTAGTTAGTTCTTTAGGGCAGTGCACCATAATACAGCCCATCCTAAATAACTCTGTCGAGACACGTTTTGGGAATAGGGCCTAATATGATAATTCTGGGGAATTTTCTTTCTCAAAGTAAAGGCTTGCCGAGCAATGCCCTCCTACTCTAAAGCGTATCTGCCAGCACCCTGGGACGCTGCTCTGCGGTGGCAATTGTTGAAAAGACAGAATAGACTTGTGGTAGTGCCAGCAAATTCCATCCCATTGAGAAAGAGGGGTGGCAGTCTTGGTAAAAGCCAGATTCAGATAAGCAGAACGACTGCTTTTCAATAGCTGGCACCCACGGACTGGTGCACTCTTACGCTACCACTAGCACATATTAAAACCCAGCTGCCTGCAAATTTCTTCCTTGCCTGAAGTTTTGCAGTCAGGCAGGCCAGGAGCCCAGGGCAGTGTGTGCAGTTAGGGATGAAATGCGTTGTAGGTCCTTCTTCTTCAGATCTGAGGCATGGTGTGGTGTGACAACAGATCTGACAGCAGTTTCTGTGGTTATCCACAAGCTGGGATACCTGGAGGATCTGCCTTGTCTTCCTTGCCTATTTAGAAATCAAGCCACCATTTCCAAATAACTGAACATTGCTGGGGAAAACCATAGTTTCACCTCTCCACACCTCACTTCCACTTATTTTCAAGTAGGAGAATATCAAGATATTTTCTCAGGTGCTGTCATTTCAAGGAAGGAGAAGCGCTAGGTTCTTGCATAGTCATGTTGGAATCCTGTAACGTAACCTACCATAAAGATAATCTAATCTGGTTTAAAAACAGCTTCTATTTTTGCAGTGGTGACGAACCCACCTGTTGTGTCCATAGAACAAGCACTGAGTGATCTGCAAATCCCAGGGCCATTTGCAAGGCAGGAAAAATTTCCATTTACCTTTTTTGCTTCCTTTCTGTGAAGGTCAGAGACCACAGGGGTCATGACCATGCTATTCCTTCCACCTTGGAAGGCCAACATAGGGATCAGATTCATCTTACTGATGCCGACACCCAGTGTAGGCATCTGGACAGAGGTGTCTCCATGTGATTTGGGAACCCAACGGAGATTTAGTTAAAATAGCTAACAGAATCTAGGCAGGGATCCAGCTAGTCATATGTAGGTGCCTGATATAGAGTGAGTTATGTCACTCTCCAGACTACTGACCACGTTGACTAGATGTTCGATTCAGTTTTCTAAATACAGATGTGTAGTGGATAAATTGTGTGCTAGAAGTGTTTGCTTCATTGGCTGTGGAAGGAACCTAAACCTGGCGTTTTTCATGCAGAAGACATCTATGGGTGGTTGGTTTGATGAGCTCCATCATAGCAAGAAGGGTGATAGATCAGATTCCGTAGAGCAAGAAGTCTCTACTGCATTACTTTGACAAACGTACAGAAGGACAGAGAGACAGACAGTTGCTTGCTCACTCTTCAGATTATGATAGCAAGAGGTTCATCTTCATTCTGAATCGTTCTCTGCCAGCCCTGTGTTTCTGTGTGTAACTTAGATAATTGGGGATAACGACCTCAGTTTTCTTGCCTGTTCCCTTGTCCTCCAAATGCAAGAAAAATATGGGTTTTTAACATCCCCATGGAATACACTCAAGACACAAAGTTGGTTCAAGCAGGGAACTCTTTACTGACAGTGTTGACATTTTCAGATGGTTTTATGAATACCTGCAGTTTGTGTTTATTTCCAGAGGAAGATGTTAAGGCACTGACCTGTTCCAACATGAGAAAGAACCAGGTCCTGTAGGTACAGGTGGCACAGTTCATGATTTGCCCTGAAGCTCTGGTCAACACCAACACATCTCTGCTGCCTTCTGGGACATGTGTCCAGGCAGCACCAGTGTGACACTGACAGTATGAGATCATGTCTTGGGCAACTGGAGAATCAGAACTGTGGAGCCCACAGCCCATCCCTACAGCATCAACACAGCCAGGGATTCTTCCCAGACCTCCTCATGACCATCTTAAATGATCCACAGTCCTTCCCAGGCAGAGCGAGCTTTGTGGGCACAAGCTGGATAGGTGGAGAAACCCAAAAGGGAGGGTGACCCCTTGGAGGAGAATGCCTTTCTGGCCCACCAGCCACATTTTTGGCTTTTGTATTTACAAGCTGTCTTGAAACTGAAGGCAAACCAACAGTGCGAACGCTACAGAAAACCCTCCTAACAGAGAGTGTATTGGTGAAGACCACCTAAAGGCAGGACAAGGCCTCAGCCACAGCCAGGAGTGCCAATTAACAATAACGTGAGACAAGCCCTTGGCAACCATTTTTCATCAACATTTTCTGCATTGGAAGCATTTTACACTGAAGATTTCCTTAATTGCAATGTACTCTGTGTTCAGAGCCGAACACAGGAATTTATTTTGCTTTTGGGGCCATGGCTCAGATTGAGAACGAGTTGCCTCTGGGTGGACGCAGGAAAGGAACAGGGTACATCGTGTCCTTCCAAGTTACCCCTCGGCTTCCAGGTCAGACTCAGGCAAGAACAATACCCAGCCCCGGTGCCCCGCCTGCACGAATTCCCATGGCACGTGATGCTCTCACGCGGCTCCTACCTGAGACCGGAGAGCTTCGGAGTGAGTTACAATAGCTTTAGTCAGTGCCTCCCTTCTGTCCTGCGCTGCTTGATCTTATCTGACTGCAAGAACGATGACCGAAAATGTTTTCTTGCAGAGGGGAAAACATCAGAGAGGTTATGAAACGCGTTCCCGGTGCTTCCCCCACTCCGTAGTGGGTGGAACGATTTAAGAACACAAGCGTTTTCCCTCTCTCACCTGGGTCCTCTCTTCACAAGGATCCTGATCCTTGCTGGAGGGTATTGAAAAGTCTCCGAGCTGGAAATGCCTGAGTGCCTTGCAGGCTCGTGGCTCCTTCGAAATTGTCTCCATGCTTGGGCCCTGGCCCTACTCATCTGTCAGCAGGACAAAACACATGTCTGCCAGCTTTTCCCACAAGCGCAGTGGAGGTCGCATCCCTCTGCCTGGCCCCAACTTGTTTCAGGTCAGATTAAAAGCTACACAAGCTTGATGCTGCCTTTTTAATGCATAGGTGTGGGTTGATTCCCAGGGAGCAATCACTTCGCCTCTACTTTCTTGGCAGGGGATAAGGAGAGAGAGGGAGGAATACACCGGAGAGGGGCAATCAGCTCTGCAGGCTTCTCTCTATCCACAAATTAGGAGCATCTCAGCTTGGCAGGGTGAATCAGAGAATAAGGCAAGAGTTGCAATTAATGTCACAGGAAATCTAACTTTTTCTTGGACTTTGTGAGACCAATGACACCGTCACATTCATGGGAACAGCCTAAACTTTGAAGCCTGCCAAAATCCCAGGTTTTGCCAGTTCCACATCCAGTTTCTGGCTGTCAGGATATTGGACAGCTGAGACGAGTCCTTCCATTCCAATAGCTTTGGGATACTGTAGACTGTTACTGCAGATACTGATACAGCAGGGAGGTAAAGGCTGCAAAAGTACTACTTCCAAAGAGTTTAATGAAAATAGTCAGCCAGAATGAAGACAGAGAACATAATAATATTCCCATTGAGGGCAGAACTGTGCTGTGAACTCAGTCCTTACAAGGCATTTAAGAATTTAAATTAAAACCTGAGGTAAAGGAAAAGTCCCACTGGAGCTCACAGACACTGGAAGTCCAACCACCAGCTTCAAATCAACAAATACAGGCAGGTTCTGTCATCCAGAAACAGCATGTTTAGCCCTGATTAGAATGAAGTGGATTTAGAAATAATAAATAAACTTTCCCTTCTGCCCCACCCAGCTTAGGATCTGCTAGAGGCTGAGATGTTCTTACATTTTCATGGATGCCTTTCACGATAACATAAAGGCTTTGGGCTGCAGCTGCTCAGTCTTGCAGAAATGTTGCCGGTGTATTTGTGATGATAAACACAGTATTATTAAAATGCCTGTCTGTGATTTGCCTACCCATAAATAATAAGAAGGTATTGTTGCTTACACAATGATTCATTTTTAGACCACTTTGAGGAAGTAATATTCAACCTTATGGCTTCTGCAAGTGTGGGGAGATGAACAAGTCTCTCTGTGTTCTTCTTTTGGAGAGAATGCATGAAAACTTGCTAGTAACAGGTCTGGAATAGTATGCTGAAGGAATTTATGGAGTCCTGAAGATGAAGCAAGATCGTGTTCCAGAGGAGGTTTTAGCCCATCTGAACTAAAAAGATCTGCAGGACTTCACAAGTTGCATGGGAAAGGAGAAGAAACAAAACAGCTCAAGGACCAAGGCAGGAGAAAGGATGGTCTTCCAGATTTGGACACCGAAGCTCCAGGATAGTAAAGTCATATAACAGGCAATTATACAAGGTATATCTGGGTTTTAATGAAGAGCCTCAGCTCTCCCATCGAAAAGGTGAGAGTAAAACAACTCTTGGAGAAGACTGGTGGTCTCACGGCTGGATGCAGCTATGCTATGGAGAGGTGCAAACATTTATATGTTCAACTGCGAGTCCCCACATTACATCACGTGACGTGAAAGGACATTACAGCTCCCTTGCTAAATGTTGGGTAAATAAAATCTTTGAAGAAGTGGGCAATGTTCCAAGTCCTGGCATTTATTTCATTCTTTCCAACCCTGCTGATTCATCTCCTTTGTCCACCCTTAGTCCCCTTCTGGATGAGGCTACTGTCGGAAGTGACCAGCACAACCAGCAAACCTCTTTGCTGGTTTCTCCTGTCTGGAAAGGGACATTGCTGAGGCTGTAGCTCCATCTACTGTCATAAAGGGAAATGTCTGTCCTCCACTACCATCTGTCTTCGGCCCTTTTGCTGATGCATTAAACAAATTGAATTCAGCATAGAAATGACTTACCTTTCTTTCCTAAATAAACAAAAACAAAACCCCAAACAAAAAAAAACCCCAAAATAATAAGGAACCAATTATCTTTTCTGGACATGCAAAATTCCAATGAAAAGATTTCTAGGAAAGTAGGAAATAACAACACACAATTATTTTTGGTGCCCAGATCTACGACTCACCGTAGAAAAGCCACTTTACCTGCTGTAATTATCCATAATCGAAGAAAGTTCTGGAAAATCTGGCCCAAAGCACTGTAGCTTAACCTTACAGAAGAAATTTAAGATACATGGTTTGGTCATGGTCAGTGGGATGTGTTAGTTTTCAGTGGTTTAGTTTTCACCTGGGTTCTGTCACTGAAAAGGTAAGGACTTAGTGTAAAATACTGTTTTGTTTCTCCTTGTAGCCAATATGGAGAAGACGACAGCTCCAGAGGGCAATTTGTCATCCTTCTCTTGGTTGCCTGGCTCAGGGTTTCATGGCTCTCCCTCTCTCCAAAGACACACAGTGGGTAGAAGCAGGAGCAAGAAATATCCAGAGATGGAAACGAGACCTTTTCTTTTTTAACTGTGATGGTGGAAACAACTCAGACAGGGCAGTGCCTTGGAAAGAAAATATGGATTGGGTCTCTTGCCCCTAAACACACAGTCTTTTGGACCTGAGTGTGAGGAAAGAGCTCTTGGGTGAGCCAAGTAGAGCTGTGCAGGTCTGGAGAAGGGCAAAAGCTATAGGCAGTGGGTCATTAGCAATGGGGCACTGCTGGTGGGCAGAGCATGCTGGATATAGACTGTCATAGCATTAAATTAATCTTGCCAAGAAAGCCAGATGCATCTCTAAAGGCCCCAGATCCCCTCTAACATGTCCCTGGTAGCATGATGCTGCCTTACATCTTGGTGCAAGCTCTCTATCACTTGAAGCCCTCCAGGAAAGGATCAGCAGACATGGACCATTTGCAGGACTTGCAGGCTGAAGTTCTTTGGCCTGGGTTGCAGTTTTGGGGTTTTTTTGTTTTTTTGGGGTTTTTTTTTTGTTCTTGTTTTTATTTTCAGATCTGAGAATCATTCATTCCAGTTTTTATCAAGGACTAATTAATATAAGTGTTGTTATTAATGACACAAAGCCAGTGAGAGCAGAGGAGTTTCCAACAGTCCAGGAGAAAAATCTTGCTCAAGGATGTATCCCAGGGGATTTTGCTTCTAACTTTAAAAGTTGTTCTTGGCTGGTTTAAAACTACTAGCTGACATTTGTTTGCCCGGCCCCTTATTTTTCAGCTCCTTTTTCCACTAGAAAGGGTGTTGCTGTACCTCAATAGTGGTTTCATATCACACCAGGAGCAACTTTCAGGAGATGCAAGCAAGCTTTGAAAAAGGATTATGCAGAGGTAGGACAAGGAGACAAGGAGTATATGATCCAGGTGTGACTGTAAGAAATCCTTCTGAGGTAAAAGACACCTAGAAAATACTAAAGACCTGCTGAAAATCTAAGTCTTTATCCTGCATCCTCTAAAATACGTGGAAAAAGATGACCACAGATTTCAGCATCACAGAGACTCCTGAGGGGCACGTGCTATGGTCCCGTTTGGATTCAGTGGTGGTCACTGGTAATACTCGTATTGATTACAACAAAAGCAGAAGCCAGTCTAATTTTGCAGAATCCAGGGCCAGTCCACTGGTCACCAGAGACAATGACAGCCTTTCTATTGACTTCACTGGGCTCAGGGTACGGCTATGAAAGCTGGTCTTGTGTTGCACAGAAAGGGAAGGGCTTTGGGACTGCATAGCTCCAGGGATTAGTAATAAACAAAGAGCCTTTAACTTCTAGGTCACTGATCCGAACCCCTGCCAAGCTGCTGGTGAGTGAATGCTATTGCCATTTGTACAGCAGCAGCTGATGACTGAGTTGGACAGTTCTCAGCGTGGTCCTGGACAGAAAATGTCCGTATCATTGCAGAGTCAGTCTTCTGTGCCTTCCTTTAGGAATCAATGGGACTTGTGAGATAATTTTGCTGCTGGCAGTATTCCCAGATGTATGGTACCTGCTGGCAGGGAGCACAAGCAGTGCTTGACCTTTGAGGAAAGATGCCTCAACTTATTTGGCTGGACGTTGATGTGGTCAGGACAACTTATTCCTGCTTAGCAGCTGGACCAAAAGTTTCAACTGGTGATAAAGCAGATTAAATGAGCAGCTGTAAGGACCTGAATTTCTGATCAATCCATGTTGACAGCTGTGTCTCCTCCTGGACAATCCCTATTGCTGTCTGTCTCTACCCCAACAGGTCTCGTTCACCCTGAGCCATATGTCCACACTTGCAGGGTTAGGTGAGTCTTGGCCCTCTAGGAGGTTAGGGAGCAAGCCATCTCTATAGCTGATGGCCTTTGAGCTGGTATTCATTTTTCCCTGCTCAGAGATATTGTGAACTTCCATGCTTTAGCCCTATTTCATAGGATCATCAGATAATTCCTTCTGGCTTGTAGCTTGATCATTGGATAATTCGGGCTTGTAGCCCATTCATCCTCTTCTCTGGGAAGGGTTGGGCATGGTGGTAGGACATGAAGTGCAATTGTGGTATCAAGAGGAATCACGGCCAGGCAGTTAACCTACTAGGGAATCACTTTTTGGCAACTGGAAGTTCAAATGTGTACTTTTACCACCTCTTTTCCACTTGTTTCAATCCTATCCAGGATTTTCCCTATCTGTGGCACTAATAAGTGAGCGAGATGGGGCGTGCATAGAAGGAGGTCTGACTATCACAGCTTGGCATTCAAACACACAGTGGTGCCTTATCTGCAACACTATATTCCTTGAGCGTCTCACCCTTCAGCATCAGCTTTGCTGTAATACCAGGACCTGACCCAAAATGCCATGATATGGGAGATTTCCAAGCATATTATGATCCTTCCCATCTGTTCCTTACAAGTTTAAAGTGATGCCAGTAGGCAACCCAGAAAAGCAGATGCCAGTTCTCAGACTTGGTGTGATTTGTACCCCAGCAGCTTTCCTTGGTCTACTTTTTCCTTCCTAAAATCTGGTCACTTGCTTAACAATTTTTAAAAATACCCAGAGCTTTGGACAAGTGAGCTATGTGGGTCTCCCTGCAAAGGGCTTTTCTGACCACATCCCCACTCATGCTATATTGATTTGAAAAGTGTAGGATGTCACAGAAATAGGCACAGAAAGGAGGATGCTTGTGTGGCAGTGGAAAAGTATGCCGTAATTGCAAGGAGCCTTTTCAGGAAGGGCAGGTCTCTCCAAACAAGGGACCATGAAGACAAACCAGCACAGAGAAGTAGATTGGCTATTACCAAAAGCCAAGAAAATTGCAGGGAAATTGTAGCTAAGTAGAGGTATAAAGAAGGATAGGGATTTGACCATGGTATTCAAGGTCCACCCACTGAATTGGTGCACATCTGAGCCAAACTACAATTTTCGGCTGCTTGGTTTATTCAGCTCCAACCACTCAGCTATTAACTTGATACACTGTCAAACTGCAAGCAATTCTCAGAGCATTGCCTAAAATTATAGGCACTTCCAGGGAAAAACTGACATTTTAGTAATGTGAGTCTGTGCCTTGTAGGAGGAGACCTGGACTGGAGACTTCTAGGAATTGCATCAACCCAACTTGTGGGGGCTGAGAGGAGAAGATTGGTTTGGTTCAGGCTGCTGTGCAAATATCAATAACAGCTTGCCAGACTTCCCAGTGTCACTGATGTCTTCCTATACTGCAGTTCAGATGCCACCAGGATGGCAAATTGAGGCACCTTCACTGACTCAATGGCATGGCCGTGTGAGGGGGAAAGCATTCAGGTTTTGATGGGAAAAAAAAAAACACCTGAGAAAATGTCAAAGCCACAGCCCCCAGTCCTGCCACAGCAAAGCCCTCATGAATGTGGGAAATACGCGGGTGTAAATGATCTACTCTTACACTGGGAAGCCAAGAAATTAGGAGTGGGAAAAGGTTAATGCAGTGCTAGTCACTGCAAGCCTCAGAGTCCAAAAATACAGATCAAGCCCCTCCCTCCCAGTGAAAAGGGCATCTACATTTTGCTCTTTAAGCATATCTCCCCAACAAGGAGAGAAATCTCCCTTTAGCCTTGTTTTCTTCGGAGAGGCTTACGCAATGCTGCATGTCCCACCAAGAACCATTGAACCAGTTGGCTGGTTTTAATCACACTCAGCAGAGAGGGAGACGTCTCCCAGGAACTTACATTCCCATGGATTTTGCAAGCAAGTGGCTGGATAGAAAGAAGAGTCTCTAAGGGCTTGTAAGAGCCCCTAATGAGGGGAAGGCAAAGTCACCAGACACAAAGAAGCCCCGTGCAAGAGCAATGGACACAGTTGTGTGGTTCATAAATGTCTCAGTCACGAGCCCATGGGGTTTAGACACAGAAGTCAGGCAAGGAAGGTTTTTGAGTCTATGAGGAATTGGATTCCTATATTTTCATTAAAATTAGTTTGTCTGGCACATCTTTTTCCTAGTCAGTCTCACATAATCCCATTGCTCTGGAAGCAGTGAGTCGCTGTCTCCTCCGTCTCCCTGGTCAGTCATGTCTCTTCTCCCTGTACTTTTTTTGATGTTGGTTCAGCTTTGTCCAGTGGCTCAAGTCTCACATACATGGGTCATTAGCTTTTCCTTAGAGAGTGGCAAAGAGCTGGCCTGGGAACTTGCATTGCATTCGCAGTGGATTGAGAAGTCTTTCCCAAACACTGACTGCAGTGGGAGCACTGCAGACACAGCAGATCTGAATTTGGTTACAGTATAATCCCAGACAGTGCATTTTTTTGTTGCTAGTTTTTGCTCAGCTTCTATTGCATTTACCATCTGGCACTTTCTGCATGGACTACTGAGGATTTTGCTGGGCATGGTGGCATTAACCCAGCTCATCTAGGGAAGGGAAGGTAGACATCATTTCCTATGGAGACTCACCACAGGAGATAACTGTGGTGGTCATTGTCCCCTGGGGAATTTTCTCCCCTGGATAAGAGTTAAGATGAGTCCTTGAGAAATAAATCATGGCATCTTTGCTCACAGCTCTCATGCAACATAGGTTTAGCCTTGTTTATTTGAGCCAGGCTGCCATAAAGACATTTTAGCTTGTCCTTCTCAGTAACTCAGAGACTTGGCAATCTTCGTCTACAGAGGATCCAAAGTGGGCTTGTTTTAAACACCCTAAGGAGCAGAAACAGTGTAAAGCTACATGCAAGGCTGGCTATTGGTGGATGGCAGCACCATCTTGTGTTCATTTCTGGAGAAGGTACAGAGACAGTTCTCATCACTGAACAGGATACAGATTCTCAATCTCTTTGGCGGCTCTCCTAAGAAAAATAGTAACTATTGCCAAACCCTGGATGGACACAACGCAGAGGCATAAAGTCTAGGCCAAGCTCCAAGCCTCCATCGTACCCAGGGGCTCCAGCCAGCACTTTTCTTTTGTTTGCGTGTTGGAATTGATTAAAGCTGTGTGCCACTCATATCCTGAGAGGTGCTTCAGTTTTGTGCTCATTCCTATCACGTATGCTCTGGCAAGTCACTAGAACCACATTTAAAATCAGGCATATGAGAATTTTCCCCACCCTGTAAAGTTTCAATGCATAGAAACTTTGCATCATCTAGTCTGATGGGTTATAGCTGGACTTAATCGTCCCACGTTATTAAATCCAACCAGCAATTCACTCCCGGAAACAGCTCTTGGAACAATCATCAGAGACAGTTTCACCGTGTTTTAAAAGAGACTGTATGAAAAAGTTTGTACCCCAGGCCATGGATATGGTACAATGAGGTTAGTTAATGACTCTTATTATTTCACATTTGCATATTTGAATAGATCTCCCAAGTCTCTTGCTCCAAGTTTGTAACCTCTGTGTATCTCCTGCCTCCAGGTTCCCCATAGGTAGGATCAAATCTCTATCATTTGCAGAGCAGCACCAAGGCGCATCAGTTTTGATGCACCAAGTCACATTTGTAGTGAACTCTGTATGATGACGGAGGGTGACAGAGAAAGGGAGGGACTGAAATGTGCAGGAAAACAGAAGAACACAAGGAGGGAACAGAGACCAAGTACCTCCTTGAGGTGTGAGATTTCGCCTATCTGGTCAAAGAGGTTTTCAATATCACCTAAGTGTTTTGATCACCAGGCTGTCGGAGAAAAGGACTTAGGAAAAATGGTGGTAGAGAAGATGGATTCACCTTAGTCATGGAGAAAGAATGCATCATTTTCTGGGTGCCTGGAAAAAATCCTCAGGAGAGCAGATGTGCAAAGCTTTTTTGGGTACGTCTATGTAACACGCCATCTGCTGGTGTGAAGCAACGGGACCATGGTACCGCTCTACACCAGCAGGGCAAGGCTTACTACAAGGCCCTGAGCCTTTAGGGACCCCTGCTCATAGGCACCTTCCCAGGCTCAGCCTAATGCTGGAGCTCCGTTTCCCCATCCTGTGGCCTCACAGTATATTCTGAATTGGAAAAGTACCTCCATGAGAAAGCCAGGGATGTACCAGCTGGCCAGAAAAGTGGGACACTGCCAGATTAAATCTTGCCCAGTGAAAATACGTGTATGAAAAAGGTGCTCCTTGCAATTTTTGTACGTATCATTCTACATAATTTCTACCACGCTGGTGCCTGGGTTTGGACCTAGAGCTGTACTAGACATTTGCAAGAGAAACCAGGTGACATTAGGCCAGATTTGAAGCAGTGACAAATTTGCTGCTGGTTACAAAATATGTATGTCATAACTGCTGTTTGTGAAAACTGCAAGATTAGAGACCGTGGTTTTGAAACAGTGATAAGATTGACCACGTATTATTATTTTATTTGTTATGTGATCTGTTTTGAGGCATAACTAGGAATTCCCACTGAGGACCAGGTCCCCCTACACCAGTATAGGTATACACTCCGTGTGTAGCTATGTAGATAAAAACTGGTCAAGCGTGCTGGGAACACTGTCGGCCACTGTTCACATTTGTGAAATGTTGGAACATTCCCTGGCACAAATTTGGCCTATTTCTACTAAGAGTGACCCCCAAACCATTCCCACATTTGGCAATTAGTCCCATCCAGGGACTATTCCCAGCTGGCAGTTTGCTCACAGCCTTGCTTTGGTGGCTGTAGCACAGAGACAAGCCATAACTTGCAATGTGTTCCCAGTACACAGGAGCATCCCCTGACATACTTAGATTATTAGTGTGGATGATTTTAACCCCAGAGCACTGGAAATATGGGAAGTTTTTTAATCCAGATGGAAAACAGGACAGGAGAGTTTGATACAGGAACAGGGAAAATGCAAAAAATAGCAGTCCTGTTTTGGGACTGACCTTGTATCCATCCTCATTTCTTTGCATAATTTCAGACTTTCTAACCTGTCCAGAAATCTTATCCTATGAGAAACCTGTGATAAATTGCTCCATTTTCCTAGTCAACCTTTTCTGGTGCAATCTGATTTCATCTGCAGGCAGTTTTGCTTATTGCAACCAGGCAGGATGGTGCTGGGAGACGGTGCTTGTCTCTGCAGAGCTCACCCAGCAAGCGACAGGGCAAAACTTCCCCCTCTGATGAGTAGGAAGGAGGTTTTGCACTGCCATTACCAGTCGTGTTGCCCACCAGGCCATGCCAGTGTGGGAGAAGATAATGCAGCTGGAGAGCATTTGTAAAAGCCTCCTCTTTCATTCCCAGAAGAATGTTTTGGGCACTGGGTTGGAATGACCCTCAATTATCTCTAACCTAGGGACAGGGAAGGTTACAATTACACCTCTTTAAAAAAAAAGTAAGTCTCTCTGATGGTTTTTGCTTCAGCTGAGGTTTTTCTAGCCAGCTTTGCTGAAAAGCTGCCACCAGATTTCCAGGACAGAGTTAACAACAGCTGATACTGGATGGGTTTGGGCTTAATGAGGGAATTCAGGAGTAGAAGCTGGGGGTGAACAGATACATCCAGGACAATCTATGACTCTGTGGCGAGGAGACAATTTAAAAGCTGAAGAGGGACTTTTTACGAGGGCATGTAGTGATAGGATGAGGGATAATGGCTTCATACTGGGAGAGGGAAGATTTAGATTAGATATTAGGAAGAAACTGTTTCCTGTGAGGGTGGTGAGACACTGGAACAGGTTGCCCAGAGAAGTTGTGGAGGCCCTGTCCCTGGAGATGTTCAAGGCCAGGCTGGACGGGGCTTTGAGCAGCCTGATCTAGTGGGAGGTGTCCCTGCCCATGGCAGGGGGGTTGGAACTAAATCATCTTTAAGGTCCCTTCCAACCCAAACCATTCTGTGATTTCCATTGATGAAGGCGTTTGATGCTACAGGGGCCTCAAGGAGAAGGATAAAGGGGTTTTTGAAAGATGTGGAGAGTAAGGCTATGTGAAATGGGGAGGATGAACAGAAAGGAGATGGGCTGCTGGAAGACAAGGATGCATCTGACCACCTAATGCTGACAGGAGCTGGGACCCCTCTTAGGGCAGTATAGCAAAACTTTGAAGGTTTTGCTTCCAACCTTCCCAGTGTCCCTCATTTATCATGAGTCTTACCACTGGCTTCTGCTGAAATTGGGCTTTCCTAGTCATTTTAAGTTTGCAGGACAGAGACAACAGCCTTTTCCCATGCTGTGACCCCTGGTGTCATGCTCACCTGTGATATTATCAGCCAGGGAAAAGGAGGGAGAAGCAGTGTTTTATGGTTTGAGAGTGTGTGGTGCTATTAGATAGGGCGGTAATATAAATAAATCATAGCATTGCCCAGTCAGACACCTCTCGCACAAGCAGCAAAGGAGCCGAAGGGGATAAAAAAGTCAATTGTGGCGCTCTCTGTATTAGAGAGCACCATCTTGTAATAGTTCAGCGGGATGTGAGCACCCTGTTGTCCTGGCCTGGGCAGGGGTGGCAGCTCTCACTCCCCCTGAGCTCAGAGGGGACCTGGGAGGAGGCGTGATTCATAGGATCATAGAATCATCTAGGTTGGAAGGGACCTTCAAGATCATCTAGTCCAACCATCAACCTAACTCTGACAAAAAAACCATCACTAAACCATGTCCCCCAGCACCATGTCGACCCGTCTTTTGAACATCTCCAGGGATGGTGCCTCAACCACTTCCCTGGGCAGCCCATTCCAATGCTTAATAACCCTTTCAGTCTAAAAATACTTCTTAATATCCAACCTGAACCTCCCCTGGCGCAACTTGAGGCCGTTTCCTCTAGTCCTGTCGCCTGTGACTTGGGAGAAGAGACCAACCACCGCCTCCCTACAACCTCCTTTCAGGTAGTTGTAGAGAGCAGTAAGGTGTCCCCACACTATGGGACTGAGGTGCCATCACCCTCACTGATCCAGCTTCAGGCTTCTCTGCAGGGAATGATGTTAGGGTTGGCAATTATTGGTATGGCCTCTCAGCAGCAGGAAATGAGCTATGGTTGCCAGATCATTTTTATTTAAACCAACAAATGGGTGTCAGATGAAAATAACTTTCTGTCATGCCCAACCTCAACTGGATTCAGCATCTGTACAAGTGTAGTGGATGTATATAACTCAGACGCCTTTAGTACTCAGGAATCATGGTTCCAGGCATAAAAATACCCCAGATTTACTATATAGCAATTACTGTCAAATAAGCACTGTGAATATTCACTCTAATTTGCAGACACACTCACAATTGATATTCTTTTGAGTTTACCTTCCATGCATATTTTAGCAAATGAGTTTGCTGGCAGAAAATTCCACTCAAACAGGTAATTAAAGCAACTCATTAGAAAAGCAGGTTTCACATTTGCAAGCACAAAATGCAGCATGCTGGAAGTATGCTCTAAGTGTAACAGTCACCCAGGTGGGCACAATAAAAAATGCTGTAACCTACCTCAGCTGGGCTCACAGTCTCACAAGGATGGCCAGCCAGCAATTACAAATCAGCAGGCTTTGTCACCCAGAGCAACAAAATATCCCATTAACTTCCTTGTTTTCTCAGCAAAAACCTTTGCTAAAAGCTTTAGTGGAACGTCACGAAGTCAGAAGAACTATTTCCAACCAAATGGCATCAGATCGTAATTCATGTGATCTACACCTACGGTCAGCCTGAGTTTGTGACAGTTGGGAAGTGTTGCTTGTGGAAGAACTACAAATGATTCACGGGAGTTAGGCAATAACTGACCACCAGCTGGGATTCAAATTTGAAGAAAAATCCCCATCTACAGACTCCAAGAACACAAAAGCAGGTAAAGAAACCATTTGAGAAGATTATTGGTTACACGTTCTCTGTGTAGGTAGTGCTGTCCTCCACATTAGAGCAATTTGGTAAGGACCAGCTTCTTTCAGAAAAGCTCTCCCCTTCCCTCTTCAGTATTCTGTGAACCTTTGAGGCTCTTGTTGGCCAAAAGCAGAGAAATGGAGTAACGTAGCAATACAAATGCGGTTATGACTTGCCAACCCATATTTGCTAACTGTTCAGCTGGTTGCTGCAAAACAAAATTTCCAATAGCTGAGCTCTTACTGCCTTTGTCATGAGTGGGCACATTTCATCACGTCTGTATGGCTGTGTCCATACTAAGAAACTAAATAACAAAAGACCTTCCTGGGCTATTTAGAGCCAGTACAGTAGCACCAAATATGGCTGAGATTAAATTAGCGTCCTTGAAGATTTCTTTGACGTTGTGCTGGAAATAGATTGATTATGAGTCAACTCTGTCTTGGAGAGCCTTCTTTCATGCCATCGTTTGGTTTTGAACTTGTCTGTTCTTTTTGAATCTGACCCAGCTGTACACAAGGGTAATCTACTTGCAATGTGTTTTGTGTTTTTCTGTTTCAGAGAAAAAGTATCTCTGTACTATATATATATTAAAAAAAAAGGCTGGTGCCATTGCCATGTGAATAAGTAGTTGTAGTTACAAGGAAGAGGAGCTCCGAGAAGAGAGGACATTTCTCTGGCACACAAGAACTAGAAAGTTTGTAAGAAGTTATGTGCAAGACCAGACTTGAAAGCTGCAGGAACCTTCCTCTGTTTACAAGTTCAATGCACAATTCTCTGCAGTTTTAGCTTGTTTAATACTTTTTTTTTTATTTCATTCTGTTCTCAATCTGAGGAGAACAACTTTAGGAGAGACAAAATCCATAGACAAAACTACACCTGTACCAAGTCTCAAACCACCACCTACCAGAACAGGATGGGGAAGCTTAGAATGGACGTGAGTCTTGGATTTAAGTTTACCTCTGTGCTCAGGCAGGGCTGTAAATGAAACCAAGCTTTTAATAGCTGAACACTGGGAGTTCATTATATCAAGATATAGTACACAGTTACTCTGTAATTGGAGTGTTCCCTTTAACCAGAAGAGTTAGTTCAAGCTGTTGGCCAGATAGGGATGCCTAGAAGTGAAGTGTGTTATGGACCCATAACCAGTAGATGAAGGCAAGATTTACAGTGAGACCATCACCCAACCCAGTTAATAAAGTGCAAATGAGGGCAGCTATTGCAAAAGATTAGGCTGCAAAGATAAATGATGAGATGGCTGTACAAAGCACTCCTCAAATAAATGTGACTGACGAATGAGTTGGCGACAATTAAAAGTCTGTGCACAAACAGTTCTTGAACAGGAGATGCTGTGGTGGTTTTTTTTCCCCCCTCCCCAGTATTTCGACTTTTTAGCTGGCTCCAGAGCTCCAATGACCAGATGCTGGACATGGACATTAGTTTACCATACGAGGAAAAGTGAAAAACACTATTTCTTAAGTTCCAATTATGTCTAGAAAGTCAATCCAAGACTCTCAAGTTTTGCTCGATGTACAGATATAGGGAAACTCTATAGATCTGTGCCAGAGAGCTTAGGGCAATATTTGACATATCTAAAATGTCTTCGTGTTTCCAGCTTCCACTTAAAGGAAGTTAAGCATCTCAATATCCTGAAAAAACAAGGCAATGTGTTACAGTTTGGTACCTAAATTCTACCTAATTCCATGAAACTAGTCTTTCTGACTGGATAGCATCTCCAAGGCTTTGAAACACCACTGAGAAACACTAGTCACATAGGCTGAGGAGCTTTAAGCTAATTCTGACTTGGGTGACTTTGATCCTGTTTTTACCTGGGGGCCTGGGTATCTAAATGATTCAGTGATGGCGTTTTGTGGGTCACAGGCTCTTCCATTGTTTAAGCACTGCTGGAAACACAACTGCAAGATGTCAGCCATGCACAGGAAAGGCAAGAGACCCGTGAGAAGGAACATGGTTCACAATAATTCAGATGGCAGTTTGAGCCCTCGTGTACATTTCCTTGGTTGGGTTAAAATCTGGCTGTGCATTTTTGTGCATCCATAAGGTGTCTGTCCTGTTGCTTTTCCATCACTGCACATGCTTTTTGCTAGTCTTTGATTTTCTCTGCATCTCCAGAATTTGTTTACAGACATCCACATCTAATGAGACTAATAGAAAATACTGAATAATTCATTTGAACAAAAAATTGAACTGCAGTGACCTTTATGTTAATAAAAGTGCCCCTTTCCTCTGTGCAAACACTTTAGCCTTCGCAAAGCAGGGAATTCACTGCATCTGTTGAATTCACAAGTGGCTTTTTTTGTTTCTGTTTGCTTTGTTTTAAATAACTGCCCAATAGCTGGAACCAGCATTGTGTTCCTCCTGCTGACTCACTGGTTTCCAAAAGCTCTGCAACTAGTGTGACATCTTTAAACACCACAGAATATACTGTTTCCTTTCAACTGGACATAATCTGCAATGATTCAATTTACGCAAAAGAACCATGTGGATAGAAGTATCTCAACTGAATACGTCAGCCTTCCATACCTCCAGTCTCTGTGACCTGCACCCAATGTGCTATGCCATTAAAATACTATTTACTATGACAACTCACAAAAAGACTTTGCCTTTGTTTCAAAAATCATGTAATGAACGTGGAATTAGGCTGAGGCAAAATAGTCCATGCTCATTGAAGTGAGTAATTTCAATTCTTGCCTCTACTAGGATATGAAGTGTATTGATATTGGTATGCATGTATACCTATATACAATGATATATGTATATATATATTGATATATATCCTATATAACTATAAAGTAGATATACAGGATACCCTGTATAGGGTAGCATGTTACTTGGCGTTATGAAAGTGTGTAAGGCCAAAAATCCATACACTAAAAAGTCCCTAAATCACTGCTGGGTAAAAAAGTATCTAGATCTGAACCTTGCAGAAGGATGGGAATTCAGAGAGAGTGGAGGTTAATTGTGTGATTCTGCCATTTGCTATCTAACTTAGGGCAAGCCTCTCCATTGTGGTCAACATCAGTTCCCCATCTGTAAAATGAGGACAGTATCATGTCATATTTTTGTGCATTAGACCAAGCTCTTTTCAGGAAGGAGGTAATTTTTCATCCGTGCATCTAAAGAGTTGAACACAAGAGGGCTTTTCTTCTGGGTGAGATTTCTAGATAGTGATGCAAAATAAATAATCTGTGAGCGTTCTTGTGTTTATGTGCAAAACCTTTTTATTTGCTTTTCTGAGGCTGTTTGAGTGTTTGCTTGTAAGAGTGTCTGCCGAAAGTTAAGTTGTCAGGAGAATTGGTGAGAATAAATATTCATGAGAATACTCTTGCTGCAAACACTTTTGTGGCCATCTGTAAAATCTTTTTTATTATTCAAACAATGCTGAGCTTTTTGCAGATAATTTGCCAACGAAAAAAAAAGAGAAGTTTTTTTTTTTTCTCCTTTTTTAAATTTTTTTTTTTTTAAGAGACAGCTGATGCTGCAGTGGCACACTCCTCATCGCTGGTGGGTGATTTAATATCCAACATGTGGCACAAATAGCCAGGAAGGAGTAATAAGAACACTACTGTCCTGCTATCAGAGAGACAAAAATATGTTCACACCAACTATTTTGAATAAAGTACAAATTAGTAAAACTACCACCTGTTTGTGAATAATTAAGGCAAACAAACAAACAAAAGATTCTCAATTTATCAAATAATTTGTTTATAGCAGCAATTCCCTTTAATGTTGATGTGATGCCTTAATGTTGTTACACAGCATCCTTCTGCTCAAAATGAAAATTCTTCTTTGTGGGAATTTCCTTCTTTTTTTTTTTTTTTTATGTGAATCAGAAGTAACATGGCTTAAAGAATTTTTCTTTAATTGGTCTTTTCATCTAATGCCTGTGGTCTTCCTCCCCATATATTGGCAGAACATCTCCAAAGTATGCTGGCTCTATACTTACCACACCTCCTTTTAAAAGAACACTTATCCTCTCTTTTATAGGAAAGGAAATGTGTAGAGGTAATATTTGCCCTTTGCTAAGATCACCCTGGAAATCTCTGGCAAATCTGGGAAATGGAACTTTATCCAAATCCCTCCTGTATTGCCATTGTCACAAAACCATCTTTTCTGTTGATCATTCTATACCTTCCTTACTTTGTGTGTGGAACTAAAAGGGAGGAAAAAAGTGGAAGGTCCTTATGTTGTTAGACTTCTTCCCCATACAAGGACTTCTCACCATGGTCAGAGAGATGTTTGTGCACCATGTATCAGTCTGATCCAGCTGAGTTTTCTCATTATTTTCTTTTTCACACAAGTGTTTCACTAAAAATGACTAAAAAATTTGGTGTACTGTTAAACTCCATACTATCCTTCAGCAATGAGTTCCAAAAGTTAAATATTCATTGCATGCAAAGTTATTTCAAAATTTTTAGGGTTTTTTGGAGTTGTTTTTTTTGTTTTTGCTTATGAGAGTGTGTAGGAATTTTTGCTTCACTGCCCTGATCTGTATTCCAGACTGAGAAATATCTCAGATTTCTAGGTTGTGGCTTCTGCTGAAAGTCCTGGGGTCAGATATTTACCTCTGCACTGGAAAGGTAAATCTGCTTGAAAAGACAGTCTTTGGGATCTCTTACTTTTTCTTGCAACAGGGATTTTTCCAAAGCACCCTGAATATATAAGAAATTTCAGCTGAAAACATCTCAACAGAACCTGTTTATAGTATTTCAGCTTCTCTGAAACCAGTTATTGAAAACTTTCAAAATGCCATGGGTGCAAAGGAGGGAGTTTCCTCCCTGCTTATTACATCAGGGTGGGAAGAGAGCAGGGAGCTACTCCATAGTGCCCAACCCTACATCGTGAAAAGCAGGGCTGAGGATAAATGGCTCAGATTGTTCACCAATTAGGGGAGCCCTGTAGGCTTTGAATCCCTGCTCCGGTCAGGCAGTTGTCTCTGGGAGATGAAGGCAGTATGATCCCAGTGTATTTCCTTCTGCAGCAGCTGTGATGCACACTTGAGGGAAGCAATGTTCTTCTGGAGGAGGCATCTCCAGCATTTCAGGGGAAAGGGTCAGTCCTGCCATCAATGTGAGTGTGTCCTTGTTTGCCTGCTTGAATGTCTGCGAACGTGGCTGTGCTGCTGAACCGACTCTTGGTTGTGGGTTGACGTAGAGCAAAAACAGGTTAATGCGAAAACAACCGGGAATTGATCCCCAGGAAAACTCTGTCTTGCCCCAGATGAATAGTTTGCAAAACCCTTCTTTTGTAAAAATAAGTTGTTCGCCAGCTTGAGCTATAGTTATGATTCTCAACACTCCTCACAGGCTGACTCAGTCTCTGCTGCAGACCTTGTCCTGCTTCTGACCGATTGGCACAAACGTAAATCAGGAAAGCACTGCATTTACACCAGTGGTAATAGCAGCCCAAGCTCCAAATAATTTTTCTTTCTTCAGATCTCCTCTTTGTTGCCTTACCTTAAAATTTTAATCTATCTTTCTGCTTATCAAGACCGTTCAGAGTAGCCGGGTCTGTGTGGTTAGTGGATGGAAGGACAGGTGGTTTTGAGCATGGACTTTACAATGCTTTCAGTTCAGAAGGACTTTGTACATATCAAACCTGAACCAAAATCAGTAAGGATACATTTCATCCGTGGCTTTATACCATGCCCTGCCTTAGACCCCAATTTGAACGTCACACACAACAGAGTGAGTTTGGGCCCAGACTCTGAATTTATGATGAAAAATAAATTTCCCTCTCTGTACAAAACTGGCTTGCACTCTGCAGCTCCTGCCCTCCTGCTCTCTCTCCCTCACCAATTCTCTTTTCCCTTTCACACATCAGCTGCAAACATCTCATTTGGCTGGGATGCTGAAGGCAGGCTCATCTCTAGCAGTTCCAGACTGTTAATTCAATCAGCTCCTGTATCAGCGCTAACATAAGTAAGTGAAAAAAGCTTTTGAATTTCATCACCTTGTTAAAAACTCGGATAGATTTCTGGGAAGGATTATTCGATTTGCTTCACTAGGTTTTATAAAGGTTTGTACACAGCATTTAAACCATTATTATTTACTTTTAACAAACTATTTATGTCCTACTCTCAACTGCATAATCAATACTGCTCTCCCATCTGTTCAGAGATCTTGACATCAGCAAATTTCAATTCTCCGCTGACTGAGTAAAAAGAAAGGAATAATTTAAACACAGTGAGTGAATGAGAGAAAAAGAGCCTGAGAGACGCTGATATAAACTAAATCTCCATGTGTAACGTGTACCAGGTATTCAGGAATTGTGGATCCAAATCATGGGGCATCCACAGCTTCTCTGGGCAACCTGGGCCAATGTCTCAACAACCTCAGAGTAAAGAATTTCTTCCTAATCTAATCTAATCTAATCTAAATGTCCCCTCTTTCAGTTTAAAACCATTTCCCCTCATTCTATCACTCTACTCCCTGACCAAGAGTCCCTCCCCATCTCTCCTGTAGGCCCCCCCTTAGGTATTGGAAGGGGCTCTAGGGTCTTGACTTTGGGTGCCCATATGGGAGACAGCTCTCCTGGTCCTGTGACAGTCAATGGAGACCTCGTCAAAACAGCTGATGAAGTTTAGGGTATCTACTTAAAGATGCAGGTATCTACTTAAGCAGGTATCTACTTAAAGATGAATTGACTTGTGCTACAACTTTCTCTGACAGTAATAATTAGTCCTTAGTGACTATGGAGGGAGCTGAGGTTGTACTTGTCCAGGTATAAACAACTATAGTATACAGTCTAGTACATATATAAATCACAGATCTGATTTCTATGGCACTTATATCCATGTTACCTGGACACAAGTGTGTCAGAGACACAGACAGTATTGTTTGAGTCTTGGTGTTTGAAAGGTTTTTAGCATCTGTTAGTCCTACAGGCATCTGGAAAGTGTTTCATTCAACTTCTTCATTGATCCCCAATTTGGGATGGGATAAACCTCCCTCTGCATGTGCCTCCACTGACTGCAGGGGGAACCTACCTAACTTGCTAGTCTAGACTCTAACATACCAATAACTAAAGTCAGATGAGAGAAGTATGGCTTGTGCTACCATGGAAAATGGATTCCAAGGACCTAACGTTAAACTTAGGTCTACAGACCCCAAAGAAAAGGGATCTTCACTATATTAAGCATTGCCTGCAGAGCCACGCTCAAATAAAACCATTTTCCATACTGCTCTTCCACCACTCTGTTTTAGCGTACAACCAAGGTTGCTCTGTAGCAACAGTCTCTATTGAAAAAGCACAAGATTAACCCAAAATCTCTAATCAAAGGAACAGACAGATGTTTGGATCTGATTCCCTGGTGCAAACTGGGAGTCACACTAGGGACACTAAGAGTTATACTTGTGGTAAGACATGGTAGAAAGATGCCTCCATCTGAATGCTTAGTTATTTCTTCCAAAACTGAGGAGCTTGATCATAATTTCATCACTATTCAGGGTCAGTGTTTGGTTGAGCACTGATGGCAAGGAAGAAATGGATATTTCAGAGAGCTACACCATAGAGATCAGACTGTTATTTCTTTATAGCAAGAACAAATGCATCTTTTCTCTTGCCATGGTCCTTTGCAGTCCCAGTCTGTATCTTGAAACTTCCTAGTCACCTTCTCAGCTATGTCTAGACCCAGATTTTTTTCAGACTTTGGGAGATCTTACTCTCCCATATGGTCTTGTGCTGATAAAGAATCACACTGTAGTTCCCAAGAGGTCCATTGAAGGCCCTCCATTTGGAACATGGGAAGTGCTTCAAGGTGGTTGCTTCTGCTAAAAATAGTGGCTTCAGTTGATACAGCTCCCTCCCTTTAGTGCTTAGTCCACATAAGTCTGTGGAATTGTTGCTGCTTTTCAGCCAAGGTATTTAATTGAAATCTTAAGGCAATGGCTCATATTAGCAAGTTAAAGCCCTGCTTTTGGCCCAAAGATGGTTGTTTTCAGCACAATCTGCTGTGGCCCTTTGAGACTTTCTATTCCTTTCTTTTCAGTCCACCGAAAGAAAGAGAAGCAAGTATATGATTTGGTGTGGAGACAGCCCAGCACAAAGAAAGAGATAAAGTTCCTCTTTCCACCTGAATTCCAGTGTCACCCAATCTCCTGAAGAACTAAAATGCATTATTAAGTTTTAACATCATCTTTTCCAAGAAAGGTCACTTTGTGTCACTGCTTACTCCTACCTCACTATCTCGAAAATGCTACTATGGTCTGGGATTTATTATCCTTATGATAACAGTGTGATCCGTTTTCCCCATTTTGTCAGGGTTTTTTTACTCTTTTCATTATGCCTAGTATGACCAGAACTGAGTTGATTTGCTGGGTTGATTATTGATTCTTTTGAATGAGCGTTGCTATTTTGTCCCTTTTTCTCCACTACTTTGACCCCATGACATTTTTGGGAAAGGAGGGAGGGAATGAGCAGTTATAACTTGAAGAATTTCACCCTGGTGGAAAACACCAGTGCTTTAAAATAAATATGTTCTCGGAGATATCACATTACCCTGCTGAGCTCATGTAGAGCAGAGATAAAATGGCTTTTTTAGAACTGATTTTTCTTTCCTCACCAGCTGAATGGAATATCAAAGGACACAATTTAAAATAAGTGTTAGAAAAAAGGTTATACACAATGCTATCAACAGAAAGGAGCTGAAAATTAAATAGAAATGATTACTGGAGAACTCATTTCCTTTGCTACTGGGAGGCTAACAACAATAATAAAGAAGAATTTAGAAGTGAAAGCTGAGATTCTTCCTTTGATGTCTGAATATTTTCTGTTTATGTTCCTTTAAAATAAAGGGCCACATCATAAATTAAATGTGATGCTTAATTTTTATTTTCTCTCCCCTCAAACAGCATGTGTTCCTCTAGGTGATTATTAAAATAATGATTTATGCCTTCAGCTGCTGTATACTGGCAGGTTTTTGTTTAGGCAGTGGAGCACCATGGGTTGTGTGATAGATGGGTCCCAGACAGACAGAATCCAGTTGCCTCTTAGAACGGAGATTAAGGGTTTTTTTAATTTAACATGTGAAAATGTAGAATGAGAAAGAGCCTCTGTCCTTAAGCATTCCTGTAGGTTCGTCTTAACTGAGCATCTCCTATGATACTCAAGTTATTTAGCCAAGCTTTCAACCCACTTGAGCTTTGGAGGCAACATCATTGCTTTGATGAGAAATCTCAGGTTAAGTGACTGACCGTACTCCTGAGTGCTACATATCAGTTACACTGGGGTCCTGGATGGCTTTAAAGACCAGTGCATTGCTCACTACCCACCACCCTTGGGTGTGGTTGCAGGTTGACCTGCACTGAAGCTGGGGAGCCCAAGCACACCCACCATGTTAGCATGGACCCAGGCTCCGTTCAGGCAAGGCACATATAGGCAGTCTTGCTAGATCTCAACCCACCAGTGGCTGTCCCAGGACCTTTTCAAATACTCCTAAAAGGGCTTCAGCTTCTTTACAGCAATGGACTGTAGGAAAAGTCTGTGGCTTAGTAGCTGGGACTTTCTAAGCTAAGCTGCAGGCAGACTACTGAATTTCACTGAATTTTTTTTAGAGTTGGAAGGGACCGTATAGATCATCTAGTCCAGCTCCCCTGCTGAAGCAGGATTGCTTAGAGAATGCTACTCAGGCCTGCATCCAGGCGGGTCTTGAAAATCTCCAAAGAAGGGGACTCCACAACCTCCCTGGGCAGCCTGTTCCAGGGCTCTGTCACCCTCACCGTGAAGAAGACTACAACTACTAGAAGACTACAACTGGGCTACATCCAGCCACATAGACAGACATGTAGAAACTTTTTGGTTTCAAAGTGATTAAGACCTATATCATGAGCCTGGTCTTCAACTGGAGTGCAGAATAGAAGAAAGCAAATGTCACTCCTATATTCAAGGAGGGCAAGAAGGAGTCTAAGGGGTCTACAGACTCTTAAGCCTCACCTCCATCCCTGAGAAGCTGATGGAGAAAATCCTCTGGGAAGCCATTTCCAAACTTGTTATGGATAAGAAGATGATTAGGAGTAGCTAGCATGGATTTATGAAGGGGTTATGACACCTGACCAACTTGCATAAAAACCTTCTGCAATTAAATTATTAGCTTGGTGAAAGAAGTAAGAGCAGTTGATGCTGTTTATCTTGAGTTTAGCAAAGCTTTCAACACAGTCCGTAACAGTCTTATAGACAAAGTGATGACGTCTAGATTATCTAGGTGGACAGTGAGGTGGATCAACCCCTTGCCTGTTCCTAGCTCTAGTTACCAAACTGAGGTGCCACAACAGAGACCTGAGTACCATGACACTCACAGCATAGTCATTCAGCTCCAGTCTCGGGAGGGCCAAGCCTCATTCACAGCCAGCTGAGGCATTTTTATATTCTCCTTATTTATACAACGACACTACTATATCTACCTGAGTGTAAGGCCCCATTGAGTCCAAAGTGATTCACAAGGTGATGCACAAACACACACAGGGCAGCACTTGCCTACTTTTCTAGGAAGTGGAGGGAAAGAAAGTTCAGAGGACAACTCCAGTTATCTGTCTTAGGATGGGATGAATCACCCTTATACTCTTTCCACTGATAATAGAGAAAACACATATGATTACTTTGGATACAGGTAGTTAAATTTTTATGAACTTTACATACTTTTAGACAACTCTGTTTAATTGAGCTTGAATTCCATCCTGTGAGCCTCTGTTCGAACAACTTAGAGCAACACGGTATGAACTATGTCCATTCAGAGGAAGAAAAGTCAAAGTGTAGAAAGATAGCTTGCACCAGGCCACAGGAGATATGTATAGCAGAACTTGGAAATAAATCTAGGTCTACAAAGACTCAGTAACCCCTTAACCACAGGATTGTCTTCCCCCAAGACATGTGTCTCTGGAAGGTTGTGTTGAATATTGTTAGTTCAGTTTTGCTTCCATTTAACCCCACTGACAGATCATCTAGGCCTTGCTGACCATCTCAAAAGATGTTGGGGGGTTGCAGTGAGCTTCTGTACCATTTTCATGCAGGTAGACAAGGATTTTTGGCAGAGCTCTGCTTTGACTTTTTGACTCACCAGATCCTCAGATTCAAAATTAAACTGGATGTCCTTCTGGAGATTGAACACCAAGACAGTTCTCAAAAGACGATAAATACTACGCTTTGTGCCTCTCTGGTTATTGCTGCTTTAGTATGGGAAAAGGGAAGATGTTTTTTCTTTGTTTCACTTTCCCTTCATTTTTCAATTTCATATCCCTGTGTATATAAACATGAAGGTAATATAGAGGATAAAGGACTCCATCATGCCTTTTACCAAACAGTAGAATGGACCCCATCATGTCAGGTACAGTCACCAGTGCCAGTTACAGATGAGCCAGAAATACATTAATTCCTGTATTTCACCAGCTCTGCATGTGCTGTCTTGGCTGCTGTGATACAGCAAAGACAACAATTCTTAGTAAGAAAGGTAGAAAAGCTTCCTGTGGTCTGCGCTGAGACCTCTGCTGGCTTCAGAACACCGCAAGGCATGCTTTGGGGCATGCATAGATTATGATAGCTGCTGTAGGTGATACGCCAGGCTGAGCTGGCATTTCTTGGAGTGAGAGAGCAGTTTATGTCACAGCTGTGATTCCGCCCTTGGGTTTTAAGTGTCTAAGGTACAAATATAATAGTAGAGGGAGGAGCACACCTACCTGCAGTACCCATTATTTGAAGCTGTACTGGCAGACAGGGACTTCTGGTGATACCTCTCCACCGCAAGATGTGCCTGGTAATCACTGGGCAAAATTGCCTTTCCTTTCTGAATGGGCAACAAAGAGGATGGTGGGGTGCAGGATGGAGCTTGGTCTTCCCGTTGGGAGAGGCAACCATACCCCTGGACTGCATGCTGAGGAGCTGTGAGACCAACCAACTTCCTCTGGGAGGTCTTTGCAGGAGGGCTGAAATCAGGGCTGTCACTCACTGGTGAATGCCACACAACCTGACCCATTTTCAGCCTGAGGTTTGGTTTGGTGAATGCCAAGAAGTAGGAATTTGTGCATCTCTCAAGCAAAGCAGCAAGCCTGGGGAAGGAGCAGTTGGGTGGTGCAGACTCCCAAAACTTGAGCTGAATCAGGTGGTGCTGGAGGTCAGACCCTGATGTTTGCAGATGCCATGCTCCTACAGCAGTGCTGCAATCCCATGGGGCTCCAGAACAGGATTGGGCCACCAGCGAATGAATAACCAAACCTGGCAAGTTCCAGCCCATCTACTATGTCATAAAATGAACATTTTGTGGAGGAGGGGAAAGAAAAGGAAGAAAAAAAAAGAAAGAAGAAAAGACAAGATGGGTACGGAGGTACCAGGTTTAGCCAAGGCAAAGGAGCATCTCTGTGAGGAACTGTGCTTGTGCTCATTTCTGTGCGGGTGTTTGGCTTTCAGCCCTCACCGACTCCTATCTCTCAATCGTTGCCACCACAGGAAAACGCTTGCCGCTTACCACGTCACTCTTCACACACCACAGGCACAGCTGGGAGGGTTTTCAGGCTGTGGCACCGGTGAGACACACGGCACGCACGTTCGTGGTGGCTCGTACCCACCTCTCCCTGGTTCCCTGCCCCCATCCTTAATGGGTTTCTTTGGTTTTTAAGCTGAAGACACCTTGCAGTGAGAAGCAGGCACTTCTTCTTGTGGTTTGCATCAAAAGCCCTAAAGTAAGCCTAATGCCATCTCTGCTCTAGCATTTACTCTTCTGTTTGGCTGCTTTAGCTATATGGGGCCACAGATGGAGTGCAGAGAGCCCTGCCTCTGGTCAGAGAGTTGTTAAACCCTGTTGCTCTTCAGTTACTTAACCGCAAGAGGTGATTCAGCACCCGACTTCCCTAGTCTACATTCTTGGGGTGTCCCTGCACTGGTGTCAAGCACAAACCACCATGCCGTTGCAAAGAAATCATCCCTAACAGTCATTTAGAGCAAGATACTACCAATCTTCAAATGATTAGAAGTGCTGTCTCTAGTCTGAATGAGGCCACCCAGGCTCCATCCATAGCATGTGGAGAGAGTCAAGCCCTCGCAGGACTTGGGTGATCCAGCCTCATTCAGGTGTCAAAGGAAGGTGACTTGAATTGCCTTCTAATAGTAACGACCTCTGCACATCTGGGTCTGTGATCCCTTTGAGATACCAGACCCCATTTACAGCTGTGTCGACTTCTGGTAGTGAAAAGGAACATTTTACTCTCTCCTTGGATACCTTTGCACAGCACCAAATCCTTTTTTTTTAAGATACTGATCTGTGGAGTAGTTACAGTTGTGCTAATGTTTGCTGATCCTGTGTATTTATGGGTTGAAATTCCTCTGGGGAACATGCCCCAGGAAGCGCAGAGCCATTTTAATGGCTTTTTCTAAGCACCTCTGTTCTTTGTCCCTATTTAATCACTTCAACACCCGCTTTCCCATTGTACACAACATTTTATTAAACTGTACAAACAGCACTGGCATTTAAAAAATTCATGCTAATCATTCTAATTAAACATGACGACCAGCTGCACAAACTGTGAGCACAGATGCCCCCTGCATTTCATACAGCACAAACAAGGTTTTCAATGAGAGTCACTGGACTGAAACCCTTTTCAGGATGCTCTGCTTTTCACATCGACGTTAGGCACTTCTGCTCTTGGTCCTGCAGGATTTGGTGTCTGCAGCCATGGCCAACGATACCCCAGTGCTGCCTGCAAGGCTGCATTCGTCCTGTTGGAAGGTCCAAGTTGACAACTAGGTCCACCAGAGCCAGAAAAGCACCTCTGCAGGGAACCTCATTTTGGGATGACTCACCTTCTAGAGCGTCTATTCTCCATGGACTAGAGGGGTTGATGCAATGATGCTCCACATGTATACACTTCAATTAGAGCTTACCACCAACTTGGGTGACTGCTTAAGTCTAAGCTATTCCAGAATCCTCTGTTTGGGGTTTGACTTGATTTTGAGCCAGTATTTAACTGGTATCTCAGTGACAAGCAGTAACCGGGTGGCTGTACATCTCTCCAAACTCAGAAAGCAGTGCATCTTTATTTAAAAGGCTCCCACGACGAAAGGATTGAAGAAAAAATATTTTTTTTAAACCCATCTACATTTCCACAGGTTGCAAAGGGACAGAACACACAGCAAAATGTCACGAGGTGAAGGAGACCTCACCCGATGTGCTGTCCTGCCCTGTGACTGTTGGGTGCAGCTCGTTGACCTACGTCCACCATGCATGCCAAAGAGCTGGAACATCATTTAGAGCAATATAAAGTATATCGGCCTTTGCAAGGACTGATTACCTTCAAGTAAAACATACCAATGCTGAGACTGGAAGACTAGTTTTATGATGCTTAAACAATGGCTGGAGGAAAACTCTTCCATCTTTCTCATGCAGTTTTAGGATAAAACTCCAGAAAGCTCAGTCCAGATTTTGCTCTGAGCCTGGCGTGTGCGAGGTTGGTTAAAGCTTTAGAAGAGGGCTTCTCGAGGCTTTCTGCTGGTCTGCAGCTTCCCATCCTTCAAGTACGAAGTATAAACCACTGGTTTTCTGCCACGGCAACGATCCTCCTTCGGAGTTGAGTCCTTAGTTCCGGGGCCTCTGATTGAGATGTACAAATGCTGGAATGGGCATCTGCAAAGTTTCTTTGTCCCAATTCCAAAATTGAATTCTAACACCTGTGAACATTATTTTTAAAGTGTGTAGGGAGTTAAATTGCTTCTTCAAAACTCCTGAGCACACATGTACATTTCTGCACACGTACAAGCAGAGGTTACCAAAGCATCCAGCCTGAAGTCTTCCCAGATGCCCTCAGGCCTTGAGCAAACCACTTGTCCTTCAGAAGAAGGCAGGCCTAGTTGATCATTGCAGAAATGGGCACTGACATCACCAGAAGCTGAAATATACTTGCTTTTTTTCTTACAGAGGAACCAGAGGCATGATACAAACTTTCACTGACTTGTTTTTCTGGTGGGTTCTTGATAAAAACAACCATGCACAGTCTTCAGTTGACAAAGTGTTACTCAAACAATTACAGAGAATTCCTTCAGTAAGGCAGACCTCAGGAAAATATTTTCTCCATTTTAGGGTTCACGAAAGAAAAGTTGCTGAACATGTTTTGGTCCATGCTGTTAATCAGTGCTCTGTCGGCACAGGACAGTCTAGGTTTTTCATTTAGGAATTCCTTGTCGAAGTTGCTACAGTCACTCGGAGATTTCTTCAAGAAAAAGAAAAAAAAAAAAATTCGATGTCAAACCACTAATACTTAGATCCTCATTACAATGGTATTGGCCCTATTGGGCTGCTTCCTATGGGCTCAGCTCAACCAGTTGGGAGCAAGCTCAGTTCAGCCAGGGAACCCCCAATGCATCTGCTCTTGGCTTTTTGCACAATGATTAAGTTAATCCAGCCCAAACGATGCACAGTAACCTGTCAAACTGCAGCGAACTTCTGTCTGAGCTCTTAATATCCAGCAACAAGCATGAAACACTTGCTTATTACCATCTTATTGAAGTAGTAATGGAAATAAATATTACACAGGAGGCACTGAGCCTGTGATCCATGAGTTCTGCCAGGCGGGGATGTTACAGCTTTGTAATACAGGGGACTGGACCCATCAAGTAAATGACACTTTTGAAGACTGTAAAATGAAAGTATGATGCACTTGTCAAATTAAATTATATTATTGTTATTAATAGGACTTTAATAGTTTAATAGGACTGTTATTAACAGTCCTGACTTAGCCAACCACATGGTTACTTGAACTGCTTTTCCTTCTTTACCTTCCACAGTGCAGTGAAAGATAATCACAGAATGGGTTGCACTTATGTGGTTAAGGTGTTTTAAGTGTCATCCAGACCCCTGCTATGGTAACTGAGAAAATAACGAGTAATTTGTGGTTTCTCAGGTGTGGGCATGCCAGACCTGCGTTTATAGCCACCAAAGGAGTAGTCATGATGACCAAGCAAGGCATCCCAGCCAATAGAGGTGCATAGTCCACAATTGTCTTTCCAATGACTGGAGGCTGTGGCAGATCCAAACTGTATATGGTTCCAGCTGCTTGTATCTGATACCAGACAGCCTGTGAACAATTTAACCTGCATTTGGACATGTAAGTAAGAGTAAACACTTTCCATTCTGACTGCCCAACACCAAAGTCCTCCATCTACTTTTAGATAGAGAAGTTGCATGTGCAGAGCAACTTCAGAAGATAACCATAAAAGTTTGAGGGTATTTTGAAAGCCTTAACTTGGTGCCTAAAATGGTTTGTTCCAGTGTGAAGCAGACATTTATCCACTTTTAAAATGCTGACTCCATGAATATAAACAGGCTTTGAGGTCTCTGATATTAAAGACCCATGGCTGAAGATTTTGGACAGTGCCCCTAAATAAATGTGTTTACAACATTACTATGGGTCCTGGCTTTGTTTTAATGCTAGCTGGAGGGTTTAAATATTTAGGGAATGAATGACTCAAGAAAAGAAAGACATGAGATGAGGGGAAATGAAAGAAGATGCATCATTACCACTCTTGGTTTGAAAGGAGGCTCCATCCTTCTTTCTTCTAAAGCCTCCCAGTTTATTTCCCGGAAAAAGGCATGCTGGCGGATGTTCCCTCTTGCTCCCAGTCTCCTCTCAGGTTCTCTCACAAAAAGCTAGAATGTTGAAGGAACATAAATACCTTAGTCTTTTACCAATAACAGTATATTCATTAGGACAGAACTACCAGATAGGGTCTCAGACTTCAAACTCAACCACGGTTGGTGAGAGTGTGAAGACTATTCTAACTTACAAAATTTCTCATTAGGGAACCAGTTCGGATTCTTAGCCTAATAGGCCAAAACTGAGAGACCTTGACCATATTTTTCCTTTGCAGCAGAGAGAGGACAAGTTTGCTACAGGGGCAACAATATACATGTCTGAGTTTGCAAATATGCAACTACACAGGTGAAATATCTGCATCACACTTGCAAGCTTTTGTTTGGACAACTTCTTGTTATCAGGAATTTTTTTACTGTTGAAATATAAGCATAATTTGTGAAAAAACTAGCCTAGCCTATGCGGAGTTGCATTAATCTCCTATACCTTTGGACAACTGGAGTGTCTGTATCTGATCCTTTATAATTCATAGAATCAGAGAATGGTTTAGGTTGGAAGGGGGACCTTAAAGTTCATCTAGTTCCAACCTGCCTGCCCTGTAAAGTTGGTCGGATGATTTGCACCTAAGGTGCCTGTTTTTCTCCATTAATTAGACCAGGTTGGATGGGGCTTTGAGCAACCTGGTCCAGTGGAAGGTGTCCCTGCCCATGGACATTCCTACATAGGAGATTAAAAGGGCCAAAAATGCAGATGACATGGTGCTACTAGTTTCAGTGGGCTTTGCCACTTCAGGACACAGCTCAGGCTTTGTCAACCTGCTCTTCAGCTCAGTGCAAACATGTAAAAAATTCTCTCATAAAAATCAAGCTGAACACCAAAGCAATCTACCCCAGATGTCCTCATATTTCAGAGGCACAAGAACTGCTTCACACCCAGAATTTCCAAGGAAGTCACTTGTAACCCTTAGTTTGAAGCCTGGCAGAGTATCTTTCCCAGGATTTAACATGCCTTGCACCTAAAGGATTGCTCTGCAAAGAAACTGATCTCTGCTGGTATGTGATACCCTGTGATCCTACTTTCCATATGTGAGGAGTCATCATCAAAGCTCAGGAGAAAGAAGACACAAAGATGGCCTTATGACTTAGGTCAGGTGTGCTTTGAGGTCCACAGAGAAGAAGGTGACTCTTTCCGGTCCTACAACACTAAATTTGTTTCTCTGAACAGCAGCTGAAGATGCACAAATCAAAGATGACAGTTCTCACAAAAGGACTTTTGTTTGCCGGATGGTAATTCTTACCTTCACCAAAATGTCCTTTGCATCCTTGTCAAGCCAGCGAGGGTAGAACGGGTTATCCATACGGATAGACTGGAAAAGCTCCTCTTCATCTTGGCCATGGAAAGGAGACTGCCCAATAAGCATCTCATACAGGAGGACACCAAAGGACCACCAGTCAACAGAGGTGTTGTACTTCTGCCCCAGCAATATCTGCCCAAAGGGAGGAGTGACAAAGACAGATGCAAAATGTCTGACGTATTTCAACTTCAGAAGGGTGGCCAGACCCTGACCTTTCAACTGCTGCTTTGCGCTGAATGGGATAGCAGAGGTGCTTGCCAAGACCTCCAAGTCACAGCCACACCTGGGTGACAAAACAGCCCTTCACACCACAGCTGACAGGTTGCATGTAACCCTTCAGTTACTTGAACAAATCCTTGGCTACCAGAGAGATCTCAAACATAAAAAGGGAGGCAAGACATCTTTTGCCTGCTCTCCAAGTTATCCCAAAGGTTCAAATCAGGCTCATGAAGTCCAAGAAGACAAATGGTTAAGCATTAGCATCTTAGGACTGATTTACCTCACACAAGCTGTATTTTAAAACTACAAGTGTGGCGGTGTAAGGGAACTTTAGGACTGTCAGTCCATAGAAATGGTGTGAATCTCTCCCAGCAACAGCTGTCCCAGGAAAAACATGAGAAAGCGGTTGCTGATCTATCCTCTTGAGACCAACTGAGTTATAGATAGAGGAATGGGAGTTTGGTCAGTCCATTGGTTTGTGCCTTTCTGTGTCAACTATAAAATGAAGGCTACATCCAATGTGTAGGGGCCAGAGAGGATGGCTGGAGTGACGACATCCCCTAAGAAGGGATGTGCCCTTTTCTTCCCCTAAAAACTTGGCCAGACATCACCAAGTTCTCAAAATTTCCCTCTGAGGAAGCAAAATTAATCTCATCCGCCTTTAAATATCTGTTACAGATACTTAGAGCTGAACAAGTTATAGTTAGCTCTTTTTGTAGTCAAGGAAGAGAATTAGTCCAATTTTAGACATTCAGCTGAATATCTACCAGCTGTAAAATACAACCCCCTATTTGTCTCCTTTGGTTATCAAGGAGCCTGGACAACTTGCTTATATATAGATATTTACATTGCAGATGTCTAAAGGTAGATGTGATGACTATGAGGTCTAGGATCCTTATCAAGATTTTAGAGCTGGAGAGGGGAATAGTTCATTTTAAGGCACAATATTTACTCTTGAGCCCAAAGCTTGGTTGCAATGTGATACCCTATACTATAGATATGGTGTAGGTATCAGTGACAAGCCCTGGAGATGGTTTAATACCAATGAGAACAACTATCCAGATCAGTACATATGAAACTGCTGATAGTTGAAAAATTATGATTTAGAGAGGTGATCTTTACTGCTGGCTCAGAGGTACAGTAGAGGTGGGTGAGTAATTTCTTGACTGTTTTCATACCTTGTCTTCATTGATTATAAATTGCCACATGGGCCCAGATTCATCTTATTGCCTGAAAGTTATGTGTCTCATTAATTTAGTTATCCAGAGTCTCACTATAGTCAATGGGGGGAAAACATTGATTTAACTGACTTAGATAGGAAAGGATGACTGGTCTGGGATGCTCATCCTTCTACAGCATTATAAAGTGCCATTTAATGTTTCATTCTTCGATTAATTCTCTCATATTAGGTGAGAAGTATCCCCCTCTAATGTACCTGTGGCATCTGGCAATGCAGGACCTTAATATCAGAAGTCTAAACTCAAGCTGATTTAGAGTGCTCATGACTAAGACATCTGTCTCCAAACAGGCCAAAAGAGGAGACTCAAAAAGGACAAAAAAGCTATTTGAATGTAAGATGCAATATATACAATGTGTTTCACTCAGAGCCAAAAAAAAAAAAGGAATCAGCAAGACTTCCTAATATATTTCTTCTGGATCACTTATAAACAATATCATCCCAACCTTTCCTTCTGAGAAGATACATTAGTTTTATAAGGCTTTACCTTTTAAAGTATAAAATGTCTGGAAACTGAAATTAAATGTTTCATGGCAGCTAAAGAAAAGATGTATTAGCTTTACAATTCTCTGGAAAAAAAGTAAATAAACTCAGAAATTTCATTTCAGGCTAAGTCTTTTTTTTTGTCAAATATTTTCTGAAATTAAAAAATTGCTACTCTACTGATCCCAAGCCCCCTTATTTGCACAGCTGTAGCCAAGGTGCTGGGTCTGTAACAAATTACAGTGCTAGCAGCTGCCTTGAAATACTGACAAAAAGTCCAGTGCTCCTGCCTCTGGCGGGAGAGATGATCCATAAACTCTAGCAGTGCTTTCAATTTAGAGGTAAAATGTTTTATATGCACTCATTGAATCTCTACAATAAATGATGGTGCAGAAATAAAACTCTGAGCTATTTTAGTCTTTCTCTTTTCTATGAAGTAAAATCACAATTAATGGATTATCACTTGGCTCTCATTTTGGGTTTTTTTTCAGGATCAGAAAATAGCTTTTTGGTTAAAATAAAAGCATATTGAAGTGGAATAAAAGACAATTACAGTTGATTGCAGAGCACACTTACACCTGCTCTTATGCAATACAAATCCAACTGATTTGAAGAGACCAGCCCTTCTGTCAGCAGTGGTGTAACTGAGACCAGAATCGAACCCTTGGTGCACAGTAAAAGATCAATGAATTACAGTGGAGGGGTAAAACCCAAAAGCTTTAAAAGCTATTTGGAAACTACCAATATCCATCATGAAAACACTAAAATGAGGAAATGGGATCTTGAAAGCCAAATAAATGGATTTCAGAGTGATGTCGGACATGATGCATGGTTGACTTGTAGGTTCTTCTCTGAGCTGAAAAATGTTTTCTTTGGCCCCAATTTGCCACCTAATTAGTCAAAGCCTCTCCACAGTAAGATCTATCATTGTGTGAAGTCACCAGGTTAAAGGAGCCTTCTCTTTTCTGGAGGGATCTAGTCCAAAGTATCTAAATTTACTAGGGGAAAAAAAAAAACCAAAACAAACCCAAAAAAACCGCAAGTTTGTGTCTGGGAAAAATGGAAAGAAATACGGGGAAGGGCAAAGGATCTTGTTATGGGCAAGCTGGAGTCTGGTGTCTGTGACCACCCAGTTTTATTGCATGGGCACATGGAGGCCAGGGTCAGCTTTTCTCCATCAGGTATCAGTAGATACCAACTGCAGAAGGAGAAGAGGAACTGTTGGTATGTTTTTTCATGGAGCTTGGAGACTCTCCATGCAAGGCCCAGCCTTTCTTAGTCAAGGGGACAGAGCGGGACCTTAAAACAAGGTACAAGCTCTGCCTTGACCTTGTTAGCTCAAGCACAGCCTCCCCCTATACAACTCCATCATCTCTAGTTTTAGAGCCCCCTTCACCAGGAGGCAACTTGTGGAGGCATGTCCTCCAGGGATGGATTCATGCAGTGACATGAGGTGCTCTGGCACTGTGCACAGCCAAAGCAGAGAATCAGAGCCCAGATTCAGCAGGTTGGGTCCCAGTTGTCCTCCAGACAGCAACATCTCTCCTCCAACTGCTAGCATTTAGAGGAGAAAAATCGGGATGTATGACCATTCTCATGTTTATGTCTCCCAGCATCTCCATCCCTTTTACAGGCACCTATTGGTAGTTTTTTAGGTCTAGACAGACCTTCAAGCCTGTGCTCAGTTTTCAGGTTATGCCTCTGATGGCAGAGCCTTTTCAGAGCATATAGTGCCTTATACAGCTCTGGGAGGATGCTCGTGATGCAGGCTGTGTTTGCAGCCAGCTAGGAATCTGTCTGAGTAAGAGAGAAGTCGAAACTTTTGGGTGCCATCCCTATTCAAGCATCAGAGCATACCCCAGAGGGAAGGTGAACCCCAATCTCTGCTTTATTGTGGACCCAGCCTCTCTTCTCTATCTAAAAGGTGATTTATCAATGAGGAGGAAGAATCAGCTCCAGGTGGGCATTTTGTCTTATCTTTCTCTGGTTTGTCTCTTAGGTTGTGATGAACATCATCCCTCAGAAGTGGCCACAGCTCCCTACCAGCTATCAAGGAGCCTGTACAGCCCTGGAAGCCTACTGTTAGCTAGCTAGGGAACATACTCCCTATTCCCCCTTGCTGTTTCTGTCCCTGAATTGGAGGACCTACCTCTTGGAGCTTCTTCTGCCATGGCCCAAATGGGATTTCCACTAAGCATTCTGTTTCTTGGTTAAGCCAAGCACCACTTGCTTCCCAGGCCCATTTGCACAAAAAATAAATAAGCCACAAAAATACGCAATGCCAGACAGCAACACAGACTCTGAGTCATACTGAAATCCAGTTTCTAGCCTGGAATTTCTCAAAGCCGGTTATTACTCTTTGCACCCTCCACCACTGACTAACAGTCAGGTCTTAAGACATGTTCTATGTCCCACAGCAGCTTGTTGATCTCCCTGGACCCCACACCTACCTCAGGAGCAATATAGTCAGGAGTCCCACAGAAAGTGCTTGTCTTCGCATCTCCAAACATGTTCTCCTTGCACATCCCAAAGTCAGCAATTTTGATGTGCCCCTCATTGTCCAAGAGAACATTGTCTAGCTTCAAGTCTCTGTGGAGGAAGAGAAGGAAACCCCTCCTTTAAGTGTTACAGAGACACACAAATTATTTTAGCAGGTCACACTTATAAACTTGCTATCTGCACCTATGCAGTGCCTACAAAGAAAGGCTACGGGCCTAACGAGGAGCTGCTCTCTTAGACTTTAGTATCTCTCTTCTTCATTCCTTCTGTCCCAGCACTGATTCATTTGCTGGAGAAGACTTTACCCACGGCTACCCAATCTTCTAAAAGCTACCTCCTTTGAGGATGCAGAATAGTGAAGCTAAAAAAGGGCTTTGTACCAGCTGGTGCTTCTGTCCCAACACAGCTTGGAGAAGGCGAGCAAGAAGGGACCAGCAAATGCTCACTTTCTCCTTCCCTGGGAATCTCAGTATTCTCTCTGAAGCTGCTGCCAGATCTGCCTCCCAATGCAGGCTCTACAAATGTTGAAAGAGGTAAGGACCCACAAACCCTGCATGGCTTGCAGAGGGTCAGAATAACGCGACACATCAGCAGAACACCCACCACCTTTCACTCTTGGGCTGCACTGTCTGAGCCCCAGGGATTTACAAAGACCAAGCTGTTGTCAGAGGTTTCAGGCTCTGACCTACTGTGGGAAGCAAAAGGCCCAGAGAGAAAAGGAAAAGAAAAAAAAAAGAAATGCACAGAGAAGGAAATAAAAGCAAGTGAGCTGATAAATCATGGCCATTGACAGAGAACAAAGGGGTCGTCACCTGGGAACAACCTCTGAAAGGAGAGAAAGAGAAAGGCAGAAAGAAAGAAAGGAAGGCTGGCATGACTTCTGTCTTTATATCTTATCTAAAAGTTTTGCTTTTCATTGAAATAATGACTCAGGGAGATGTTTGTATCAGTGATGTTGCATTTCACCTGGGTTGCAGGTAGAATTTGGGTTACGTGGTTTCAGAGCAGCCACATTCCTGCACTGCCTATCCTGTGCTATCAATCACTGCTCCTTTTTAAGGCTCCCAAAGCACCCAGACTCAACATTTGCTTGTAGCCACAGCTGAGGATACAACTGGTCTTTTCCAGCCTCTGCTGCTTCACAGCCTATACACATTTTCCACATCTCAGGCAAAAGTGTAACCATGAGGCTGTTACAGAGCTACCCTCCTGCTGAGAACTGTTTTACAACGTGTTTTTTTCAGAAATGGTTTTGACTCCCTACAAGAAGGTAATTTCTAATGCATGATGAGATGATCGTCTGCAATTGCAGGGAAGATGACTGTTCAGCCTCCGTCTGTGCAAAGCTCCTTGTCTTGCTTTGGCCAGGTCCCAATCAGGGTGGGAGACCTCATAGTGTCTCCACACTAAATTGTGGTCATGGGGCAATGGTTCGTTGCTGCTAGAATATGGCCCAAGAAAAAGTGGGAGTCATCAATCAAAAAGAAATGTAGAGACAACTGAGACATTTGCCTTCCAAGTGGCAGACACTCATGTTGTCACAATTTCCAGCTGGAATGACTTATTTTAGTTACACCATTGAGATCAATCTCTGGCTGCCAGCACTGCTTTTATTCATCTGGTAGATCGAAGCAAAACAAAAAACCCATCACCTACAGTTCACTTTCATTATTTTGATGAGTCTCAAACTCATTGGCTCCAGCAATTGGAGCTTCTGCCAAAAACACCTCGGCTCATTCATTAAAATTTAAGCCAACATTTCCAAACGTGGCTGCATGAGACAGAACAGCTGGATTCATTATTCTTACGACATCGCAAGTGATGTAGTTTCAAAAATGATTCCTATTCATTTCCCTAAGTGCTTAGTTAGCTCTGTCTGAGATACTGACGGCTGTGCGTTCTCAACTGACCTCATTGTCATTGTCTTCAATGAAAAAAGGAAAAAGGAGTAGGACTGGTTAAATCTGCTCTCTCAAAGCTTGATACCCAAAGCAATGCCGCACTGATTCCTGGGAATGAGCTATTTCTTCCTATCACCATGCTACCCAGTGTCTAGCTATCCCACTTGCCTATGTTTCCCAAGGCTCCAGACTCTAAACGCCTCTCTCCTTTCATAAGGAAACAGGTCCCAAACCCTGACAAACCAATGGTATAGCAATTCCAAATAAAAATATGAATTATACACAAAATATCAGCATTAACATTCCTGCCACAAACTCATAATGTCCTGAAGATATTTTCAATCAACTTTCGGAGAAGTCTTAGTAAAAATGACAGACATGGCTAAGTGGTTTGGGCACTTCAGAAAATGTTTCCTTTCAGTCATCCAGAACAATAATTAGAGCCAGAAACTTGCTGAGAGCCCAGAGATCATCTTAACTTAATGCCGTTGATATTGATCTCATGTTTACGCAAACACCATCATTGGTCAATAAAGACTATAAACGGCTCCCACATGAGTACTAATAATGAATAATAAGGCGAGTTTATATGAACCAAGGCTTGAGTTTTAATGGGAGAGTGGATTGTAAACAAGCCGTTCACTTTTAGCATTTGTTCTAATGTTCACACTACATGACAAACATTGAAATCAGCTCATTTTGGTTTCAGCAAACATTGCTGCTTTAGTGAGCTTTCTCATTTGTTTGTGACAAGCTATTTGCTTCCTGCTTTTACAGAAGGCTGCAATGTAGTAACTAACTTTTGCCATGAAGAGGAGCTGGACTAAAGTTCCCCAGAAATTCAGTTCCTCCTTTCAGCCATGGGAAAGCGGACTGTGGCCTGATTTCTGCAGCCCTTCTTGCTCCCAGCTTGTCTCTGTCCTTTCATATAGGTCTGAAGCACATCACTTGTGCATTAGATCAAAGCATCCGTGCATAACTTTGAAGGTCCTAGAGAAGGCAAGCAGAAGTTGAAATGGGGAATTTTGTAGTAGAGGACTTCTCCTCCCTGGGATTTGATAGATGGATGCATTGTGGACTAAATTCATACCAGTAACTTTGGGACAGGACTCTTCTGTCTGAGTGCAGCTGCCTGCAGTGTCCCACCTAGTCCCCATCAGCTCCCTGTGGAGCCCACTGTAGAAATTGGCACTTTTCATACACACTCATACACACAGGCTTGATCAACATAAAAAAGCTCATGCCTGTCTACTTGCTACAAGATCTTGGGTGGCTAGCTCAGACTCATGATGGTAGGTGAGATGAATCACAGAATCACAGGATGTTAGGGGTTGGAAGGGACCTCTGGAGATCACCCAAAACAGGGTCACCCAGAGCATATTGGACAGCAACACATCCAGATGGGTTTTGAATATCTCCAGAGAAGGAAACTCCACAACCTCTCTTGGAAGCCTGCTCCAGGGCTTTGGCACCCTCAGTGTAAAGAAGCTTTTACTTGGGTTCAGACAGAGTTTCCTGTGTTCCAGTTTGTTGCTCTTGCCCCTTGTCCTGTCACTGGGCACCACTGAAAAGAGGTTGGCCTCATCCTCTTGACACCCACCCTTCGATGAATCCCATCTCCCCTCGGAACTGTGCACAGCAAACCTCTTAATAACCTAAAAATTAAGGTACATCACTGTCTCCCTGCTGTTGTTATTTGAGCTGAGCTTGTCACCACTGTCCCAGGGTAACCAGCACAGCAGATATACCAAATTTTTCATGGCTAGCTTTACCTTATATACCTTCATACATAGTAAGCTTAAACTGGGTGCCTATGCTGGGTGCTATAGAAATGACTCGGTGTAAATGAATCATAGGGCTTGTTTTAATGTTAACCGAAATAGGACTGGATTCTCAAAAACGTCTCAAAATTGCCTTTTCTACACTATCTCTTCAAAATAAAACAGCCAGACTTTAAAAAGGAAATCTGCATAGAAATGCAATACCAGTAAGTACATCCAAGGACCAGTCTCTCAGTTACCATTAGGGCTTGCAGGGAAAGCAGGAATGAGTAAAATTACCTGTATATTATGCCCTTGGAATGGAGGAACTGGAGTCCGCATATGATTTCAGCAGCATAAAACCTGAGTGATAGAAGGCACAAGTTAGAATGGGTGCCTCCCAACAGGCGCCTTCAACTAGACCAAAACGATGGAAACTGTCTCCACAGGAGCCAAAATTTCATTAAGCTCCCAGAAGGCTTGGAGTGTCTCCAGAAGGCTTGGGGTAATTGGGTTTTACAGGTAAGCGATGCATAAAGGGAGATTCCCAAAAGTATGCCACATGGCCAGCAGCCCAGTTCCCACTGAAACCACTTTGTGAAACGGTAGGGATTTGAAGCCTACTCATCTTCAGGGATTTAGAAGCCACACCGCATGGCTGGCTGCCATTTTTTATACACAACTGACTCTGAGGACATGTCCATCAGTGCCTAAGGATATCTCCAGATCAGCTGTGGAGCAAAAAACCACCACCCAGCTCCTACTGCCTACCTGCCTCAAGATATGGTCCCTGTCACAAAGAAGGCAGACTGGGTGGTATCTATCCCTTATTTAGATATTTAAAGTAAATCAATGATTTACAGTGACGCACCAGACTGCAAATTACTGCAAAAGAGCAGCTATAATTTGCCATGTTCCGTAGCTGCTGCACAAACGGTAGAGTGGTCCCAGCAATGAGACAGGCAGGTGGGCATCTGGGTTTGGGGACCAAAGCCAGTCTCCTGGGCTTGTCAAACAGACCTCTTCACTGCTCAGATTTATGACTTTCTTTTGAACTGTTACACAAGATGTGAACTAGCTAGCAGCTCGGTGGCCTTTCTCTGGAGTCTTTTAGAGTTTGAGATCTTTGTTCTCAACACAGCTCTGCCTAAGGGACAACACCACATCCTGCTGCAAAGAGGCAGCATAAGGCTGAAGCACCATCACACAATGAAAGTGCTCTCCCAGAAGGGAATATAAGTATCGTACAGCTCTGTTCCTTCAGTCTTCAAGGCCTTGGCCCTTAATTCTGAACATTCAAATGCTTTTGAAAAAATCATCAAATTAAACACTGATTTAAATGAGAGTTTGGGGTTTCTTTTAATTATTAAATAGAAATTAATTCCTATAGTGGTTTCAATATTGACTTTTAAAATACCTTTTGCTTGCAAAAGGATTAAAAGCACCTTTCATTTCTTCTAATTCTTCTATTTACTTTAATCAAAGCTAAATAAATTTTTAATTCTCTGTTCGTGTATTAATTTTTTGTTTAACTTTACCTTTTTCACTTTTGATAGGTTTTATCTCTTTCCCCCCACACCCTTGAACCTTAAAGGGGAAAAGGGAAAATCCCATTACTTCTAACAAAAACCAGCTCCACCTCTGATCACTTGATGAGGAACCTCAGCTCAAGCAGGTCCTGCAGCTTGGTTACAGGCCACCCAGTGTTGTAAAGAACAAGATATTTTGTTCCACAGAGGGCTGAAAATGCATCTGTGGGATTTCTTTGATGGTGGTAAATCTGGGGTGGAGGTTGGGTCCACAATACCATTATTAGAATCATAGAAATATAGAATGGTTTGGGTTGGATGGGACCTTAAAGATCATCTAGTTCCAACCCCCTGCCATGGGCAGGGACACCTCCCACTAGACCAGGTCACTTAAATTTCCCAAATTATTGGGACCTCCAATTATGGGCTGAGCAAGAACTCAATGAGTACAACAAAGAGCAACCCCAGGGCTGCTGTAATTCATAGAAGGTTGCTTTAAAATGACTGTCATCCATGGGCCAGGTAATTAAGGTCTTAGGCACCTTTGGGGCTCTTGGATCTGAGGTGGATTGAATGGTCCTTCTGGAGCCCCTCTTTGTTTGAGGGTCTGCAGTCCTGGGAAAGGGACTGATCCAGCAAACAGGGCAACCTAAGGGACAGCTTCTATCTGGCTCAACTCTCGGCTCTGAACAAATGTTTATGGGACTGTGCTGAGGTTAGTGCAAAATACAGGAGCCAGGTCACAGCCTAGAAGGAGGTCCCCCATTTGCAGGCTAAAAGAAAAGCCTGCAGGCAGATGCAATGCTGACCAGGGTGTAGCAGCATCTGTAACACTTCCAGCCAGAAATAGCTTCTCTAGTTGACCAAGAATGCAAAGCACGGTCACGTCTGACTGAAATCAGACGTGTGGATGGGCTCTAAAAAGCCTTCTGTAGGAGGGGAAATAGGACAGAGAGAGGAAGTGCCTTGCTCCAAGTCTACCGTTGAGTCGGAGCGATGACCTGCCTGTTTTGTTCAGTTCAGAGAGAGCTGGGACAGAGAGTGATTCTGCTTCCAGCACAAGCACTGTCCCCATTTTGCAGCTGGGTAAGCTGCAGAGAAGTCAAATGGTTTGGCCAAGGTTTCCTCTACAGGACAGTAGCAGAGCTGGGAATAAAATTAGGACCCCTGATGTCTGCAGCTGATGCTTTTGCTTCAACCATGTGTGCAACCTGCAAGCCAAAAGGTAATAATAACACCTTACGTTGCTCTGGGAAGGTCGAACTTATGACAGCTCTGGATATGGAACATGAGGTCTCCTCCATTGAGGTATTCCATCACAAAAAACAGGTTTTCCTGTAGAGAATGAGACAAGATGACAATTAGGGTTGGGGAAGGGCGAGACAAAAGTGAAAAAAAACCCCAAACCAAACCCACCCAGAAAGCACTCGAAATGAGGAAGGAAAAGATTACAGCGAGACTTTTGGAAAGAAAGCAGTTTCTTTTTCAGATTCCTCATTTCTCCTCTTTGTTCTGTAAGCCCTTACGCACCCTCTCGGCTCTGATTTGTATAAACAGCAGTAGCAAACATTGCAAATCCACTTAATAACCAGCTGGTGCCATTGATTTTTACCAGCAGACCTCAAGGCTCACTAGAAGGGGATGAGTAACTCTACAGCACCTGTATAACAGAACGACAGATGGACAAGCTTCCTGGGGGACTAGCGGAAGAGGCAGAAGTAAATCTCAGGTCTCCTCTGGTTCCCAGCCCAGTGCATTATCCATTGAGTGGAGTAATCTCAAGCTGGTGTTACCTGCATTCCTGCACATCTTTGGTGGAGGCACATGGGTCTGACCTCTTCAAATTACCAGAGACAGTGGCCAGATGCAGCAATCTCTTTTAAGCACATGCTTCATTTTAAGCCTGAAAGCTGCTCTATTAAACAAGGCAAGATGTAACTTGCTAGTGGGAAGATTCATGAATTAATCATATTTCTGGATGCTCACTGAGTGCTTGCATGTCAGAGAAGCCTGGAAAAAAGATCCAATCCTTGTCCCCACTTGCATGCAACCATCAGTCATTTGTCCAGGGCAGTGGAAAACTCTGCTCCTGGTACCGAGGAAGGATGGGGGGAATCTCTGTACTGAATAAAGAGCAGAACCAATCACCAAGGTTTCCTTTCCAATCCTTGATGTACCCTTGCTGCTTCACGAGCCATCACTTCACCATCAGGGCCCCACAGAAGCCAGAGGCTGATTCAGACCAATCCCTTCCACGCTGAATTGCACCTATAAAGCAGGAGTGCCTTTTTCTGGAAGAAGAGTATCTGGGCAATAAGTTATGCTCCCAGTTTAAAATTCTGTTTCAGGAATCTCAGCTTTTGTGCATAAATGCATGGATAAAATAAAATGGAAGTAGTATTTTTTTTCTCCTCAAAAGCCTCTCTGTTCCATACACATCTGAAGTTACTCATCTCAATGCTACATTAAAATTTATTAATATCTTCCCTTTGTTGCTTATTGCTGATTTTTTTTTTTTTTTTAGGGGGGAAATAGAATATTTTCACTTATATTTTTAACAGTTAAAGGAGGATTTTTAGCCATAAGATCTAATGTTAGCATCTCTGGCAGCAAGCCAAGAGCTGGCTATTTAAAAAAAACAAGTTTTTTTTCCTTTCGAATAACAGCTGTCTGCTCTAATTTGTGCAATTTCTTTAGCCAGATCCTTTTAATTACAGTTTAATTTAAATGGATGTCTGGCTGGAAACCCCACCTGTCATTTGACAAGCACAGGGCCAGATCTGGCCTTCCGGGGAACGAATACAAATTTTTGTCAATAAACCAAATGGGTGCAGGTTTTCAGTTTGAAGGTCTTGCATCTGTAGGGGTCTGTGCACATAATTCAGTTTAAGCAAGTAAGAAGGCCAAATGGAGATGGGCAATTTAGTACAGAAATGCATAAATCTTGGAAGCAATGTGAGCTCAGGAGCCCATTCAGGAAAACACTTGAACAGACGCTCTTTGTAAAGGTACACAGGGAAGTGATGAGGTTTAGCCAACAACAGACCAGTAGCCACATGTATCACACTGGGACAGAAGAAACCTCATGGGTCTTCAAATGGGCCAGATTCAGCTTCAGTGGATTGGGAAGGAGAAAACCCCTGCATTTCCCTGGAAAGTCCACTGAGTTTGGCTACACCTTATCGCATATCTTTAAGCGTAACTTGGAAGTCCATGTTTATTCAGCAGAACAAGCAGTCATGCTCTGCTTGCTCTTGGGTTTGAGCAACCATCTGATGCATCTATTTAATTGATCTGGGGAGTCTAACTTGAAACTGGGGGCTTTGGCAGCATCCTTCTGTCATATAGAATCATAGAATGGCTTGGGTTGGAAGGGACCTTAAAAGGCATAGAGTTCCAACTCTCCTGCCATGGCCAGGGACACCTCCCACTAGACCAGGTTGCTCAAAGCCCCATCCAGCCTGGTCTTGAGGAAAGAAAGGGTGGAAAACTTCTCAGACTGACTGGCATCCAAAGATCATTATATGAACTCTGTTGCTCAACTGTCTAAAGCTATGAAGCTCAAGGCTACAAACTTGACTTAAGCATGATTAATATGTAAGATCATGGTCTACCAGGTTCTATAGAGTGGTACATAAACACTATTGAAAAGAAAAATGGCATCACTCTGACTTTTCTGCTCTAAGACTTCAAAGTTCCCCTTGCTTCTTACAAAGGTCAGTTGTCTGGAATGGCCCACTGAGAAAAATTGCTTGAGATCAGCCCTAAGAACATCATTACGAGTAGCAAGACATAATCAAGCAGTGCAAGCTGCAACAAATTATTGGAGACAGCTTCCTTAAGCCTGAGATTACAGACCAAAAGAACACATTAAAAATGGGAAGTGGCAAAAATCCATGCTTGAAACCACCGAAAATTCAACAGTGTGCTCGAGGTTAAAGGGTCAGAACGGCACAGAGGACAGGTTTGCAGATAGGCTCCAGCCTACATTTCCTCTTGTCCTTGGAGAGTTATCTGGTGGCTCCTGTCTGCTACTGCCAGGCCCTGAAGTCTGCCAGCACCTGGAGCAGGCGAGTGCATTAAGTGGGTATTTCTCAAGATGTGGCAGCTGGGATGACAAGACTTTATCCTTATCCCCTGCGATGGTCCTAGCTCAGGGATGCTAAGCAAACAAACAGGAACGTTGTTCCTGAGTGCTGAGACTTACACATCTCTGAAGGAGGCTTGGGAAGAGCACATCACCTTCACCGTGAGAGCATCCTTGGGTAGCAAATGCTCAAGTCAAACTTCTGGTCATCGTTCCAGACTCACACAAGAGAACAGAATCACACAGAACTTCAGAACACCAGGGGTTGGAAGAGACCTTTGGAGATCATCTAGTCCAACTCCCCCTGTCAAAGCAGGTTCACCTATAGCAGGTTGGATAGGAATGCATCCAGGTGGATTTCTAATATCCCCAGAGAAGGAGATTCCACAACCTCTCTGGGAAGCCTGTTCCAGTGCTCTGGTCTTATGGCAGAGTTTGGGGACACCTTTTACAACCACAGAGCTCAAGGACCATAAAGGCATTTCCTGCATTCCGTGATGGACACTGCCCCAAGATAGTTTGCACTAGTTGTCTTGAGGACATCTGTTTGTCAGCCATTCCCTAGTTCTAGATCATCTTCCAGGGGCCTTCTCCGTTGTAACAGAGGGAACACAACAAATCTGTCTGCAGGAGGACAAAATGATGCTTCTACGGGAGGCAGAACTATGCAGTTGTACAACACACAGCTAGACACACACAAAACAACACAGTTCCCCAGTTGACTCAATCCTGCCAGGTGGCGAAAGACTTTATTACTGCGAGAACTCCATTTCTTGTCCCACCAGTCCCTCCGTGCCTGTGCTGAGCTGAGCTCCTCTCTGTGGAGCCACCTGTTCTCTCTGCCTCTCCAGGACGTGGCAGGGATGGAGTTAAACCAACCTGCTTCTGTTCTGCGGGCAACCGCTGTGAGAATGAATAGTCACTATCAGAGATGCTTTCAACTTTATAAACAATGAGTATAAAGCAGGCAGCATTTAAATTGATCTTTTGAAGATACATATTATAACAGGCTCTTAAAAACCTCAAACCAGCTGGAAGCCCTCCAGAACACTTTTCTGCAGAGTTTTTCAGGTTTTGTTTTCTTTACATTTGAAAGCACTTGCATACATACAAATACACAATTTAACACCATTTACAGCAGAGAAAAAATTCTTCCCAGGCCTACCAGGAGGATGAGTACCAGAACAATTAATGCTGCAGGATAGCGTGGCTTTACCCTTGTTTAGAGCAGTTACTCGAGCAAAAGGCTCCTCAACGGATATGGACCTAACCCCACTGTGTCCTCACTGAATTAGGTTGGCCCTTGCCAAGAGAAAGGTTTGACACCGTGCAATTCCTGCAGCCGATTCTTGCCTCACATTTTCATGCAGCGGAGCCCAGCCCAGTCGGGGTGCTCATCCATGCTCATCATCATCTTTCAAGGGATAGATGGGAGCCAAAGGCCTCAGCCCTTCTCCACTACATCACCCGCTGAGTGTTGCAGTCCCATCAGAGCATCCCACCCAGTGGGAAAGAAAGCAACACATTCTCCCCTCCCCGTTTCCACTGCCATGAGGAACAGCTAACACAGGGTCACTCCTTGATAGTAGGTGACCATAGGAGGTATTAACATTGCTATTTGCACCATCTGGGGACGAGCAAAGCCAATTTGTTGCAGATTAAAGCAATCCCAGGTTCAATTTAGTTCTCTGGTCTATCTTCTGGAGATGGCAGCATTTCTTACAGCTGTCAAATAATTCAGTCTGGTCCCCGATCTCATGATTTATTTTTTTTTGTTCTAATCTTTGCACTGTCAGCATTTTTGACTGAATGTTACACTGCTCATTTGGGATGCGTAGCTTTGTGTGCCCATCTACTTGGTACAAAGCCTATGAATATATTTCATAGAAACATAGAATCATAGAATCGTCTGGGTTGGAAGAGACCCTTGGGATCATCAAGTCCAACCACCTACCCTACACTACAAAGTTCTCCCCTATACCATATCCCCCAACACCACATCTAAACGTCTCTTAAACACATCCAGGGATGGTGACTCAACCACCTCCCTGGGCAGCCTATTCCAATGCCCAACCACTCTTTCTGTGAAAGAATTATACACGTATATATATGTGTATACATAAAGAGGCAGACATGGCTGGCAATAGCTCCTTTCATTTGAGTTCTGGAATCCCAGGACCCTTCTTCACTGCTCACAGCAGACAGAGTACATCAGTCAGAGAGGCAAACTGAGTTACTGTCAGTCCTGTTGTGCAAGAGAAAGTGGATTTCCCTATCAGTGGGTGGGATCTCAGACAGAGATTCATTTTCTCAAGGCTGGATGAAAACTTCCATGAAAATTTGGAGATTAAAAAAATCACCAGACCAAAACCTAAACAGAAAGTAGTCAAATCTTTGAAACTTAAATATTTCTTCAGCTGAAAAATAGGGGGGAAAAAAGTAATGTTTGAAAAAGTCAGCTTTTTTCAGGACAAAGAGCTGAGCAGATACATTGCAGACTTTTAAAAATCTCAGGCAAAGCTGAATGTATTTTGGTCCAATTTTCCTCAGAGCTGGACAACACGAAGGCAATTAGAATATGTGTATTTAACATGTCGATCATCTATCACTTAAAAAAACCCCATGCTTGTGAGCTGGGCCCCTCTTTTCCTTGCCAATACACTCCACCTGTTCACACCACATGGACTGACACCACCTAGAAGTGTCTTGTAAAGACTTCATATTTCTGATGTTATAATTACAGCTGTTCACACCTTCTCTGGCAGAACCTTGCTGCAATCCCAAAGCTCTGCTGAGACGCTGCTGTTTCTAGTGAATCATGTCGAAATTTGGTCCAGGACTGAATGAGACCTTGCCAGTTTTCCAGCCTGTGGGTTGCAAGAGACAAAATCCTCAAAGTCTCCCTAAACTTCCCAATTCTCCCCCAGCTTTCCCATCAGATGGCTCAAGTTTTTTTTTTTGCCAACTGGCTTTGAATCTGATATTTTCAAGCTGACTTTTCCCCCCAAAAATAGGCCAGGTTGGATGGGGTTTTGAGCAACCTGGTCTAGTGGAAGGTGTCCCTGCTCATGGTGGGTGGGTTGGAACTAGATGATCTTTGAGGTCCCTTCCAACTCTAACCATTCTATGATTCTATAATTCAAGATCGTGTCTCCCAAATAGCTGAACACCAAGGTATGGGATGGCTTGTACAAGGGAAAAATGACCGCAGTGCCCTGAACTCTCTTCCTTAGACTTCCTTCCTGGTCAATGACAAAAACAGGATGCTGGCTACAAAGATATCTGCTCTGACCTCACAGGACACCTCATCTTGTGACGAAGAATTTTGCTGTGCTTTTACTTTAGTCTGTCCACTATTTTGTTGCGGTTCAGTGGTGCTGGAAGTCAAGGCTTATAACCTCACTTCCCTGCAGGATGACTTCTCGTGCAGTGCATCAGCATCCTGCAGCCATGCTCTGGTCAGAGAGGACCCTGCATTGCCTGGAAAGGGCATGTGGGCCTGATCCAGGGCTGCTCAGAGGGTCACTGGCACAGCCAGGCAACAGAGCTGAACATTGGACAGGTGTGAAACTCACATGCGCCAACCCACACACTGCGATTCAGGTCAAATAATTCTGCCCTGTCCCTCTAATGGCAAGACAAAGACAGAAGAAAAGTGAAATTGCCCTTGGAAAACTTTGCAGGAATTGCAATTTCCTCCAAGGAGAAAATTTAACAAGAAATCTCCTGAAAATATGGAAAACACTTCAGAGCCCAAGAATTTTTAAATTAGGATCACACTCCTTATTTACAATCCTTTTCTCCTTTCTGCCAATGTAAGAGATTTTAAAGTCAGTATAAAGCACATTAAAATAACATAGCATGTGAAAATGGCTCACCACCAGGACTTTGAAAAGATATAATACATTACTGGAGTAGAAATGAAATGTTTCTGTAACATTTGCTTTTAAATTGCAGCAAAGATTACTTCTCCTTTGGGTTGAGATAGTCTTCTGTGTTGCTATTTTGTGCTACAAGCCAAAGTGCCTCAAGACTTAAGTTGAAAAGTAAAGTATGCAAATGTAAAGTGTGCGAATAAAAACTTGGTCAACAAAGTAAAGAAGCGGTTAGAAACAAAAGTGACTTTCAAAAAGGGAAAGCCTATTTTTATCAGAGAAGATCAGTGAAATGCAAAAAGAAGAATAAAACATAAGCACTGGAATGCTTTTCACTGTTTTGGCATTACTAATTTTGGGACTTCACAGAATTATAAACATGTTTTTCCTCCTCTTTAACATAACAGTGTCCTTTTAAATCTAATAAAACAGAGTAGGTCTCTGAGCTTCTTGTTAAAATTCACACCATATAATTACCTCTGCTGAATATCTGGATACAAAAATTACTGACGTAAAATAAAACAGCCAAGTTAAAAGCAGATTGGGGGAAAAAAACCCACCATGCGTTTGAATTTATTCTCACGTAGCAAAACATAAGAAGTATTCTGTGTTTGGAAAGCACTGATCATTGAGCCTCCACAGGAATAAAAAGGAGCATTAGGTGCCTGGTGCCTACAAAAACCTGTCTGAAAGGCTGTCAAGCTTTACGTATTTCAGCATTCACTGATTACCTGGGTTGAGGCCAAGAAGAAACTCATCCCAGAGCTCAGAGAACTGTCAACAGATTATATGACTTTTTTTTTTCCCCCTCTGGAGACATGGGAACTACTGAGGTTCTTGTTTCAGGGTAGGAATATTCCTGTTTTTACTGTCCTTTGCAGTTGCATTCGGTACCTGAAGCAACTCAGAAACTTTGCAAGCCGAAGGATTAGAGATTCAGAAAGGCATTGACACATGCATTTCTGTTTGAAACTACTTATGTATCCAGTGATGCCTTAAAAAAAAAATAAAAATCAATTTTTCAATTGAAAATTCAAGTTTTCAATATTGAAGTCCAGAGAAGGACTACACAGCAGTGCCCTGGCTTCTAAAACAATTGCTCTAAAAGATATTACAACTGAACCATGCTGTCCTTTCAGCCATGAAAGACTATCCGTGGCTTGTCACAGCTCTCCTGCTCTGAATGACTTTCACGCGTTGAGCGATTGCTGCTTGGCTTGCAAAGGTCAGAGGAGAAAACCATAAGCTAGAAATCAATCACAGCCCAGAGCGGCTTTGGCCTGGGCAGCTCCGTTCCAGCTTCTGCGTCTGTGCACTTGAGGGCAAAATGGAGAGATCAAATAACTTTAAAGTGGCAGTGTTGACTTGGGATGAGAGGGATGGAGATGCCTTCTGTACGTCAAGAGGGCAATTCTCTGATTCTGCCCATAAGACGATGTAGGAAAAGATCATTTGGGTTTTTGAGCCTGGCACCCATGCTTTTTTTCAGGTGCCCATTGCTTTCCCATCCTGCAGGTTTTCCTTGCCTCAGCCACAGCTGGGAACACAGTCCCACCCTAAATGGCCAGTAAATCCCATCTGGCTCCTGGCATGACTCCATTTGGTCTGTCATCTTCGCGTTGTGATCTCATGAGGGATGCAGACACTTGCATGCATGCACTGCCTGAAACCAGAGCTCCAGGCTGCCACTGCTGTATCCATCCCCAACCTGACCTCCAGCTTCCAGACCAGGGCTGGACCAGGGCTGGACCACAGACAAGTCAGTTCTGCTGTAGCCACTGAAGAGTCAGCCGCTGGCATCAGCCAACGTCCCCTTGGGCACCTGGAGTTACAGGCAGCACAAGCAGCTCTCCCCGGAGTATAAGCTCCCTTGTAGAGCTGTGACTGTTGTGAATGCTTTGCCTTTTTAATTAAGTCTTGATTTGCTTTGCCGTTGGAGTTGGGTCATTTATATTTTCCTTTGAAATCTAGCCCCTCAAAAAAGGGAATTAATTTCTTTCTTCTCCAGACAAGGTTCCATTCCCAGGACATGTTGTCCTCACCAACAGTCCTGAAAGGGTTAAATGTGAATGCCTGTGCTTAGTGTCACATCGCTTATGGCAGTTCCCAGACATTCCCTGTTATAAATTTAATCTGTTTTTAAACAGGTGCAGCATCCCACGGGTGGCTGGTATGTATCTCAGAGGTTATATTTGTTTCTCCTGACCCTGTAGAAGCAGCAAGCCTCTTGCTGAGCAGGTCCTAATCCCACACCGAGCCGTATTTTGTATCACTATATCCTGGGACTGAGCAAGGACTAGGAGCATCCTAACAAAACCCTGAATGAGCAACCTTAAAAGAATAATGTTCTTCTGAATTTGAGCTCTGGGACAGCAACCATCTCTCAGGAGTGATTTGGGTAGGTTGGACAGACAAGACAATCTCTCAAAATTCCTTCCATCATTTTTTTTCATGCCTTGTGAGTGCTTTAGTGTTAACATGATTGGTTGTGGCTGTAGAAAAGGCTCTGGAAAGCTAATCAGTTGGTGGTTTGTTGCCATGTAGGGCCATGAAGATATATACATTACTTAAATGTCACTTCAATTTTGGTTTGTAGTCCTAAGTGGGATTTCAGGTGAAGATGCTTTGTGCTGCCCCTCTGAACTGCAGCCTTCACCATCAGTGGTCCTGCATGAATTAGGAAGAGTCTGATGCAATTTAACAGTAACTGAGGGGAAGAAGATTCCTAAAGTGAATGACAACATGTTTATTCTCCATAAGCAGAATTTCTTGAGTTAGCTCTGATCCAGGCTAGTTGCTGCAGCATACCACTTCATGGTCCAAGAGGTTCAGATAACACCAGTCTGGGCACTTCCGCACCGGGGCTTTTGTACATCCTCAGCCCAGGATGAGGATGCATCAGGACGCAGCCAGGACGCAGATTTTAATAGTGGATCTCTGCATAGTCACCTCAATCAGTCTGGGATGCCATAATCCTCAAATGCAACCCCCAGGTTAATGTGGGGAAGGTAGATGAAATTTCTGGAGCCACTTCCCAAGGGGTTAACCTGAAGATCCCATCCTTTAGCACCAGCTATTCCCTAACATCTAGTACATTTAAGCACTTCACCAAGTATCCATATCTCAGCAAAGTACCCTTACCCCATGGAGGAAGGTGACAGATGCTTGTCTTACCTTGGTCTGGAACGTACAGAAGACATGAGTCAGGAATGGGTGCTCCCAAGCTAAGGAGAGTACTCTCTTCTCCACCATTGTACACTCGACGTCATCATCCATCAGCACCACATCCTTCTTCAGGGCTTTCACAGCGAAATACTGGTCTGTGCTCTTCAGCTCTGCAAGGAAGACCTAGGGTGGAAACAGCTGCTCAGCAAGAGCAATGATCTCCTCCCCGAGGTGGCCGCACAGCCACATGAGGGTGGGAGCTGAGCTCTAGGGAATTCACTAGAGTAGACCTTAAAAAAGCTCATGTTTAAGGCCCAATTCTGCCATTAAGACTTTGCAGACTTTGAGTTTGTTCCCCACACCCGGAAGATTTTTACGAAGCTGAACCCCGGGGAAGGATTAGAAGGGTCCTGGTGATTACAAGACCAGGGGCTACATGCCCGCAAGGACAGGACATGTCAGAGACCCAAACACTTTTGACAACAGAAACCATCTTTATGCAAATGCTTACGAGATACATTTCCTGTTTTATGACTTTAAATAACAAAGCATAGAATATTGCTTTGTCAACATGTGAAATGCAAATGGCCTGCACCAGATCCTCAGCAGGTGTAAACTGATGTCTACCAGTAGTGAGACTGATCTATATCAGATGTGACTTTCTCCCCTTCCTCCCAGTTAGCAGGAGGCCTGAGCAGACAGGCTGGGTCCGCCGTGCTTCTGCAGAACTTCTTCTCTGAGAAGAGCAAAACACATCCCAGAGGAGGCAGGACCTCTATCTGTTTTTATGGGCAGGGAAAATGAGACACGGAGCAGCAGAGAAGGGTTTTCTAGAGACCACAGAGCAAAGGATTCTCCGCTGGAAGGCAGTGCCGGTCCTGATATCTGTGTTAACAGCCTGTTGACACTGTTTCCCATAGACTAAATAAATACGTAAGATTCATCAAAGAGGCCTTTGAAGTTCTCTACCAGACACTATTTACTGAGTAAGCTCAGCCATGTTTTAGCCCTGACAAAAGTTTTATTTACCCTTTTGGCTACCGCTGCATTTCACTTTGTAGCACTAAACAGAGCGTAGAGCCCAGAGCCTCCCTCTGTCTCTGCAGTGAATGACCAGAAATGCTAACAGTGCTGATGCTGCAGGCACCCTTTTTGCCCCCGTTTTTGTGCAGGGCACTGCTCTCCTGGGGAAACTGGGGAACCCAGTATATTTGGGACTTGTGCTGTGACTTCCAAGGTGCAGGTAGGTAACACTAGACCTCATGCAGACGGGGCTTCCTCATGGGTCTGGTCCTCAAGCTTCCTGGGCCACACAGAGCTGGAGAGACACCTCAGGCACTGAGATCTGCACACCCTTTCCCCTCTATGGGGAAGTGAATCTCACTCCAAGCAAATAAGGGCACCAGGAGCAACACCTACACAGGAAACTTGTGGGCGAAGTTTGTTGCAGAAGGGCATGAAATAGCCCATCTTCTCCACACCCACATGGTGCACTGCAGAGAGATGCAGATGTTTGCAAGCTTGGAGAGTCCATGTTAACCCAGAGAGCTGAAGCAAGATATAGAATCTGTTTCCATGGAGGTATTGAAGGCTTGACTATACAAGCCCCTGAGCACCTTTATCTGATTAGACCTGTTCTGAGCAGCAGCTTGGATTAGATGACCTCCAGAGGTTTATTCCTTCCAATGTAAATGTTTTTACGATATCTATGCTCCTGAGTCCAGGTTAGTCTGGGCTGTGGAGTTTGGGGTATTTTGGCTTAGCTCTAACTCAGATGTCTCAGCTCTGCTTCCCAGGCAAAGCGTAGACATGCCAAGTGTTTTCAAGTGTTGGAAAGCCAACACAGCAAATATTTCACCAGTTTAAGAATTGGCTGCAGCAATTGCTCCAGCTCACTTAGCAGGCAAAAAAGCAGCCCTTTCTTTAAGGCACAGTTTCCACCTTGGAAAGGTTTGGGATCTGAGCAACGTGATACATAATGATAGTCATTCTCCTTCTTGGCTGTGAAAACACAATGGTGAGTTCCTCTGAAATTGCTTCATGCAGCTCTGCACTGGCACTGAGTAACATGAATCCCCTTCCAGGGGACATCTGCAAGAAGGAGGAACAATCCACAATTCATCAAGATTAATGAATCCACTGAAAACAGGTGGTTCTTGTTTCAAAAGCACAAATTCTTGGCTGCTGCAAAATTTGCTTTATGCTCCAGCACAGATCGGAGCTGGGAAAGAGCAGTTAGCGTTCCCAGCTGGGAGTGATCCACACTCAACTTTTCAGCTAATGCTTCCACCTCCCTCTGAGCTTGCTCAGGAGTAGCTGCATGAAGGGGGACAGCACAGAGATCCTTCCCACCAGCAGCTCTCTGTGGATGCCCAGGCCCTGTCAATCTGCTGCTTTCCTCTCGTCATGGATGCTCATGAGACAGCAAACTCATGGGGCAAAGGGAAGGGCAAGGAGAATCTTCATCTTAGGCAAGGAGAAGACCGGGTTCAAGACTAAGCCATGCCAGAGCAAGGATTTTTTGAGGGCTTGAAGATGTTTTTTTCTGAAGTGGCCTTCAAACCACATGCTATTTAGTGCCATAATAAGCAATATGCAGAGCTATGCAGTGGCATCTCATGCCCTGATGCTTACCTTCCCAAAACTGCCCTTCCCCAGCATCTTGTGCAGGACAAAATCTTCAATGGTTAGTTTTAGATGTACTTGGTGCTCTTTCTGCTCCTGCGGCTGTTGTCCAAAGTCTGCCTCTATTAGAGACTCCCCTTTCATTACGCCCTCCACCGGGGTCTCCCAGGAGATGCCCTGTGGCTCTGCAACACACATCAAAGCATTCAAATAAACCCCTGTAAATCAGCAGAAAATCTCTGGAACACTTACTGGTATTGTGTTTAGAGCTTTAAAAGGGTATTTCAAATAAATAGAAATGTGGTGGCCACATCTACTAAGTAGATTTTCTCTGCTCACACATTGTTTTCTCTCCGGAGGAAATTCTACTCCAGTGTAACTCCACCTTCTTCAGTGGCATTACTCCCACTTTACAAACTCCTTCATCTGTCTTTCTGTTTTATGGCAGCAAAACATGACCAAACCCTTCATTTCTGGCTACCTGTGCTCTTCATTCCTACTTACTGGTTGCCGTTATGATGTAGTCCCACTTCTTTGAGGCCTTTTCAAGACTCTTGGCAAAGCGAGCATGTGAAACATTGGACAGCATTTTCATACCGGGTCCCTGCTCTGAATGTGAAGCTCTTATCAAATACTCCAGCTGTCCTGGAGTGGAACTACTCAGAGTTTCTTCAATACTCCATTCCCTTGGATGTACACGAACTTCCAAGAGATCCTGTCCCTTGCTGGATTTATCCCATTCACTCAAGTGCACATTTGCTGTACTGTCCTAAATTGCTGAACAGCAAAACCACTACTCAACAGACAGACCCACAGGTAAACCAGATGTGAAACCATTTGGGGCTTTACTGGTTCACATCAGCATAGCCAGTTCTACTTGTAGAAAAGAAAGAAAATAATCTCAGATGGGGAAACCATTTATTTCCCCTTGGGGGCCAAAGGGCGCTGTCCCCTTAGGTCAGATGGTACCAAAACCAGCCTTTGAGGCTCAGTAGCCTGGTGCTGCACAGTATCAAACTCACAGCACTGGTATAACGTGTGCTTTGACCGGTGCCTTCTCACATTTTGCCCTTGGTCCAATTTCCAGGATATTATCTCCACACAAAGCAGTATTAATTTGCAGTGAGAAAGTGGATGATGGCGGGGCTTGGGTTCTCAGCTTGACCTTTGGTTAGGGTTGGAGCTGAGGACCCACTGTCCCGGTCCTTGCTAGTTTTAAGTATTGATTCACTTGTATTCTTCTTTTTTCCCTCCCCTTTCTGGTAGATGCATTTCAGAGCTTGTGGGAGGCAGAAAAGCACTGTTTCAGTGCCATCATAAGTCTGCTGCAGTTACGGTACAGTTCTTGGAGGGAGACCATGAACCACGAAGCTGGAGAGGTCCTGAAATGGCCTTTTACGTGAGCTACATGGGTCTAATGGAAGATGTTGACATTTTTGGTCCTAATATCCAGAGTTCTGTGACTCAAGCACAAAGCAGTTCAACAAGGGATCTCCCCAGGAGACTGCAATTTTTGCTTAAGGCCACTGAGCCCCCAGTAGCTTTGTCCAAGGTCTGTTAATCAATGCTCTTCCCTGATCTCTCATTCACGACACCCTCCTAAATGTCCTCTCTTATAACACTGAGGGCTGTGACACCTAGATCAGCTCCTGAGTGAATGAAGTGGGGATCTGTCAATAGTTTTCAAAGGTACTGGATGTCAGTCTCCACCCAAAAATATGAAATCAGAAAGAGAACTGGCCATGGTGATCAGATCTCCTGTTTAGAGCTCGGTTTCTCTTTGAAGTTCCCAGATTTCATAGTCTATGAGTCCTAAGAAGGGAATAAATACATTATTGCCAGTGGAGGTATGAGGTGTGCTCATGTAGCAGGTCAGAAAGAGAGTTTAGAGCTGAATGAGTGGTGGTTGGTGTCTCAGATGTTGCAATGGCATGGGGGAAGTGCAAGTTTATAGAAAGGAAAGGAACCAGGTTGAGACCTAGGGTATCTGCCATGCCCAAGTGATGTGTCTGGGAAGAGCTGGTGATATCCTGGGATGAGAAAGGGTATGTCTTGCTCTAGGCTGAAAAGATGCATGAAAGATTCAATGGCTAATAAATTCCCCATCCTTGTCACCTCCTCCTAACCATGTACAAACCAAAAAATTAACAAAGTTCCATAACACTAAGTGAAACTACCTTTTTTTCCTGTTGTAGATGCTGGCAATGCCTGAAGTGGTGTTATCTCCTTCACAGGAACAGGGAAGCCAATTTCAAGAGGTCCATCCCTGGAGATCTGTTCAGTGTCGCGCTGACAGCGAGCCTGGATTACAGAAAACACCAAATTAATTTTGAGCCAAATGTCACGTTCTGAGCTTATGGACACTGGCTTCTAGGGACTGGAACAAGATGATCTTTAAGGTCCCTTCCAACTCAAACCGTTCTATGATTCTATGATTCTTGATTGTGAATGCCACAGAAGCCAAGGTCTAGATGAGGTCTTTGCTTATGAGAAGAGCATCTCTGTACCTAGCGTTTAGGGGTTTGGTAACCTAGAGGAACCCACAGCCTTCTGCGAGATGTGTGTGGGTGTTAACAGGTCTTTGCACTGCCAATATAGAGATCCCCTACTTTGCACAGGGGTCTGAGACCCTAGCTACCCCCACAAAGGGCATTTTAATTAGCAGCTTCCTTCCCAACAGTCCTCTTTGAAGAGAAATCTGGAAAAATATTAGAGGCTGGAGCATTCTGCAGCCTCATCCCTGAACAGTGTCTGGATTCTGAAGAACTCCTTGCACCAGGTTGTTGCAGAAGGTAAGAGCTTGTCTGGATTCAAAGGTGATGAGACAAAACAGGGAAGTTGTGGATGCCCCATCCCTGGAAGTGTTTAAGGCCAGGTTGGATGGGGCTTTGAGCAACCTGCTCTAGTGGGAGGTGTCCCTGCCCATGACAGAGGGGTTGGAACTAGATGATCTTTAAGGTCCCTTCCAACTCTAACCATTCTATGATTCTATGATTCTATGAAAAGCATGAAAGATAAATCCTCTGAGGGCTACTAAACACTAAGACTCCACCTGTGGCTCAAGAAGTCCCCCAAGCCTAAATTTCTGGAGATTAGAAGAGTATTTTGGGGAAAGTATCTAGCGGTTGGTTGCCCTTTTCACCTCTCAATGGTGATTCCAAGTATACAGTACAAGGCACTATAGGGAGAAAGCAGGTAGGAATCAGAAAAGCAAGAGCGGAAAAAATTCCTCTTGGGAGGTTTGGCAACACTACCTGTCACATAAAGGTGAGAAATATGCAGACCACAATCTGGTAGATAGCCTCTCAGGAAGGTATAGATGGAAAAAACACCTGCTGTATCCAATGAAGGTGTTGCCTTGCAATACTTGAGTAACCTAAATATGGAGGACTAGGTATCTACAGATTTTTTCCTTCTCTGAGCTTACACAGGAGCTGAGAGGCATTCTAACAATCCTGATTTTGAACTAGAATATCTAAATTCTTTTATGGTTTTGGGCTTGTGACAAGCTGTTTTTTCCTTCTTTTAATTCAATTTTCTGTGTTCATACAGCGTTGTTTATATGACAGTAGTATCTAGATCCTCTCCCCAAGGCCCAGGTCTCTTCATGAGAGTCCATGCTCTGGGGAGTTCCATTCCAAACAGATCAGAGTCATAGGAAAAATTGCTAAGTCATGAGCATGGAGCAGGGTAGTGACAACAAAAGGACTCAAACCAAGTTCCTCTCACTCTTCCGTGGACTCTGTTACACAACCTCAATTAGGAACATAATGCAACTACAACTGTACCTAATCAGAGCAAGAGCCTATCCAGGTCATGTCCCACCTGCAACAGGAGTCAAGCAGACACCAGGTAAAGATATAAGAAGAGCGCAGCACAAAGTCACCTCCTCAGAATATTCTCCCGATCTCCAGAGATATACAGCTCAGAGATTTCCATATGCAGCTTCAGAGATTCAAAGGCAGTGCTTTTCCATTAACAGAATTAATCATTCTATTATTCCTGAATGGATTTCTCTTCTATGAACACTGGAGATTGTCACTTGAACCCATGAAAACCTTTGGCCTCCACAAAGTGCTGAGATGAGTTTAACTACCTATTCCATGAAGGACCCATCTCCTAGTTTTTACTTTGAACTTGTTACCCATAGTGCTCCACTCAATGCTTTTATTCCTTGCACTGAAACAAACATTGAACGATTCATCCTCCTTTCTCCAGGTCACTCAAGGCTTAAAATATTTACCTGCTGGGTGCTCTCTATCATTGCCAGAGCTTCAGCCATTAGTTTCTGGTTAACTCCACAAAGGTTTGCTACTTTTGTCTGGCACTTGTGATGGACGTTCATGCTACATGCTGAAAGAAATAACAAGAGATGTCAAGACAGCAAAGAACAGGTAGGCTGTAAAGGGTATCAGGTTGGGCAGGAACATGTTCTGCTGTTGGCCAAGAGCAGAGATCAGCCACGTAAACTGCTCAACGCCTGGGCACCGCTTATATCTCATGAGATGGCACTCAGGTGGTTTCCTGGTTCTCTATGGAGATGAAGTTTTTTTTATATCTTCTAGGCAAAAGGTTGCATTTTCACATCCATCAGCCTTTGCACATACAGGCTACCAAAACTCTACAGTCTATCACCTCAGAGATAAACTGTAATCACAGAATAGGCTCTCCCCATTGGTATATGATTATGAAGATGGTGAAGGGTCTTGGGTCCATCTGATAGTGGAAATAGAGCATGCAAGTTGATACTAGGAGTGATTTTGGAAGACCAGCAGTGTCACTGAGATGTTCTTTGCCTCTCTGACCCTTTAACCACATATCTTTCTGTATACCGACAGTTGTTGTCCTCCTTGAAGAATGATTCTCCATGAAGGATGGTCCTCCTGACCACTCCTTCACCACCCTGGACGCCATCTCATACAGGTCGTGTAGATAAGTGTGATAAATGAGATTTGTCTCTTCAGATTGCCCTCCTACAAAGACAACATCTCACTCCCATGCTCAGCTCATGCCACATACATCAGGGACTCACCGTCACACTTCAGTCCTTGCCGTGCAAGGCCCCAGAGAAGCGTGCCACAGTGATCACAGAAAGTCGGGCTCTTGTAGTTGTAGACTTTGAAGCGGTGAGGCATGTCGATCTTGAAGCGCTCTTTATGGAACTGCAAGAGAAAAGCCGTATTGACAATACACTCCTCTCCACCTCAGCTCTGCATGGAAAACCAACAGCCCCCAGGATCGTAGATGGGATGTCTCCTGACCTTTTATCTTTGGGTATGACCATCAAGAAAAAAATACCTATAACTATCATTCAGATACACAAAGCCAAATATTGATACATAATAGCTGTGCAATTCGGTGGGAACTGGGCATTTTAATCCCTGGGTTTGATTTATCTGACCTGATAGCTGCTTGCATCTCAGCTGTACATCCAGACTGCCTGAATGCTCAATGGAAAATCATTACTTGTGCCATCCTGAAATAGATGTCAACATTTGTTGTCATGAATCACTCTTTGGAAAAACCTGTTTTTCTTCTTTTAGTATATAGGGAGTCAAAGGTGATGACAAAGTTGGATACCTCTGCCCTGCAAATGTCAGAAGACAGGTGAGATGAATCTCATCTCTAAACACTGTAAAAGAAGAATAGGAGCGAGGGTGGAACTGGAAGCAAAAAGTACCTGTGGGACACAATTAAGAAAAAGGGAATAGTCCTATAAAGGACTAAGTTCCATTTCTGCCCACCAAAAATAAAGTTTATAATAAACTCGTACAAGAAAAGTAAAATAAGCAATAGCGGAGCTGCTAGATCTTCCACTGACTGTTTGGAAATCTCAGATAACAGAGAGTGCGATGTTAAGGTACTGCTTTGAAAACTCAGTGTGATGTCCTGCCTAACATGCGTTAGTGAAGAATTTCCTCCAGTAAATCTCCACCTCATGTCTATGACTTCCTTCTGAGCTATACTTCATACATTAGACAAATGTCAGTTCTGATTCAGCAACTGATTATTCAGTGGCTGCATTTGAGTAAATCACAAGTAGGAGGTAATGAAACCACCAGGAACATAAAAAACAAAGGGCACAGATAGATCACACAGCTTTTAGTTCAGTAGCACCTTTCGCTTCATCAGAAGTTGTTTTATAGCGATGTAGGAGAGATCTGAATGACAATCAAGTTTTTTGAAAGCAGCCAAAAAATAATACATACCATTGTTTCTCTGCTATTGACTGCTGATCCTGTACACTTGGCTATTACTTTATCAATGCACTTCTTATGAATGGCAGCATTACATTCTGAAAGAACAAGTGTGTCATGGTGTTAATAAAAAAATGCCTTAAGAAAAGATCACGTAAAAAATGACAGAAACAAAAAAGAAAGTTTCTTACGTCTGCATTGATAGCCTTGTTTATTCAGACCCCTGAAATAAACAGAGAAATGGTTAATTCTGAATTTTCTGAAAGCCTCCACAGAAGAAAGGGGAGCAACTTTATGAAAGAAATAGAATAACCTTTACTTTTTATCAGTCTTTATAGAGCTTCTCTAATCTAAATATCTTCATTCAATCTAACTGTGGAGCAATTCTTTGTGGTTTTCACAGCCTTTTCAGCACATATTCACATTCTGAATTTCACAATAGCCACACAGCAAACTGGGCTGATGAGAAATGTCTGTGTGTTTGGCCAAACCCAAAAATATTTATAAAAAAATAAGCTAAAAAATAAAGGGAGTTTTCACAGTTGGAATTACAAGCAATGCAATAATTCTACATGTAAGATGCCAAAGGTCCAGTCCTGCTGCCTTTGCCAGCAGCAGGAGCATAGACATTCACTGAAGAAGCAGAACTGGTCCCTAGAGTTAAAAGGGGAAAATGCGTAGTTCTGTTTTCATTTACCATACAAACTCATGGCAGACGGAGCAGAACGTGGGTTGTGGAAAGAAGGTGGCTGTGAACTCATGACACTTGACATTATGGATTTTGGCCTGTTTGATGGCTCCCCTGCGCTGGTGCAAGGAAAAAAAGCCTTCAGTCTCACAGTCAGCCAGGTCCTTTGCATCTGGTGGAAAGGAAACAGAAAATTTATTAGGGTACCCTGTCCTGATCTGGCACCTTGAGAAAACACAGCTGCCAAAATACTAAGTGACTGAATCTGAAGGCTCACACACGGAAATGAATATTTTTAATAAATACTGTTTTCTGAAATACACATAAGGCTTGTTTGGATGGGCTATTTATCTATCATTCCTACAGGGACAGTAAAATTTCTTTAAACTTGGGACTCTGAGCTCCCTTGAATATTCATAATGCTGCTTTTGAAATGTAGACCAGAAATTTCCCAAGAAAAGATAACTTACAGTTAAACATAAAATTCTAAATTAGTATGGCATTGAAGAACCATGACCTAAAAAGATGTAATTATGTAAAAATTAATAATAATGTATATATGCACACACACACACGTGTACGTGTACATATATATATGGGTATTTAATTGAATCCTTTATGTGTGCATGTACGTGTGTACGTGTGTGAGCATGCCTGTATGTATGTTCCTCAGATTTTCTTTTTCTTGTTATTTTTCCATGCCAACAATCGCTTTGCTGTTTGCTGTGTCCATGCCATTATTCACAGTTCACACTTGAAACTTTTTAGAACAGCAAACAAACCAATCCTGACTACACATACACACACACGTGTGCACTTATATATGTGCTTGTGTCTACACACCTAGATATGCACACAAAGTCTCACTCTCAGTCTGTGTTTAGTTTTACTCATGCATTACACAGCCAGTTATACAGTTATTCTGTGGAAACTGCCCCCCTGTGTGATCTGATGCTGATCTTGCTGTTTATAATACAAATACAACTTGCATTTTCTGTACTTTGGCCTCTCTGATATCTTATACGAGGTGGCAAGAGAAGCCTATTCTATATTAAAGGTAGGAATGGATGAAGAAAATATCAATACAGACATGCTATTAGCTGCTCTCAGGACTTCTGTGTTTCTATAAATGGAAGGTCCTTCTAGATCTCTACACCTTACAGCTTTACCCCATGCCCGTGACAAGGCAGCAAGAACTTGGGCATCAAAGACAGGAGATTAAGATTGAGCATTTGGATGGCAACCCATTTTCTTCAACAAAGCAAAATGCATTTCACATGGACATTGAATTCTGTGGGTGGGATTTGGTTCCCAGTGAAGACACATAAATGACAGTGTGTCCCTTGTCCAGGGTGACTAAACCACTGCCATGTCCCTGGAGGTCAAGCTGGACCAGGCAACGGAGCCCAGTGAATGACTCAGCTCACCTTGCAGCAGAAATTTGCGTTTCATCAGATGAATCACTCTCTAGGTTTTTTTCCTGTTTTTGCCTAGATTGCTCTTGATCTTAAAAGCCCAACTAACACGTCTACTTAGGTGTTATCAACTGTAAATTATATCCCAGCCTTTACATCTGCCCTATAACGCACAGCATGGCACATGTTGTATGCATACATACAAGTGGAATGATTTCAGAGGGAGCTGGCTCCTTATGTATCTATTCCATCTTAGCATAATGAGAAAATCTACCAAAATCTGCCTTGCAAACCACAGAGGCACAGCCAGTCTTCATCCCCACCATACAAAACAAATTGCTTTTCTGCAGCGTTCATTTCCAACCGTTGTGACAGTTCCTATGAATAAATCAGTAATAACACAGGCACTGCTTCCAGTGAAGACACCATGTCTGCCCTACATAACCAGAAATCACATTTATCAATTAACAAACAAAATCACTTGCCACTTATTTCCAGGAAGTATCTTGCATTCATCAGCATTCGGCCTTGAGGTTTCAGTTCTAGCTGATTAAGATAAGTGAAAAACAAGAAAAAAAAGACCAATGCAATCATTAAACAGTCATTCAAAGAAGCAACAACCATTTCAGATGACTCAAGCTATCTCCTTCCCCCAGTGGGAATTGATGAATGCCAATGAACACTAATTTTTTGGGTTGCTCCTACCCATGTGGGACAAGGCAGGGTTGGAGCAACTACAGAGAGAGGAGGCTAGATCACCTCTTAGCAGACTCTTGGAGTAGCATGATAAAAGAGGTAAATGTGAGTAACCACAGAAGCTGTACACAGGACACAGGTTTTTAGACCCCAGGTCTAAAAAGCACTATCTATAGAGACAACTTGTCATTCCCAGTGGATCTTGCAAGAAAGTGGGACTACCTTGAAAAAAACCCAGCCAACTTGATAGGTACTTACAAGATGCTGAAATCTTTTAGAAGCTTTGTTCTGCAAGTCTCACTTCCGTTACAGTCAATGTGAGTGATACTACAAGTTTACTCAGGTATTTTTTGGGCCTTCCCACTGGCCCTGGAAATTCCCACCTATCTGAATCCCTATCCACAGGTGCCTTTGTAAATCTGGATCCACTTGCCTAGAAATAAGGAGACCTACATTCAAGGATTTCTTCAGCCTTAGAACCACAACTGTGCCTTCCCTCACCCACCTCCAGCACAGCCTGACCAAGGTTACCTTCACCTTCCAGGTGAAGCATTTCCCATGCACACAAAAGCAAGAAAAATGTTATTCTCTCCCCTCATGACCCTTGCAGGATGGGATATCTGGGACCACACTTGGGTCATGACTTGTATCGGGCAGTAAGTGGAGAGAAGATCTCAGGAGATGCTACCAGGCTGGGACACAACAGGAATGGGATCTCCCAACTCCATTTGACCTTGGGTCTGTTATTCTTGCTGGAAACAAGCAGCACCCCAGCCTATGTGTCCCCTCTTCTCCTCACCAGGCTGCTGCCTCCCACGGCTTTGAAGCGTGGGGTTGGAGTGATGCTGAGAAGAGCCTTTTGGTTTTCAATTCCATCCCTAAGTATCTCCATTCCTTCCCAGTTGTGTGTTAAACATGCAAATCTCTACCAAATCCTGTTCTTGGGACTCTTAAGTGACCAAGGCCTCTTTGATTTTTCTACCCTCTGCTTAACCCAAGCAGCTTAGCCTGAGAACTGGCATGAGAAATAAAACAAAAAAGAAATTCCAGGAGATCAGTTTCTTTCCAAATGTCTTTCCATTTTATTGTTATTCATGACATGGCTACAGAATACTACGTGTTAAAGACTATTATCAAGAAATTTCTTGCTTGGACTACCAGGGAACAAAACCTTACATTTAGCATCCTTATGAAGGCTGTTCCTTCAAAATTACTCCACTATAATTCCAGTGATTTTAAAGGAGTTCCTCTGGCATAATTCTTAAGTCAGGCAGCTGTGCATCAGGTACTTGATATCAGATTAAATTGTTAAAGCTGTTTCCCCAGAGCAGATAAAATAATTCACATTTAGCCACTCATATTACCATTTATTCCCAATGGGTTTCCTAAGTGAAGATTAATACATGGGCACATGAACCAGAATCCTTGCTAACAGAAGGCATATGTTTCAATACAACAGCAGCAGGTAATATAAATGTGTCATACTCTGGTTGGAAGTCTTTCCTTCAAGTCATACCCAAGTAGACTCAAACCATTATTCTTTGGATGGGAGCCCATTCCTGCTGCCCTGCTGGTTCCAGTCACAGCCTGGCATGGACACAAGGCATTCCCTTACCCCACAGCAGCTCCCCATCACGTCCTGCAAGAGGAGGTAACGATGCTCACCCATATCTCTGTCTTCCCATTGCTCTTTTTGCACCTCTCCGCGAGCACCTTGAGTTCCACCGTGGTCTCTGAAACCATTTCGGCACTTTTGTCCTTGACAACAATATGCATGACCCTGCCGTTGTTGATATGGGCATCAAAAGTGCTGTTCCAGGGTGGGTACATGGTGGGCTTCTTCTGCACGTACACTTGGCCATTTTCTGTCAACAAGAAGTGGTTTGGGTTGATTGGACTTGCTTCTCATCTGCACTAAGGCCACCACTCTCCAGTTCCTAAGACAGATCTGTGTTATTTACCCATTTTAAGGTCTCTCTCCTGGCATGGTGTGTAATGGACCATGTTAAGAGTGTCTTAGGAAGCTACTATGTGAAGTGAAACTTAGGATGGGATTTATCTCACTTTAGGCATCTACAACGTGTACGTCCATACCTTAGCTGTCTGAACATTGGCTCCATTCAGAGCCAGTGAAGAGGACATACTCAATATAAATCAATGGAGTTAGGGTGTGTTCATTTGACCAAATACAGACATCTGACTTAGAGAAGATAATTTCCACCCTTGACTCCATTAACTCTATTGAGTAGATCTAAAATGTAGACTCTGACACCATAGATACTCATATCTAATCAGGTGAATCCCATCCCAGATAAGCAGCTACATGTATCAAGTGTCCCAGGGAAACACAAAATGAAACAGGTTTGCTTCAATCCCCCCAAAAACTGGGGGCACTTTGTGATGAAGGTTCAGCTGAAGGACACGTCCAGCCAGTTGCTCCATCTCAGCTAAATCAGGGATGTTTATATATGAACTGTCTTGCAGACCTGCAACCACATCCACAGCAATGCAGAGATTTCAACCTAATAAATTTTTCCTGCACTTCTTCCTCATGCATTAATTCCTCTTCCTCCATAGCAGACACATCTTAAAGTGGTGATGGGTAAAAAATGGGTATCTCTGAGGCCTACCATTAGCTTGCAGAGAGTCATCTCTAGTTAGTTCTCTCTGAAAAGTGTTATATCCAGCTTTATTTTATTTCATACAACCCATTTTATTTCATACAGCCCTGTAAAAGGCTTGGATGCTTACTCAAGGTAAATTCTATTTCACAGTTACCCTCTGCAACTTTTCAAACCATCAAATGCTGAAGCTGGAGGAATAAGAGAATAAAAAGCAGTTGTGTGAGCAGTAGACCTGCGACTCCTGTCTCCTAAAGACCCTGATCTTATTTCCAATAATCCCAGCCTTTCCCTCATCCCACTCAGCTGGAAAAGCCCATGCAGCTGATAGCCTGGAATGTGACACGTGCTGGAGAAAATCTTGCCCTAGATAGGAGGACTAATTCAGGTTTCTGTCCTCTGCTTGGCTTTGATTTACACAAGCAGGAACTCAGGGATTTCTGAGGCTTGTACCACACCTCCAGGATGGATTAAAATTGGTAAACAAGCTTCAAAGTTATTGCAGGCAGGTGAGAAGGAGAAAAAAGGAAACAGTGATTCCTGACTGTGTAATATTCATCTCAGGAAATGAGAGAATGTTTATTGGGGAGAGAAAAAATATCAGGGCTGTGAGATATAACAAAAATCTCCCTTCATCATGATGTACACTGGTTTCCTATGAAAGGAGAAAAAAATGTCAGAGCCACTGATGTAAACTATGCTCACTAGATAAATTTAGGTTGAGAAAGTAGCTTCCTGAGGAGTGACATGCAGGATCCTGCAACCAATTTCAACTTGTTGAAATTTCACTCCACGAGCCAACACCTGGCTCGTGGGAAGTGGTTTTGCACTTGGGTCAATCACATAAAATCTATTCGAGCTCTGGTCCCCTCTGACCATCACTGCTGGTCTGCATCGCAGAACTAAGTCACGGGCAATACGACAAGAGGAAATGGCCTCAAGTTGCAACAGGGGAGGTTCAGATTGGATATTAGGAAAAATTTTTATGCTGAAAGGGTTATTAAGCATTGGAATGGGCTGCCCAGGGAAGTGCTTGAGGCACCATCCCTGGAGGTATTCAAAAGATGAGCTGAGATAGTGCTTAGTGACATGCTTTAGTGATGTTTTTTTATCAGAGTTAGGCTGATGGTTGGACTAGATGATCTTAAAGGTCCCTTCCAACCTAGACAATTCTATGATTCTATTATTCTAACTGAGCAGAGGTCATCCCTGTAAAATCACTTCTCACCCTCACTCTGTATGACAAGGGGTTGTGGAGCTAAATCTTAAGTTCAAATTCAGTTTCCCCAAAGTTCAGAGCACCTCAAACTAAGGCGAATCTGTCTATCAGTTAAGTGGGACTGACTTTTCACATACAGGGATTTAGGCAATCATATACTGAGCTCATTGTTTGCAGGCTTCATTCATTCCCATCAAGCTTGCAAATATATACTCAATGCACTCTTTCAACAAAAGCAGACATAAAAATGAGACATAAACTTCCCAGCATCACGGAAAGCAGAAATCCCAGTAAGGACCATCATTTCTTTGCTACATCTGTGAAACTCCACAGATGTGAAACAGCACTTGCAAAACAAGTGCTTTGGCTTGTGTTTTGCTCCAAAACATACGGCTTAAATAAACAAACTCCGGAATGTGAACGAACTGGCCAATATACGGGATCAGGCAGTCACCCCCAGCGCATCCCCGCTGACGTCTGTGGAATTCCGCCAGGGATTAATCTAACCCTGGGTTCCTGAAAAATAAAATAGCATCTGTCTTTCCCGGGCAGCAGCTCCCACTGTAGCTGGGAGCACTTTTCCTGGTGGCTGGCTGAGTTCAAATGCGGAGCAGGATCTTTCACGAAGCAAATGTCACCAAGACAGGTGGTGAAATGGCACCGGGCCAGGTGAGTTGTGATGGCTGAAGCCATTTTTAAAGGGCAGATTTTTTTATACCTCAGGGGTGCCTATGAACTCTGAAATGTTTTGTCACCAGTAATAAATTGCTATGACACTTCTACCTGTACGAAGGTGTGGTTTGGTTTTTTTTTTTTATTTTTTAAAGATTACATCATAAAACACCAGGGTCCCTTTCACAAAATAAGTAAACAGAAAAAACAACAAGGCTGCCCAAGATCTTTCCTGAGCTTCTGAAATTCTTTAGGGTGGCCCTGCTGTGACACCTCTGTGTCCACGGATGATGTGCATTACTCCCATCCCAGACCCTTGGGGACTTCTGTCCCAATGACTTATTCGTCACGACTGGCCAACAAGGGACAGCCTTTGGCATGAACCCAAAGTCAGAGTCAAACTCTCTTTTTTTGGGAACTAAACACATTTATCACCTACCACAGCCCTGTTTGCAAAAAAACCCCAAACAACCCCCCCTCCCTCTCACACTTCACTTTGCTAATGCTAAATATGGTATATGTCCAATCCATAACAGGACACTGCAAAAGTTGGAGCAGAGTCATCTACCAAACTGGTTCCAGCACAGAGCCTGCAGGAATTTGGGACTGGATCTATCCTGGATTCAGCTCTGGGTTTAGGCATGTCCTGCCCTGCATTCTGCACTCACTGCTATATAATAACCATTTGCCCTGAAGAAATCTTAAAAGCCACATGTCAGGGAGCGGGAGTCAGGACTGTTTCCATCTCTTACCAGTTTTGAAGCTGATTCACTCCTGCTCCTTGGCCATGCCACTTTAACCAAAATTTGCATATCAGAACATCAACATAATTTTATTTTTTTAATCCCATTGCCATTGAGTAGCAAGTGCTTTGTGAAACCAGGGAGCAGGAAAGCAAACCATGATCAAAAAAATCACAAAGCAGGGAAGCAGCTATTTAAAATATACTCAGCTAATGTTTGTCATAGAATCATAGAATGGTTTAAGTTAGAAAGGACCTTAAAGATCATCTAATTCCAACCTCCTTGCACTATACCAGGTTGCTCAAAGCCCCATCCAGCCTGGCCTTGAACACTTCCAGGGATGGGGCATCCACAATTTCTCTGGGCAACCTGTTCCAGTGTCTCACCACCCTCACAGGAAAGAATTTCTTCCTGAGATCTCATCTCAATCTACCCTCTTTCAGTTTGAAGCCATTACCCCTCGTCCTATGTCCCGAGACCTTCATTGCCTTTTTCCTTCTCTGAGTGTGCTTGAGCATGATAGCTCCTCGGGATGGTCATGTTTGAGCATGACCAATGTCAGAGCATTTCTGACATTTAGAGTTGGGCTTATCTCACTGAACATCAGACGTGTAGCTCTGAGAGGACTGTCTAAAGTGCCCTCGGAGTCAGTGGAGAGTCCTGGGCTTCTCTACACTGTGATACATCAGACCTATTATGGATGTCTTCCTCAAGATGAGATGAATTCCACTATGGAAACCCCTGTTTGTTCCTCTGGGCTGTAATGCAAGGTAGCTGACTTGCTCAGATATCAATATCCTTGCAGAATATAGGGGAGATGGAACCCACCATGGTCTCACCTTGGCTTAGTCACCCTAAATTAAGGTTAGCCATCTACACATTTAGACACCCTCTATAAGCAGCAGATTAACAGCTCCCAAGGGTGGTTCAAACTACCCTAAGAAGGGAGCCTGAGATTAATCGGTCTCGGGAGTTTCCTGCTCCTATCACTGACATGACGAGGAGTCCCTCTGTCTGCCCCACCATGCTTTGAGAAATGGCTAGACGAATGCAATTACACCCCAGGGAACAGAAATCTTCCAGCAGAAGTATGTCATTTTTCCTATACTCAATCCCACTATGCAGAAAAGTTCCCTCAAGCACATTTTTTTATTTCGTGTTGGTAGAGGTATTATTATTATTATTATTAACTCTGAGGAGCACAAAAATTATATCCCTTAATTAGTACATTTTTCTTTGTAAGATGCCAGAAAATGCTTTCAGCTCTGTGTAAGACAAATAAATATAGGTCTGTGCTGACCAAATGTATTTTATTCACTTTGGAACTGACAAGAGACTTCAATTCGAGTTATGGCTTTGAAAGGCTTCATTAAAGCAAACAGCCAAGCCCTGTGCAGAGCTGAAATAGGACATATTTGCAGTAAAAAGTGAGATCTTAGGGATATCTTGTCATGTACTATTTTCTTTCCTTTTGAATTTGTCAGTCACCACATCTTCCAGAATCTTTTAAAGTGTAATTTAAGCCAAAACAAAGTTCAATGTGATAAATGCTGACTCTTTCTAAAAAACCAAACAAATAAATAGGCAAACAAAAAGTGAAGTAATTAATTGTTTTAAAATTCTAAAATTTGGGGGTTTTAAACTACTTTAACATCCTCTAGAGGTTAGAGTAACAGAGTTTCTCAAGGTATAAAAAGGGATTTTTGAGTTGAATTGATTTTTAAAAGAATCACAGCAGTCAAGTGAGGAATTTATCAAAGATTTAAGATAAATAACAGCCAATATGAGGAATTCACTAACGCTGAAGGTCTTGATCTTCATGAATCTTGAAAAGCAGAACTGAAGAACTTTTTATCCTCTCACCGGGACATATAAGAAATAAGACATATAAGAAATGTTTTCCCAATGAAGACTCATCAGTGTTGTTCAATCAGAAAAAGTGTGCAACAATCCATATATCCAGACACAGAAAACAGCTAAGCAGTAGGTTTCGCTTTCAAACAATTTACATACTACAGCAATTACACAGAGAAATTAACTTTATCTGCAAAGACTGGGGCTGTTTGAGAGCTATTTTTTTTTAAAAACAGTGGAAGTTGCTGGATCGGTCAGTTCCTCAAAAAAAAATAAAAATGTGATAAACAAAGACAGCCCTCCCAGGATATTTCTAGAACACCCAGATTTTATCTATCTGGAGTCCCACTGACAAAATAACAACTGCTCATACAAAAGTGAAACCGAATACAGCTCAGCTCATCTGCTCTGTCACATGCTGGGACCTGTAATTCAGCTGATAATAACCTCAAACTGAAGACATAGATTTGTCGGGCATTACCTGAAAACCAGGTTGTTGTGCAGACCATACCAAACCCAAACTTGCACTGTGCTGAGACACAAGAAACACTTCACAGACCCTTATAAAGATTTACCGGAGTGCTTCCTACACACCAGAAATGACACAGAAAGGCGCACAGATGTCTTATAAAAGCTCACATGCGTATTGAACACCTCCCCACTTACCTGACTCCACAGCTTCTTTAACCATCACCGCGCAGTAAGGGTTAATCACCTCCCCCTGGGATGGCAGGTAAGGGCCACTGTCATAGTTGGACAAACCAATACGCAGAAAGGGAGACATGACAAGTCCTGTGTCAAACAAAAGACAGGCGATATTTGGGAAGAGTCTAAAAATTCCCTTGGTTTTAACCAGCCTCTTATCTCCGTCGGACAGGGGTACGCCGGCCGTTAGTTATCCATCCAACTGGAGACTCTCTGGCTTCCTCCACTGTCTAGCAAGATGATGGACTGACCCAGCGCCGCTTAACGTGCATAAGGTAGCGTAACTCAACCACGTAGTTGAACTCATCGCAGAGCTGGAAAGACCCGCAACAACAGCTTTGACTACTAGTGACTGGACACCAGCCGTCAGGAACGAGAACAACAATACACAGAAGCCAAATCGGGACTTTCTTGGCTGGGATACCCTCTGCTGTAATTTATGTTGAGTCACGCGTTTCAAGAACCCGAACGCTGTGAGAATAGAAAGGGTTTCGGGAATATAAGGCTGCTGGAAGCCTGCAAGCTGAACATGAAACTGTGAAATAACTGTGCACTATTTATATACAGCATGGAAATGATCTCGGGCATTCAACTGCCTGGGTGCTGACCCATATTCATAAGTGGAGCTATAAAGAGAAAATGCAGCTCATATGAACCGCACTGTGTAGAGAGTGGAGCAAAAAAAAAAAAAGGGATCTCAGGATAATTTTAAGCAGCTGAAAATAGAAACATATGAAATCAAGGTGCCAGGAAACACAACAAAGCCTTTGGGTTGGTCTTCTCTGTAGGCTCTTTCACAGCTTCCAGAGAGAAGATTTAGTGAAACTTGAAATTATTAACTGCTGTAGGTGGTGCCCATCATTGTGCCATCTGGGCCCAAGGACTGGGATTTACCACACACCTTTTGCGTCAACTTCTGAGCTTGTCATTCCTGGCTCCCCCTTTAGACAACAGGCAGCAAGAGGCACTTTGAATTCAGCTGCAGATGCCTATGTCTTGGACCACCAAAGTTAAAAGACACAAGTCCTATCACCAGCTGTTACCTGTCAAGTATATTGACAATAATATATTGTTTAACTAAAATGGCAAAAATTTGAATGACTTGTGGTGTGGGATGCAGCCCAAGTCTCTTCTCCTTTTTACAAATAAAATGCTTTATCCCAAGGGCAGCTTCTCTAGACTCACACAGAAGAAGATCCAGATTCACTGCTGGGAATGGCATTTTCTTACCTGTAAATGGTATTTTGCTGATAGACAAGTTCAGTCTCTGGATGGAGGGGCTTCTTTTTTCATCACAGTTGTGGACAACATGGAAAGGATTTTCTCAGCTGAAAGAACGAGGATAACTGCTCCTCTGGCTGGGTTGACTTTAAAACTTGGTCTCCCTGATCAAGGAGACAGAAGGCAAGACCATCAAGGAGAGAGGGGAACTTGAGAAACCAAGACGTAGCTCCTTGCTTGAGTGTCTCCTCCACAGCAGTGTGGAGTGATGAGTTTCCATCAGCCTTCTGTGCCAAAGTCTGGGGCGACCATAAATGTCAGAATAACTTTTTGTTAGTGCGTGGCCAGGTGTCAGCAGGTTGTTGTTTTGCTTGTGTCCTGGATATGGTGAGATCTTTTCCTTCTTCCTGTTTAATAAAATGAAGACAAACAGCTACAGTTAGCACAGAGACTGAAACACCGACTATTCTGGACCAATATTCACAAATACTGAGCGTTCACACTGTGACGTTTTCTGATGCTTTGGCAAACAGATGGTCCGTGCAGCCAATAGCAGCTATTCTCTGATAGAGATTTCAGCAGGGGAGGCTTCCCAGGAGGTTTCCCTAAATTTGTTAGCCTACTTAAGGCCAATCTATACAATGGACAGCATAGGAAGACTCCCCTTCCCATTTGAGTAGCTAACCACCGGGCTGAGTTTCCAGGAAAACAGCAAAGACCCATAAACCCTCTTGGATACTGCACTTAAAAGAAAATCTTCTGGGGAGGACAGGACAGGACAGGACAGGACAGAGAGAAAAAACCACTGTGACTCACATCTACTGTGTGAGTATCCCTGGCAATGGACAGATCATGGCCCACCAGCAGGTATCAGACCTCCTCTGAAGACTGTCCAAGGACTTCTGCATTTGGCATTGCCCTCAACTGGGAAAACATAAGTACTTTTGCAATTCTCCAGAAGCTACTGGGAAAAGCAAAGCACATGCATGTAGGAGATTAGGACAATCCTGTTCTCCTCTGGATGAGAGCAGCACCTCTCTGGAGGGTGTTTCAGAAATACATTAGCCAAGTGCATGATGAACTTGCTCTGGAAAGCCACTTGCATTTATATATTCCAGCACAGGCAGCTCTGTAAGGAGAGGCATTTGTGGCACTGCACAATAGTACAGTGAATAGTTTATGAGTGGTCCATGGCACAAAAAGGCTAAAATATCTGCCTGGACTGACAGAAGCAAAGAAATCTGATCAAATTAAGGAGGAAAAAAATCTCTTTAACAGGAAGAAATATATGTATATATATTTCCCCCCTCTGTTTGATCCAACTGTTTAGTCGTTTCCTTTGTTTCAAAAATAAGAAGCCTTCTCAGTCTAAAGGCAAAACGGAAAACAAATCAAAGGGCCTCTGGCAGCAAAAACGGAAATCCAAGTAGTTTCATGTTCTGTCTGTGCAATGTAGCATCAGTGTGGAAAGCTAACAAGAACCAAAGCCTAAGGCCAGCAGTCAAAACATCTGCATCATGCCTTTGTGTGTGATCAGAGATGTATTCTCTCTGCCTCTACCATACTCCACTAATACTTCTGTTGACTGCTGGGCAAGAGAAGATCATGTATCCTCTTCCAAATCCCCAGTTCCCACACCCTTGGCTTTAAGAGCATATTGTTCCATGGACAGGAACAGGAGGAAGAGCAGGGAGAGCTCTTCCCTTCAGCAGTCCCTCGCCAGGACTTTCAAAAATCACCTTTAAAAACTCAGGGTGCTAATCAGAATTATTAGTCAATATGTTGGGCATCTAAGAATGTAAGTGTGGCTAAAGGAAGCCACAGACTTTTTGATGACACCTCAGCACTAAAATGTAGTAACACTATTGGCTCAAGTACTAAAGAAACACAATTAGGGCTTAAAATTTGAGCCTGGCATTCATTGCATTTCAATGGAATCAGTGTAGCAACAACATAGTTAAAATTGTGAAAACATCTTGTACTGCTAAATACTCACACCACAGCTCCAAAAATCACTGGTTGGATGTGCTACAAGGTACATGTTCAGATCTGTGGGTCTGCTCCCTAAACAGTGACATTTAAAACTTTTCTTAGTCTTAAATGCTGGACACTCCCTCCCTTCCCTCCAGAGTGATGCTTCATTTTGGCTCTGTGCAATCAAGCACTTCATGAACACGTTTCCCAGTGAGGTTGTGGAGTCTCCGTCCTTGGAGATACTCAAAAGCCATCTGGATATGGTCCTGGGCAACTGGCTCTAGGTGGCCCTGTTTGAGCAGGAGAGTTGGACAAGATGACCTCCAAAGGTCCCTTCCAAGATCAACCAGCCTGTGTTTCTGTGAAAACATGGGTGGGGCAGATCTCACCTAATCCTATATGTCTACAGCATCTGCATCTCCGTGGGAAGCAGTTATCTGGGCTCCTGAAAGAGGAACAGAGAGAAAATGGCACCCTCAGATCATGAGCGGAACACATTTTAGACGCCTCCATTAGCATGCGATGAAACTGCTTCTCTCCTTTGAGAGAAAAGGGGAATGTCTGGGGATGATCTGTTCATGCAGAGCACCTCCCCTGTAGAGATCTGGCTTTGATCAGACTCCTCAAGCCACTACGTTTCAAAAAAACCCTTGCATTGTATCAGATCGAAAAGACTAATGCTGGGACTTCACATAAACCATTGCGTGAGATGTTCTGCAGCCACCAGCAAACAGGAGAGAATTTTCTACCCAGCTGCAAAGCACGTAGGTTTGGCACATCTAGTGTTAGCACTAGCAAATCAACAGCTGCCCATATAAGCCTTGCAAAGTCTGGCTAAAAGCTAGCTAAAGAGAGTTTACTGTTGTACCAGCCTCGTGTGAGCACTCTGCCCAGGGGTGAATTTCTTCACCCTGTCCAATAAATCAGACCGATAACTGGTTTCCTGCTCCTCTCTCACTGTCTTTCCTGAAACCACTTTGGCTCTGGCCCAAACATCTGTTTTCCAGGTCCTATCTCCAGCATTTGCCAGTACAGGACTGCTACTTGGCTCGCATCCACAGCTATAAACAATTAAGGAACAACACAACTCAGCTCCAGCAACAGATCACTGTAATAGCAGCAGTTTAATTTAACACTAGAAGCAGCTGCATTGGATATGGAGAATGTCTGCTTAATTTCCCAGTGGAAAGGATACCGTAAGGTATCTGAAAACTAAGGATGAAATGCATCTTCCTGTTAAAGGGCCACTTGCAACCTCTTCTCCAGTAAGGCACCAAATACAGTGTAATTGGGGTTCAGCAATACTGCACCCCGCTTTGCAGGCACAGGGGAGCTTTGCCCACTCCGGAGAATAATGCAACATATGGAAATCATTCCCAGGTTATATTAGGAAGTAATAAACTCCTTAATATCCTTAATCAATTGCAGTTAAGGAGAGGGGAAGAAATGAGCTCCTGCTCCTAGTCAGCGGAAGAACTGGGTTGAGGACAGCTGCCTTTAGTGGGATTTATGCTTTTGTCTTTCGCTGAATGAAAATAAATGCACGCACAATGGCAACTTACTGAATGAGGGCCAACTTGAGAGGGGAGGGGAAGTACTTCTGGATTTGAGATGCTGCTTTCTTAATGGCACCAAACTCTCATTTTCTAGAGGGCAGAGGGAATATTTCCAGCTCTCTCCCCTTTTCAAGGCAAAACTGCATGCAAAATGAGTTCATAATCTGAGGATCAGCATCACCAAGAGGGAAAGGAACCAGGAGTTATAGCTAAAGGGTATGAGCTTTCCTTCACCCCCTGAAAGGCATCTTCCAGCCAAAAAGGCAGGTCCTGACCCTGCAAACATCTGTTTAGATAGCTGGTGAAGACCTGCACGTGAGCATAGTTCAACACACCTCAGGCTCTTCTTGTAGATTTCAAGAGTGACAGTGAATGTCAACAGCGAAGGCTGGGGTCCCTGTCTCTGTCCCCTTACTCCTCACATCCCACAGACCATACAGTAGGAAACAGGGACCTAAATAGCTCCCTTGAGTGACTTTCATTTTGGGTGCCAGTACCACTTGTTATTTCAAGGCCAGGTTGGACGAGGCTTTGAGCAAACTGGTCCAGTGGGGAGGTGTCCCTACCCATGGCAGGGGGGTTGGAACTAGATGATCTTTAAGGTCCCTTCCAACCTAAACCATTCAATGATTCAACGGAGATCAAACCAGCCTCCTCATAAAGGAGGAAGTTCAGAAGCCCTTAGAGTGCCATCCAACATTCCTCACACTTTTCTTTTACAAGGGTGTGGATCAGGGGAGGGGGTGGAAAAGGAGGGGAGTCTGCACAGCTATTTAATTTCCCCTCTCTCCATAGTCAGCCAACCCATCCACACAATCTCACAAAGGCGGTGGAGGGAGAGGGCGAGGAAAAGAGAGATCAGCAGTCTCTGATGGGATTGGTATAATACCAGACTCCAGGCAACTAAAGAGCCTCCCAAAACTTCACGGAATGATTTAATTTCAAAGCATAGGTGACGCTCTCCACACAAACCTTTCCCCAATCCTTGCAGACACACAGGACCCAGGCAAAGTGTTTCTTCTGCCATGTGGAAATGAAGATTGCAGACTTTTCTGGGGCCAATGGCAGGCATGGGAATGGACAATTCTCTTTAAAAGTTGAGGCAGGGGAGGTTTGGATTGGATATTAGGAAGAATGACTTTACTGAAAGAGTGGTCAGGCACTGGAACAGCCTGCCCAGGGAGGTGGTTGAGTCACCATACCTGGAGGTATTTAAGAAACGTGTAGATGTGGCACTTCAGGGCATGCTCTGGTGGCAGGGATTGTAGGGGTTTTTGTAGGTGCCATTTTGGCACTGGTTCAAAACTTCTTGCTATATTTTTTGTTTTGGTGTTGTTTTTTTTTTTCTAAAATTTGAGGCACAGGTGCCTCAAATACTTCACCACCTTGTATCATGGTGGTCGTTGATGCACTGACCTTCCTGCCAGTGCCAGCATCTGCATCTATTTCTTACTTTCTCTCCCTTAAAAAAAAAAGTCCCAAGGAGAGGGGCAGGACCATAATGGGACATATTAACATCCTTCCTTCTAGAGGCACAGTTTCATGCCTATGATTAACTTTGTTCAGCAGTAGAGGTATTTTATGTCTAAATTTAATCTGGAAATCTTCTAAAGGTATTTGGTCTCAGAATCACGGAAATGTTGGGCAGGAAAAGAGCGTTTTTCTCATCCCTCTGCTACTAGCAGACATGTCTACATCATCCTTGACGTGTCTGTCTAGCCATCTGTCAGGAAAGAAGCTTCTTGTGTGCTCGGTGTTACCATGTACTCCTCAACAACATGGACGAATTTGTCACAGAGGAGCCTGGGATTGTAAGTGGAGTCCAACTGGACACCCACACCTTACTTCTGTGTGACAACAAAGGACTTTGGAGACGTATTTTACGAAACCAATTTTGGTCTAGGATTATCCCGTGTTTCTCCAGAACTTGCCCTATTGAAGGAGAATTAGTGTTTTCTCTCACTCCTCTCCAGCACTGTACATTTCCTATAAGGCACAGCATATAGGAACTGCAAATAGCTTTCTGACTGCCCGATAACTTCATTTCAGGCACACCAACAGCATGAGCCAGCTCTGGTCCACAGCCCTCAGCTGCCTTCTCCCTGCCCTGCAGACCTCCCAGTAAGTCGGCAGGAATCTCCACCACCGTAACAGGCCCAGCTCACACTTTACAATGAACACCACCACAGATATTTCAGATAATTCAGCCTTCTCCACACAGCTTTCTCTTTCAGTTTCATGTTTATCCTGCAAAATACCTTAAGAGCAGAAATACTTCTTTTGCACAGCAGAGGCTGGCAGACCTGTAGCTTCTGCCTTCATTCTCTGCTCCATCAGTCTTTGCTGCCATGGCTTCACCAAAATCACCCCCAGCAGAGGTTTTTTTTTGTTTGTTTGTTTCCATCCATCTCAGGGCTCCCTTCTGCAGATGCCACATCTGTGCCCTCTCTTGCCAACACCACTGCAACACCAACATCTATGTCTTTCCCACTCCCAATGCCTCTGGACTCCAGCCATCTCCTTAAATAAACTGTGACATATCATTCCCTCTTCCTCAGTCAGACCAGAGCTTTTTTAAAACCACATTTCTACTCAAATAAGGAAGCTCTGGCTCCAATTAGGCTGAAAGCCCTCTTCCCACTTGTAGTTTGGTGTCCCGTTCTCAGCATCAGAGCCTCAGGTGGGTTCCTGAAAGACCTTCCATCTCTACCTCTTCATATCTTTCCACTCCATTTACCACTTAGCTCACACCAACTCCCTGAGAGGTCATTTGTCAACCAGCTTCTCTCTGTGCTATGCCCTCAGTTATCTCCCTGACTGGGGGGATATAGGACACAGAGTGGGTGGAAGAATGAAATACAAAACATAGTCAAAATTCATTTTAGCCCAAAGTGCTGAGAACCCATTTTTGGGGGGGGGCTGGGGGTTTTTTTAGTTTTTTGTTCGTTTGTTTGTTTTTTTGTTTGTTTGTTTGTTTTTTTTACATCACCTTCTGGCTGCTTAAGCAAACCTTCACACTGTGTGAAGTGCTAAGTCATGATCATGCAGACAATATCTGCCTCCCTTTTCCCCAAAACTCACACTGTTTACCCTACTAATTAGCTCATGCTGTCCCCTGAGCTGAGGAGGTAGTGCAGAGCCTTGCATAAAGCAAACAACTGTTCAGTCCACCCTACACTAGCTATCTCGGTAGCACTGTGGCTCACGATCCCCAGGAGACATGAAGGGTTCACCTCAGCATCACTCTCCTAGCTCAGCTAAGCAACACAAGGTGCAAGGAAGATTCCTGTCCCTCCTGCACACACCACTTGCCAGAGAAAATCTCAGTTACCCACTCAGATATTCAGGTGCAACAGTACAGCTAGTCCTGGTGCACTCACAAAATCCCAAACAGGGACCAGCTTAAAAGCTGTGTCCCCTCTGTACAAGGGTATGAGTTACAGGCGTAGCAGCATTTGCCAAGAGGCAACAGATGATTGTTTGTTTTAGACAAATGAGATCCCTTTTACTTTGATCAGAAAAGGAATGACTTGACCAAAGAAATCAAGGCAGTGCTTTGCTCTAGAGATGACAAAGGTTGTAATCAGCTACCACCCCTTCCTCACCACCCCCAAAAGCAAGAAAGTCCCTCTTTCTGAGGTGATAGCATAGCTGCTGTCTGACATAGGACTGAGGAGCCAGAGGGGCTGTGCAAGTGGGAGCTGTACCATGAAGAGACAGATTGGTGGCTACTAGAACTTCAGCAAGCACATATGGTATTCCCTGAAAGGATTGAATTCAGAGGCTCACATCAGTACCATGGTCTGAAGCTTATTCAATTAATGCCACATCCTCCTGGTTTACCATGCCCTGAAGCTTATTCAATTAATGCCACATCCTCCTGGTTTACCATGCCCTCTGCTCGCTCCTCATCCACCACCACCACCTCTCCTCTGTGTGATTAGCAAGAGATGTCCATGAGCACATGAGCAGCTGGTGCTGCTTCTACTGCTGGGGTCCTCTGCCCAGAAAGGGACCACAGTCCCCAGGAACCACTCTATGGCAACTTCTCCCAGAGAGATATGGGTCCATCGATTGATCCTGACACACTGGAGTCCCCCTTCCTTCCCTTCTTTGCCCAAACAAACCAATATACAGCTGGGATTCCTGACACCTACAGAAATCTGCTCTGCTACCTACTCTGTACACATTTGCACATGGACTAATCACCCCAGGCTCCCTTCATAAATGACAGAAAGAAAGAGACCTGCTGGGTTTTCAATTTCCATTATCTCCATGTAGCTGACTAAAATGGGTCAAATGCCTGGTGACCTCAAATGCCTCTTTCTCTCCACAGCCAACAGAGATCAGGCAGTGAGTTCAGGTGGAGGTGCCTGTCTGGCATTTGGGCTTTTGAGACAAGAGGGGATGGCTCCCAGTCATGGTGTTTCACCAGCCAGCAGCTAAACAAATTCAAAGATCAGCTTATGGGTCTCTGTCTGCATCGAGACCCAAATGAATGCATGTATTGCAGAGAGAAAGAAATAAGCTGAGGACACAATGATGGTCTACAGCTTTGCTTAAGTACAACAGACTCTGAACCAAAACTCTCTGAAACCTTTATTTTGCTTTCTACGGGATGTGAATCTGGTTATAAATACAGCAGAAGGCCAATGCTAGTAACTAGGAACTGGAAAAACTAACATAAGCTGTATAACTGAATTTTCTAATGATGAGATTTGGTAAAAGCACCACCCTTTCCAATTTCTCTAGAAAAGACATTACAAAAAAACCACCTTGCTTTGATGAGGGGGGGACAGGGAGAAGCAGAACTGTTTTCAAGAGACTTTCTCTACCTAATTTGCTCAAATGTTTTAATAACAGCTCTAGTTGCCCTGACAATCACCCTTCCCGTGTACGAGGGGGAGGAGGGGACAGAGGAGCTGAAAACGGAAGCTGGAGGATGCACGTTCTTTACTATTTCACGAACGTTATAAATCAAAACATAAATAGCAAGTGTTACTGAAAGGGTGGGAGGGGAAAACCTGGGTAAATTCAGCTCTCGACATGCACGGGGTCCTTCAAGACAAAGAGCAGAGACTCCCACATCAGCATTTGTCTCTCTGGCTTCCGTGGATAAGTAGGGTACGACCTTGTCTAGATCCCATTCACAAGCCAGAACAAAACTCTATAAGCCTCAGCTGCTCTTTCTGTTCTCGACATATCAGGCCCAAAATGCCTCCTCTTTCGCTCAGACTGATTCTTCCCCACGGCAGCGATTCCTGACTTGTACATCAGAAGAGGAGCGGGCTCACCAGCACATAGAAACTCCACAGCAAAATCAAACGACCACATCAAAAACCTCCTCAGAAGAAAAGGCTTGAATCCAAGTGAAAAATTAATCATATGCACGTTAATTTTGAAACAAAATAGAAGTTAAATTTCTGCTCCCCGTGCACTTGCAGAAGTCCGGAGTGAGGTTCATGGGGATTTACGGTGCTAGATGACCCCAAAGCTTGGCCACCGTCCTGGTGCTGGCCGTAGAGCCCCTGAGTACCCCTGTAGATTGTTATCTGCTATTTACAAAAGCAGCAGGTCATTAAAAGACCGAGCTGAATTAGTTCTTCACTTGTGCCAAGGCAAAGCTGCAACAAGCCTGCACATTTCAGGAAAGTTTACTCCAGCCTCACATGTGTGTGTTTTTAAATAATCTTGCTGTCACTAGCATTTCTCTCTTTTCTTTTTAATTAAAAATAAAATTAAGGCCACATACCTGGGCAGTTTATTTAGGTTACAGGTTAAATTTGGCCTCTCAGACAGAGATATTTAGCTCACAGTGAGGCTAATGCTACTGCGTGTTTCGTCCCAAGGACAGAACTGAGTCCGAAGTGTTGAGATAATGCATCAACAAGGACAGACAGGAACAAAGTACACACCTACCAAACCCAAGAAAAACCCTACTGTCAATCCAAAGTTGTGAGTATATTTGTCAGGGGGGTTCTTCTCCCACAAAACAGCAGAATAACTTCACAAAATGACAAGTCAGGTGAAGCCCTAGTGTTTTGAGAACATATCCTCTTTCACCCTTGATCCCTGCATCCCCAAGATGAGCTACGTTAAATCCGCGCCCTCAGCAAATGCATGCGTGGATAGTGGTAAGACAGCTCTTCTGCTTATTAGGATGGACTGGGTTGGTTTGCTTTTCCAGAAACCATGTGGTGCAATGGCATATGAGGGAGGAACTGCATTTCCTGGCCTGGTGGGGGGTGGCTGCTCTGCAATGAAATATCCATATGTCATGACAGAAGAGGAATCTGTGTTTGATTTAGAGCTATTGTTTGGGTTATAAGTTGTCTACTGTACTGTTCCTGGATCTTTCAAATGCCTCATACTTATCAACGCAAGAAACAGAGGAGTCTGTGCCTTCATAGATGACTTCTTAGGGCTCTGATTTGGTCCACAACACTTGGCCTAGACATAGCAGTGAGGACAGGTCTATGGAGCTGGTGACCAGCGAGAACCATTTCTTCTTAGCTTCTCTGCTGAGGTCCAAAACTTGCTATATGCAGCACGCAAGGACAGTTCATTAGGTTCACTACCCTTTTCTGGCTATATCCCTTCCTGAGGGCAAGGGTGTATCTCCTTTCTGCCCTGTGCCTGCACATATGCTATAAGTGATTCTGGGTCTTGAAGGTCCTACTAAACCCAAACTAGGCATTTTGATTTTATGACATGATCTGTTGCGATCAGCAGTGCATGGACACACACGTCCCACACCAAGTGGGCCAAGATATCTTCTCTGATCCCAAGAGGAAAAACACATCTATCCCTTAGGTATATCTCCCTTCCTTGAAAGACCCTCATCCGTCCTGCCTACATGGAGCAGTCCCTACCATACGCTATCGCTGCTCAAACAGGCCACAACCAGACATGGGACTGTGCTGACACTTAAATGGTCTTGCTGACTGCAGCACAGTGCTCAGCACTGTCATTTTATTAGCATAGCCAGTAACTCCAGGCACGCAATAAAGAACATGACACGCTTGCTCTCAGGAGCGCACCCAGTGGCTCACACCAGCTATCCTCCTCTGCTTAACACCAAAGATGGTCCAGCAAGGAAAAGAAGCATCTCTGGGGGAACACGACCAGGCATCACCACTTTAGTTTGGACTGGGACTTATTTGTGCTACATAAGATGAACATTTGGGTTCACTAAGTTCACCTGGATCTCTGGAGACCTCCTCTTCCACCCTAAAAGTAAAAAGTGGCTCTGTATTGCCCCTAAGCTGGGAGTTTGAGGAAAAGGCATGATTGCATTATTGCAGAGTTTGAGTGGGTCTGCTCTGGTTCTGGGGCTACAAGCCCTCCTTTCCATGAAGAAGCAACAGGCAGAAAGGTCCTATGCCTCAGATATCACTAACAGGAGCTCATTCTGTCCCAGGCACATTTTCTGGAGGTATCTCTTTCTTACATGGAGCAAGCAACAAGGATGCTCTTGTCTTAGCTGTTTTGGCGAGGTGTGTTAAGCATGAATCCTCATGCCCAGGAATAATGCTAAGAGCCAAAGCTTCAAGAAAACTGAAGAGCACTTCTGTACAATGTGCTAGACCTAAACACAGGTGAATCTCTAGCTTAAACCTTCACCCTCCAGCAGTAGAGAGGAATGTACCAGCCGCTCTCAGCCCCACACCCACCTTTCACCATATACCTATCTATCTTCTACCCACCTGGTTGTAACCAGCACCACCTTCTCAGGCTGTCTGTCTACACGGGGTTTCTCCTGCCCCAAATTGCTGCAGTGAGGAGTCTGAGGTCTACCCTGCCTCCTCCACTCTGTGATCCACTTCTGCAGGCACGTTCAAACCTTCTCCCATGTTACCACCACCGCCTGGAACGACCTTTTCAAACCAGTTTCAACCATCATTTTTCTGCCTTTCTAAATGATAAAACCCTCCATGAGCAGCAGGTGGTGAGCCGGTGGGTTTTGTTGCCATAGAAAATTCTGACAAACATATTTCATACAGAACTCCTTTTACAACTAAAAAATATTAAATATTTTCTGAAGAAAAGCTATGTCTTTTGCTCTAGGAAACTGATGTGCAAAGTCTGAAATGTTTTGATTCAACCAATCTATCATAATGCCTCATGGAAACTACAGATAAGGTTCCCCCCATATCCTCATTCTTTTTGTCAACCAGGTTTATCCACAGGACCACATTGTCTAAGGAAACTGTTGCCAGGGACAGTGGGAATGGAGTCGTCACTTAAAGAGGTCATGGTGCATCTTGGAAGCTCCAGGTAATCAACTGAATGGAAAAGCATGTTCCATCTCTCAACTAAATTACTACGACACACAATAACAGCATTCAGAATCAAAACATTTGTGTTGTAGACCAAAATATTTCCACTAAAGAACTAAAACAGCCTGAACATTTTCTGTGTTTTGGAAAGAAAAACACCTTTATTTCTCTATTCAAATTTCTCTGTTTGAGCAACCTGGTCTAGTGGGAGGTGTCCCTGACCATGGCAGGGGGTTGGAACTAGATGATCTTTAAGGTATCTTCCAATTCTAACCATTCCATGATTCTCTTGTCCTCTAAAACCAACTGAATCCGTAAACCTGAAGCTTCCAGCTCAGACCCTGATCTTCTAACACCTTACCTGGGAGGATGTCACTAGGCCCATGAAGAGTTGTGATCTTGCAACACACAAGGTTGCAAGATTTCCTTCTTCCTTCCATCTCCTTCTTTCACCATTTCCACTTCCATATGTACGATGATTTTGCTACCTTTGCTATAACTCATTCTTACGCACATTGTAAACTCCTTAGGATGAGCTTTTTTTAAGCATTCATGCACTATCTCATCCTCAGCTCCTGGTCAGAGCAGTCGTAACTACGGACATAGTCCTGCTACTGTCATGTTTGCTGATAATTATAATGTGCTAAGTACAGAAAGGTTTTTATTGCCACCTTTTAATTCCTTTACATATCATGGAAGATGCTCCAACCACCTCCTATAGGCACCTCTCTTTGATGTCAGATGGAATTCTTTCCTTTAACAGTTAATGGTCTGGCAACCCTGGATGAAAACTGTCTGAATTTTTCATCATTGTATGTGTCTTGACTATGCTAGGAGATTATTTCAATGCAGTAATACTTTGGTAAATTAATATATATTTTTCTTGAAAAAAAGGACACTTCTTATAATTGCTTTTTCTGTTTTTCTAGTTTGTAACCATTGGGGATAGATGCAGATCTTTTTTCTTTTTCTAAACTCAAGTATTCATCGGGCATTACTGATGAGATGCAAATCAAAAAATTATGCCGTGAAAGATATAGGTTCTCCATAAGGAGTGTCTTCAGCTCCTGGAGAAGTGGCGTCATCTCCTGATGGAAGGACAAGAGTGCCCTGGCCTTGGGCAACAGAATGATCTTTTCTGCTCTGTTTCATTTGAAGCCTACACACAGCCCCAGTACCACCACTCAGTGAAGTTTATGGCCTGATTTGTGGATATCCTGAGGTTTTTCACATTGTTCTGCTGTCTGAGACACCTCTTTTTGTCCACAAGCACCTCCCAGGCAGTTCCAAGCTACTTTCTTCATACTCTTTATGCTAAGCAAGGAGGTTTCACTCCTGTTTTATAGCCAGGTCCAGACTGAGATGCAGGTCAGGTCCTTGACAGTTTTAGTGACAGTGTGATTCAAACCCCTATAGGTTAGAACACTTAGAACACCCATTGACCTGGCAGGGTGAGGATGCCCTAAACTGGTCTTAGCATTAAGACTTCCTTCACTTCCCTGATGAAACGGCAAGTTCAGCAGATGTAACAGTAGTCATAGAATCAGACCGAGTCCAACACATGGATGACCACAAGATTCATAAGGTCCCTGTTCTCACTCCTTTATCAACTGGAATTTTTTTTGCCTTTTAGGGTTGGTATTTCCTATGCATACGCTCTGACTATATTGTATCTCCCAAAGATAAGTGGGACATTGGTACTTGAAAATGATAAGGAAAAGGGGATACACTTCTTTTGAATGAATGCCAAGCAAATTAAAAGACACAATAATTGAGGCAGCTAATTGCCAAGGAGCGCGCCAGCCCAAAACAGGTCAAACGTGATGTGGAAAATGACCATTCACAAAAAACAGAAAAATATTATCTAGAGTGTATCATCTGTCCATCTCAGGGCTCTTTACGACTCAGACAAATATCAAGAAATTAACTTTAGAGATAACAGAACCCTACATCCGCACCCCACACATGGCACCGTGGTGAGACAGACAAGGTACCGTTACATGAAAGCTGCACCACTTTCGTTTCATCCCGCCCTGGGTACATCCTATACAACCCCACGCTTCTTCCACGCAGCGTTTCTGCCCAAAAGGACCAAACAAACACAGGAAAGGATTCTTACACACAGGTGGAACGAAAAATATCACCAAAACGAGATGGCACAATCCTGCCCCAGCAAGCTGCCCCAAAGCAATGGTGTTGCTACAAGGTACGATACGTATTAAAATCTCCAACAGGCCTGATAAACCACAAAATTAACACAAACAAGCAGTGATACAGACAGCATTTTGCAATTGGCTACAGAGAAGGGTTAGCAGTTTACGCTGCCTTTCCCAATATTTTCCTTCCAGCCGGCCCTACAACTAGGAGTCGGATGCTCTGGTTCGGACACAAGTGAAGGCAAACAGAGAGAGCAGCACCGTGGAATGGAAACAAACTGTCACGGAGAGCTCGTGGGCCTTCTGATGCCAATCACGAACATGATCTGGTGAACGTTTCTCCGGTGAGAACAGGCAGAGAGCACGTGAGAAACCCTGCGAGGGAACTGTGCATGCACACTAAGCGGTAGGTACCTGCGATTGCAGGATCAAAGCTCTGGTTAGTCCTACAGATGCTTTCACACATACAGGTTTGGGATGTTCATGCTACCATATTGACTTTCTCTTCCTTCTCTATTTTGAGAATCACTTTTACAAAGCTTAGGCAAAGAACAAGACTCTGCTCACCCAAATCCTGGCTTCAGCAAAGGGGGAAGCAACAGCAGAATTTTCAGCCAAGTGTTTTAACTTAGATCCACAAACACATACGTAAAAAGCCAAGAGCAGCTCCTATAGAGCAGCCCTCCTGACAAAGCCCTGAAGGGTGGTTAGTACTTCATCTCCATCCAAGGCTGCTGCAGAGCTCTTTGCAATTAAACCCAGACAATAAAGAAGAAACCAAAAAGTTCCCGTCAGAAGTTGCATTCACGGTATCAACTTCTTCAGAACAAAGTGGGAGGATGTACAGAGACTAACCTGATGCCAAGGAGGAAAAATAAGAACTTGTCATGCTGGGAGGCTAAGCTGCTGGGGCTCTCCTTCCCTCCATACCTCTTTCCTCATCTCTGCCTCTTCTAAACCTTTTCTTTGAAGCCCTCCACCTCTGATGTGACGGTGAGGCAGGCAGTGCATCCGTGAGAAGCTTTGAGAGTCAACTGAGTGACTTTCTTTGAAAGGAAACACACTTGAGGCAGAAAAAAAATAATTAGTTAGCTCCACCCTGGCAGTGTGTAGTAACTCTGTGTTCATAGCTCTCCTTGGTGTAAAGAAAAAAAAAAAAGAAAAGTTTTACCCAGTGTAGCAGTGTGGTTACAAAAACAGCCTGGGCACTGGGGGGCTGCTGAGACGCAGGACGGAGGTTTAGGAGAGGGATCTGAATCTTCAATAGAGCTTTGAAAAAAATCTCAAAGGACATGTGGAAGAGGGGAGAAAGTCTGACTAAACTCTGCATTGCTTATGGCCATGCAACTGTGGCATCGTCTTAACGCAGGGGGTCTTTCAAGCCAGAAACCTCTGCAGAGGCTGAGCATTACTTGCTTCATCCATCATGTGTCCTCACACAGCTTGGCCAAAAGGTCATGCAAGGAAAATGAGGGGTTCAGCATGGCTCAGGGAGCTTTGGCAAATGAAGGCTTGTGGACATTAAAGTCTCATGTCCGGCCTAGATACCAAAAAAGAGATAGATGCAACAACATGCCCACACTGGGATCCAGATTCAACTCTTCAGCCAATGGCAGCTCAATGGGACTGTGAGCTGTGAGCTCCAGGAAAGCAGCTGTCTTAGGAGGCCATTTGATACCTCCAGCTGAATGCAGCCCTGCTCCACCACAGGTGGGACAGGAACCTCCCTGGAGCAGGTGCTCCTTGCTGGTCCCTCGACTCAGCTCCTAAAGCACATTCCCCAGAAACTCAAATATGCCTGGTGGCCTCAAATGGGATATGGAGTCCTTTCTTCAATCACAAAGAAGGATAAAATAAATGAAATATAAAAAGCGCTTCAGGACTTCAAGAATTTGACTGCTCAAAAATACAAAAGTCAGAACGTTGCCCTATTCACCGCAAATCCACAAATAGTTCTGCTTCTCCCTCCCCCCGCCTTTTTTTTTTTTTAATAACAAGTTCAGTGAAACCTTATCTCTTCCTGCCCTAGTAACCCTACTAAATAATCTGCTATTAGCATGACTCAATTCAGTGGCTTTCAGCTGCTGAAGTTATTTTCTTTGCTACTGTTGTTTCATTGGTGGAAATTAAAAAAAAAAAAAAATTAATTAATAAAAGCCCTTAAAAAGCTTTCCACCCCTGCAAAGCATCACACTACTGGAGATTAAAGTACAGCCGATAAGTTAGTTTAGTTGCATTGTAGTTACAATTAAAAAGGAACCGACTACACCCAAGTGTTTAACTTCATTAGCATTCAACGTGCATGCAGGGAACATAACCCAGCTCTCAAGACCCAGCAGCCAGGCTGGGTTTTCGAGTCCCCTCCTTCAAAAGGAAATGCAGCTCTCAATACTCCGCAGCGGAGGAGGGCTGGAGACAGTTCATTTCTCTTTACCGCTCAAATCTGCTTTCAAGCTTACACAGCGCTAGTTTGTAGAATATTTCAAATTTGATCCGAAAATGATATATCCAGCTACTGAGATACAGCATCTCCTGTAAAACAAGACTTCTATCTGGCTGTCCTATTACATACTGCTGTAACCAAGAAACACCTACAAAACATCACAGAACCTAGCAGGGGAAAGTATTTTCCCTCTCTATTTTCCCCCAGTTTGTTTACTGTGTTGAATAACACTTTGGTTATCATCAGTTTTCATTGTTTTTCTCATTTTCCCCTCTTCTTTGTACTGCATGAAGTCACATGGGAGAGAAAACAACACTTTTTTTTTTAAAGGCAGGAAAATGTGATTATGAAACCACAAACACTCGCACATCAGGTGTAGAACTTGAAAGCAATTTAAACTCTTCTTATAAAAAAAAAAAAAAACTAAAAGAGAAAGAAAAAAAATAACTGTCTGGTTAGATTTCAAGTTGAAATCCTTAAAATCCCTTAACGAAGGAGAACTGATAGCTGGAGCAGACTGTCCTGAACCCCAGGTAAAATTAGATGCCAACGGTACCCGAGTGCCCTAAAATTCTTCGCTGTCGCTGCCCCACTGCGCACCTTCTCCCCGCACACAGCTTGTGCGCCCCGCGCTGCCCCGCGCACCCCTTGCGCGCATCGAACAGCGCTGCCCTGCGCACACCTTGCGCGCACCGCTCCGCGCATCGCCGCGCTCCCCGCCTGCGCTCCCCGACCGGCGCTGCCCTGCGCACCCCTTGCGCGCCGCACGCTGCCCTGCGCGCTGCCCTGCGCGGCCCCTGCGCCCGCTCCAGCACATCACCCCGCAGCGGCACGCCGCGCAAGCCCCCCGCCGCTCTCCGCTCCCCTCCGCCGGCAGTACCTGCTAGCCGAGCAATTTGGCCATCTCGGCTGGGCTGGGATTAGCCCGGCGTGGCTCAGCTCGGCTTCGGCACGTCTCGAGCCCCGCGCAACCTCGGCTCTGCTGGGCTCCGCCCGCGCAGCCCCGACTCAGCGCAGCGCAGCGCTGCCCGCCGCAACCGCCCCCGCCCCGCCGGGGCTGCCCTCGACGCCTCTTCCTCCTCCTCCTCCTCGGCGACACCCCGCCTTCCCATCTCCGCCCCCAGGGCCCCCCGGCCTTCTCCCGTGTTTGTGTCCGTCCCCCCCCCCCCCCCAAAAAAAAAAGGGGCCCGATCCCAGGGGGTTGGTGCTGGCTGGGGGGCGAGCATCGTGTCCCGTCCTGTGAGGGACCCCGCTTTGGGGCTGTGCGCACAGAACCCCCTTTTTCCTGGCAGGGCAACCGTGGCCGCAAAGAGGTGTTCAGCAAAATAAATAATTACAACAAGCTGATTTTTTGGTTTGGTTTTTTTTGGTTTGTTTTTTTTTTTCAGGCTGCAGAGCCCCTTGTTGTGGTTGGAGGCTGGGGGTGGGTGTTGCTGAGGGGTGCAGAGGGGAAGTAACAGGGAAGTCTTTGCTCGTTCATCTTAGAATCATATAATCACCTGGGTTGGAAGAGACCTTTAACATCATCGAGTCCAACCATCAACCTAACACTGACAAACCCACCACTAAACCATGTCCCTCAGCACCACGTCTACTCGTCTTTTAAATACCGCCAGGGATGGTGACTCCACCACTTCCCTGGGCAGCCTTTTCCAAGGCTTAATAAACCTTTTGGTGAAGAAATTTTTCCTAATATTGATCCTAAACCTCCACTGTTGCAACTTGAGGCTGTTTCGTCTTGTCCTATCGCCTGTTCCTTGGGAGAAGAGACCGACCCCCCCCTCGCTACGTCCTCCTTTCAGGTAGTTGTAGAGAGCAAGAAGGTCTCTGCTCAGCCTCCTTTTCTCCAGGCTGAACACCCCCAGCTCCCTCAGCCACTCCTCATAAGACTTGCTCTCCAGACCCCTCACCAGCTTCTTTGCCCTTCTTCGGACACGCTCCAGCACCTTGGTGTCTTTCTTGTCCCATTGTGTTACATTCGTGGCCATGGGTATTTGAAACATCTCTCTTCCAGACAGGTCCAACCTCAGATGGGTTGTTGTATGAAGGAGGGCCAGGTGGTACCTGTTCTGTGCACCCCTTTCAGAGCTTGTGGGTGTCAGAGGTGGGTTTTGCCCGGGGTATTTCGTGGGAGACCTTCTCGGCTCCAACAGTCCTATAGCTTCTTCCTGTGCCGTAAAATTAGGTGTAATGCTTAGGGTTGTGGTATCTGGAGGCGGAAAATGGCCTAGAAATCTGGGAGAGGAGCAACAAGATGGAAAGGAAACCCCAGAAATTTGGGGGACAAAGGGTTTTGGCGAAGACCATGAGAAATCATTCAGGACCACACCCAGCCTTGTAAGACTAGTGGTCTTTGCTGCCATTAACAGTCAAACAACTATGATTACAGGTATAGGAGGGGGACCTATGGATGTCCTTCATACCGCTGAGGTAACCATGGAAGACATGAAGCCATGTCCAGGTACCTTCTGTGTTGTTCTTTTCTATATTCTGGAACAATTTGAGCTAAGTATAATACCTATTCCTGTTACTAACAGGAGAGAAAAAGACATTTCATGAGGCAGATGATTTTTAATTACATAGCATTTTAGTTGCTCACACACTATTAACTTACATACCCATCCTTTCTGTCTGCATCAGAGTGAGTTATACCGGGGAGGCACGGGGTGTGGTGGTGATACTACAAGCACACAGAAGACATTCTTTCACCTCAAGTGAAGGTGAGCTGCAGATAATTAAAACCCCATGTATTTCAGAGAATCATAGAATGGTTTAGGTTGGAAAAGACCTTAAAGATCATCTAGTTCCAACCCCCTGCCATGGTCAGGGGCACCTCCCACTAGACCAGGTTCTTCAAAGCCCCATTGAACCTGGTCTTGAGCACTTCCAGGGATGGGGCAGCCACAGCTTCTCTGGGCAACATGTGCCAGTGTCTCACCACCCTCACAGTAAAGAATTTCTTCCTCATACCTATTCTAAATCTCTTGTAGGCTCCCTTCAGATACTCGAAGGCCACTCTAAGGTCTCCCTGGAGCCTTCTCTTCTCCAGGCTGAACAACCCCAACTCTCTCAGCCTGTCCTCATAGGAGAGCGTTCCAGCCCTCTCGTTATCTTTGTGGTCCTCCTCTGGACCCGCTCCAACAGGTCCATGTCCTTCTTGTGCTGAGGACTCCAAAGCTGGACACAGTATTTCCATCCCAAGCTTAAGTTTTCAGCTCCACTGGTTGCTGATGCTGTTGCTACAATTTGTCCAGGAACATGATGGTTCGGGGACCATTGTCTCCACCTGCACGGTCTGGATGAGTGCAAGCTTTGGGCACAGTGTACCCCCAGCTGTGATGCAGCCCCATGGTCTATCCCCCATTTGCTGACCCCATTGTACCTGCTATGTACACCAGACCCCACTTGGGGAACAGAGTAGGACACAGCAGCCAGTTACATGAGGGTCACTTCACCTATAGGACATGTTGCAGACTTGGAAATATTTAGGCTTAGGATTAGTTTCTGGATATCGCACATAAAACAGCGTTTTGGGCCACTTAGCTCCCAAACTACCACAGGAAACTAAAAGTCCTTAAAGCTGCATCTTTCTGGTGGAAAATATCACCACAAGCCATCATGTTTTCTTTCCTGTGTTTGAAAACCACCCACATTTTCAGTAAGAAAAAAAAAACCAACAAAATCAAACTGATTGAGCATTTTGCCTGGGCAATGGGCCTTTCTGAAGAGTTTCATTCTCAACATATTTGGTCTTTGTTGTTTGGGTTTTGAGAATGATTACTTGCTATTTATTGTTAATGTAAAGGAGGTGTGGGGGGAAAATAACAAGGGAACGCATTTAATAACTTCTGTAAAAGAAGGCAAAATATTCCTCTTTGCTTTGAATTAATTGAAAGTCTGTTAATGAGTCAATGCATTTGAAAAATAAAGAAGAAAATATAGCAGGTTAGATCATTTTCAGTGTTAAAATAACTCTAAAACCGGGCTTTTTTTCTTTTTTTTTTTCTTTTTTTCTTTTCCTCCATAAAGGTTTCTATTTCTGCTTAAAATGTGCACTGCATGTAACATGAGGTTTTCATTTCAGTCTTTTCTAGCATAAAAAAGGGGCTTTGAAAGGGCCTTAGAGATCACTTCACCCCTTCTACTCTACGGTGGGTCTGACACTCCGCAAACCACCCGTTCCCGAGAGAGGTCTGTCCACCCATCTGTCATACACTTCCAGCTTGGGAGGTCCCCGTCCTCCGCAGAAGAGGACAGGAAATGCAGTAATCTAATAAAACCGCTTGCAAAATACTCTGTGACAGTGCATATCTCCCAGGCTTCATCAGAAAAGCTTGAGTAATCATGGGAGAATCTTTCTACAGGGTCCAGTCCGATTTTACTTCCTTGGAACTCCTTGACTGCAAATATGTATTATCCCTTTCAAGCTCTAAAGAGAAATAAATCAACCAGCATGGTTTTATCACTGGTGGTGTTGCAGTCCCCTCCAAGAGTTGTTTGTCTCATAGCAAGGATCAACTGAACATATGACGCAAAATGTGTTCCCAGTCCATAAGGTTTGCTCAGCTGTGATTTTGTAAAGGTTCAAAGCTTTTTCTCAGTCCCTATTCAGTCATTTTGGGCTCACTACTATGGTTTGCCAGCAGCCAGCAGCTAGTGGCATTCAAAATAATCAATTTAAGCAGACACATAAAATGCATTTTCAGGCACAGGTTAAGGGAGCCTGCCCTCACCTGCTGGTTCCCACGCTCTGTCTCCCTCCTGCCCGTGTTCTGCCTCCCCACCCTGGGTTATGGCTTCCTCGCTTTGCTGACTCAACCGATCGCCTCCCCGCGCTCTCAGCCAGAGCAGCAAAATGGTCTGGATTTAAGAAAAACAAGCAAAGCAAAACTGAAAAGAAAAAAAGAAGGGTTGCCCTTTGCCTGTAACAGGCATCATTTTCACAGGACATGGCCACGTGAAGCGCTGAGTGAGCACAGCGGTGGTGGAGAAGAGGTGGGGCGTGTGGTGGTGGGGTGGGAGCAGGTGAAAACCTCCCCAAGCCAACTCCATAGCCAAAAGGTTCATTGTGTGTGACCACAAGCTCTAGTTGACACTGCGTGAGAGGTGTGGTGCTTTGAAACTGCTAGAAAAATACAAAGTCATTTGTAATTAAAATCTCCTCTACTTTCCTCAATAATAGTCCCCCATGGCTTGTGTGAAAGAAATATCCCTTCATTGGCTTCTGCACAAAGGCACCATCTCTAGTGAGTCTCCCTGAAATGGGTATCATTGAAAGCCGACTCCAAGCTTGGCCTGTTCCTATGTTGTTGACCACCCTTGGAGACAAACTACCCAGTTTGGGGATTGCGAGACTGCTGGCACACATATTCTGCTATTCCTAGTTCCTTTGATAGCATTAATTAATTCCATGGAGAAATCTGAAGCAAACCCAACAGTAGTCATCTTTGAAATCACAGAGTCACAGAATGGTTGAGGTTGGAAGGGACTGCTAGAGGTAATTTTGTCCAACCTCTTCACTCAATCAAGGTCACATAGAGCTGGTAGCCCAGGACCATGTCCAAACAGCTTTTGAATATCTCCAAGGATGGAGACTCCACAGCCTCTTTGGGCAACCAAATGACGTTGGGCTCTTTCTGTAATGTATTTATATGCCCTCTGGATTTACTGTCTTCCCAGTTAAAAGAACTTTAGTTTAAATTCTGTTTGGATTAGCAGAAGTCATTGTCCAGGAAGGTCACAGAGGTTAAGAGATCAGCAGGATTTCAAGTGTGCTCATGTTTATCTTTGTAACCATTGGCATTGCTATTCAGCACTGAAATTTGCATCCCTCTAGAGGGAACTCTAAAGACAAGATGACTGGGAGGTTGATCAATCTTCCGCTGCCGCTGTGCTAACAATGCAGGACTTTTTGTTTTGAGCATGAGACAGTTTTTCAATTTTAGATCTGGATGTCTGGGTTTTGAGCTTTGCTGCTGACAACTCACACCATGGTGTCCTCCCATGACTGATGTCTATACCAAGATTTAAGCTGCAGCATAACTGAAATCCGGAATAAGCATCATGGCCAGAAGATGTTTATGATGCTTGCTGGGGTTGGGCAGATGATCTCAAGCCTGGAAGATATCAGGAAGAATTTTTTCACTATGAAGGTGGTGAGGCACTGGAACAGGCTGCTCAGAGAAGTTGTGGATTCTCCATCCCTGGAGGTGTTCAAAGCCAAGTGGGATGGGGCTTTGAGTAACCTGGTCTAGTGGAAGATGTCCCTGGCCATGGCAGAGGGGTTAGAACTCAATGATCTTTAAGGTCCCTTCCAACCCAAACCATTCTATGATTCAATGATCCCCTTGGAGGCATAGTCACCTTTTTCAAATTTATGGGCTTCAGCAGCCCAGCTAGTACGGGGTCTTGCATTTGATCTAGTCATCATGCACTCATAAAGGGTTTGAACCATCCTCCCAGGAATCCAGGCTTTTAAAATTTTTATTTATTACCTGTGCAGTTTCAGCAGACAGACAGTCACAGATTCCTATTTTTCAAATAAAATAGTTTGGCAGAAAGGGCATTAGGACACCATGTTGTTACTACAAATTTGGATCTTAAATGAATGCTGTCTTGTGTAACAGTGAGGAGTTGAGAAGTTGTCTAAGGTTGTCTAAGGCAGGATCAAAGTGTCTCACATCCAGTATATTTGCACCTCATAGTTTTTAATGTATTTATCCTTATTGTGCCCTAAAAAGGAACAGGTTTCCCTCTTTTATATACAGGGGACCGGAGCTTAGGGACACAGAATGTCTAGCTCTTGGGTAACCAGTCACACATCCCCACTCTATGAGTCCCCAGACATCTTGTCTGAAGGTGTCCTTTGCACTTGGACCTGTCTGGAAGGCATGTGGTGAGAACTGACAGGTCAGGCCTGGCAGGGGAGAAGATGGAGACTTGTCCCATTGGAGAGTCTTTCCTGAGGCATGGCGTGAATTAATGCCAGAAGCAGCTCCAGGTGATGAAGACTCAGCCAAAGGAAGAGCTGATTTAGTCTGGGAAAGACTCCAGGAGCTGAGGTACCTGGTAGACACGCACACAACCACTGGTGGAGATGTAAGCACCAAGAAGACTCACCAAAAGGCATATGCAGATGCTCATTAGTGGTCTTCACAATCTCAATAGGGCTTTTTCCAAGAAAGGCTTTGAGAGAAGTCGTCAGTGGTTTATCAAACGGGGCTGTGAAACTGAGACATAGCTGGAAAGAGGTGGTGGGCTGAGCTCGCTAAACCCTGACTCAGCCCACTCTGCCTCCCTCCCAATCCAAAGTGGGGATGCTGAGCAGCTCCTCACTCTGATGCCATCCCGCAACTCCACCATCCGCTGAGGCCATGCTGTCACCTTCTTGGTGCTACAAAATGAGCACTGATCTACCTGCTGTGTTTGGTTTGCACCAGTGCCACCTCATAGCTGGGAGCAGCCAGCCAAAAAACAGCCCTTTCTGTAACTTTTACCTCTCCTCTGTAACCTACCCATGAGCAGGTGCGAGCCAAAGATGACCTATGAAGGTCTTACTTTTATTTCTCTGAATTCTCTCTGTGTTTCTCACATTAGCTTGCCTGCTAATTCTTTTGAATTGGCCTATTCAAATGAAACAAGAACGCCAGCAGACGGTGGTGTTTCCCAGTGAAATTTTGCTAATAATGAATTATTCAGTTGAGTGCTGTGGTGTTCACGGTCCTTCTAGATTTCCCAGAAATCTGCCTTTGCTGCCGAGTTAACGTAAGCTGGGGTGAAGAGAGGCTGCTGCCAGTAACATTTCAGCCCTGACCTCCTTGTGGTGAATATTTTGGGTGAGGAGTGGGTTTGCTGGCTTTCTCTCTTTTAGTGGTTAAGGTGAAAGGTCAAAGCTTTTTCTTGTTAGTGCTATGAAAATGTCTGATGTGAGTACATTTACCATCAGTGCTGGCTGATGGAAACATATTAGGCTCTGGTTAAGGGAACCGCTGTCACATCCTTTCTACTATGGCCACAAAAATCTCAAAACGATGAGTTTCCACAGTAGCCCCTCCACCAGAGGATGCTGGGTGTCCAGGATACTTTTTCCATCAGTGACCTCAGCTTTGGGGCACCCAGCAAGAGACACGCTCGACTCAATTTTCAGCAGCAGGGAAGAAAACAAGATTAAAAGGTGTTAAACTTGGTGGCCAGGAGAGCTGGTCCTCAGGGGCAGATGCTACAGAAAGCTCAGCTAGGATCAGGAAGAGGAACTTGGAGCAATGTCCTAAGCAATTGCAACGTTAGGAAGGTAGATGGACAGCTTCAATAACGTAAACCATGAACTGCTCACTCTGTCTGTCACTGGTCACGGCCAATGGTTCATAACCCACTTAGGTGCCCAAGTGTCTGCAGCACTGCTAGCAGGAGCAGAAATGGGATTTAAGTGAGGGAAGAAATAAAAGGGAGATCTTCAAACACCTCATGGCTGTGGCTTGGCTATATGCTCACTGTTCGTTATTACTTTCCGAGGAATGACCGAAGGCCGCCCCATCAACCCCTCAGAAACGTAACTCTCTGCTTTGAGTGATCCTCATGTTCACTGTGGTCAAGGGGTCTGGCAAGGTAGAGGGAAGCACCGAAAACTCCACACAGAATCACAGAATGATATGGGGTTGGAAGGGACCTCTGGAGAGAGTTACGTTTCTGAGGGGTTGATGGGGTGGCCTTCAGTCATTCCTCGGAAAGTAATAACGAACAGTGAGCATATAGCCAAGCCACAGCCATGAGTTCCGAGACCAGAGGAGAAAAAAGAGAAAGAAATTAAGAACAGATTAGTGCTGTAGGTGACCTTCAGTATGCTGTCTAAGCCATGAAGTGTGGGAAGATGAGAGGGCTGCGATGGAGCGGCAGGAAGAGCACGCGTACAGCATGGTGGTGATTCGGGGCCGCACGCAGCGAGGACACTTGCTTTGGGTAGGTGTGAACGAACACAGAGGATGTTGCCTCACTTGGGTTGGTTTCGGGGATGCCGGTGCTGCTGCCTGCCTTGCAGTACAGTGCGGAAATACCTGAGCTCATTTGAAACAAGCTCTTGTAGCTATTTCAAGGAGTTGCTCTGTGACAGTACAGATGTGGGGGAGGAAGCACTGATTGATCGTATCAAGAAGTCAATATCTGTGCGTTAGATGACAGTCTTTGTGGATTGTCCTCCCACTTCAGCAGTGAAAATGCAACTTTGAGACAACCTCTCATCCTCTGGACCCCTGGCATACAATAAAGCCTGGGCTGCTGCATCTTCCGTGCTCTTGTTGTGTGTTGGTAAACAGATGAAAGCCATGGTCCTACTTGGTAATCTAGTCAGATCTCTGTTTAGAGAAGGTCAGGATTTGAAGGGTGAAAAGACACCCTTGATGGGTGAAAAGAGCATCCTTTCCTGTAGGATGTCTCCTAGCCATGCTGTAAGGGCCTTTCACATCTACCCCACCCACCCAGTTCTGGAGCATTCGCTTATTATTAAAAGTAGGTCATCACAGTAGCGGTTCAGGCTATTTTGTCTCTGGTGGATTTGATTTGAACACTTTGCTTTCCAGACAACGATAAACACGACTGTATATGAGTAATTTTTTACCTCTGGCTTCATTTGATTCTTAGAGAGAGCTCTCAGAAAGGATTAGATGGCTGTGAGCCTGCTCGGTAGTGCCTGCTAAAGAGAGGAAAAACAAAAGATGGAGAGGAAAACCAAAAATGCAAACACTTTTCTGCTCTCTGATCCAAAGTGGTTTATCCTGTGATTTTCTTCAGGTTATATGAGAAAAAGCTCAAACATACTCTGAAATTAAATGACTGTATCATAGAAGGTTCCCCACACAGGAGGCAAGTGCAGTGCTCTAGTTGTACTTGAAGTCTGTTTCGAAGGCTGAAGTGGGACTTCGGCAATAAGTAGGCTTTGTGTTTTATCTTTCAGTACAGCCTTGCAGATGTGGACTTAATCCGGGTGTTGTGTAAGGCATCAAGGTGCTATAACACAAAAGGCCTCAGAAGTAACAGTTGAAACCAGCAATTCTTTTCATTTGTGCCTCTGGTTTGTACTCAAATGCTCTCATAATTTCTGAGCACTCTTCCATGCACAGGAGCATTAGTAAAAAGTCCTTTTCCAGGTGAGGGAATCCAGAGCTCTATCTATTAGCAGCAGAAGAGACTTAATTCTCTTGAAGTCCCAGAACGAATAAGGTTGAAGAACTAGAGGAATCGTGCAGTGACAAAAATTATTTTAAAAGGTCAGCGCACATAACCGAGACAGGAATGTCAGGTCCTACCCACCTACCCTAGGAAATACAGGGGCTTGTTTAATATTCATTGTGGGCTTTCCCTAAAAGTCAGCGCACGTTTAAAAATGTCACTGCACAAACTCTCAATTCATGTTATTTCTAAGGCCATTGCGTGTTCAGCAATGGGGAATCAGCTCCATATTGCAATTGGAAGGTCAAGGGGGCCCCGACTTTTTGTAAAGTCGGTACACTTAGCATTGAAAACTATGCATCTGGTTTTGTAATTTCATGCTAGTATTGTCCCTCTCTTCCCCCAGTTCTTTTTTATTTGAATCTTCAAGTACTTTGGGACAGTAATTGTCACTTCTACAGGTCTGGACATGTTCTAACATGATAGCTTTTCACCATGGCCTATATCAAGATGCTAGTGAAATATGAATGCTAAATAATGACTGTGATGATAAGGCAGTATATATTCCCTTTAGGAATTATGTCTTTGGCTTCTGAAATGCATGCAGAATTTCACTTTCATGAAGAACCGCCAGTCTAATTCGGACTCAACTTGTCAAGATGCTAAAGTCAAAGAGCTAGCTCCTTGTAAATCAGAAAAAGTTCATTGACTTGAGGAGGGTTGTGCTCATTTAAACCACAGTGGGCACACCTCCAATCATTTCAGAAGTCTGGATCAGTAGAAATACTTGATCAATAGAAATACTTGCATGATTTAAGTTCAGTGTCAGTGAAAGGGGTTGTTTCGTCTGAGTCGCTGAGGACAGGAAGAAAGTGCTTGTGGGAGAAAGCAAGGTAGTGAAATGTCTGGAACCAGAAGTTATATGGACTGGTCTGTGTGTGGGGTTTACTAGGAGAGTAACATAAGTTGCAGACTAAAAGCTTAATTTAAGGGGAAAAAACATGCTTTTTAAAAGCCAGACAACTTTGAATAGTGAAACCATTGTGCATTAATCTAAAGGCATACAAACAACAAAAGGCAAGGTATTAATGCATACAAATCCATATTCATACGTAGAATCATAGAATTATTTAGCTTGGAAAAGACATTTAAGATCATCCAGTCCAACCATAAACCTAACACTGCCGAGTCATATGCATGTGTAATCTGCAGAAATGTTTAGATGCACGCTGTAGCAAGGGCATCATCTACATAGGATATCAAAATAGCGTACATATATTTACAACATCCCCAGACACCCCAGGATATTGCCACAAGTGTCTACATCTAAGCCCAAGGAGAGGGCCTCATCATCTGCAGCGGCAGGACAAACAGGAGGTGGCAGCATCTTAAGGATGTAAAAAAAGATGCCCAGATGACAAAGAAGAGCTGCAGTAACAGAGCAGGCTTGTGTCCCATCTGCCTCTGTGAGTATTTATATATGTGTATGTTTTTATTCACCAGTCTCACTATTGGTTTTGCAAAGTCCTTGTCCAGATATTGGAAGAGAGGGGACAGACTTTGCAATAGAACCATAGAATTGTCTGGGTTGGAAGACACCTTTAAGATCACCTGGTTCAACCATCAACCTAACTGATAAAAACCCATCACTAAACCATGTCACTAAGCTCTATGTCAACCCGTCTTTTAAATACCTTCAGGGATGGTGCCTCAACTGCTTCCCTGGGCATCCCATTCCAATGCTTAATAACCCTTTCAGTGTAACCAATTTTCCTAATATCCAATCTAAACCTCCCCTGGCACAACTTGAGGCCATTTCCTCTAGTCCTGTCACCTGTGACTTGGGAGAAGAGACCAACCCCCACCTCTCTACAACCTCCTTTCAGGGAGTTGTAGAGAGCGAGAAGGTCTCCACTCAGGGAGACCAACGACAATACCAATGACATGACTGAGCCAGGGAAGCTCTTTCAGGCTGTCATACCTGTCCAGCCATTTTTCCTTCTCTGTTGTGAAAGAAGTGTGGAAGCAGACAGACTGACTCTTCCACACTTGAACCTTCAATCCTTGCTTCAGTGCCTCAGTACTGTGTCTGAGTCACCATCGGTCCCTCAGCTGAGAAGACTTAAGGACACAAGGGAAAATGAGAAAAATTGCAGAGGTGGGCATAGAGCTAGAGACAATGCAGGAGAGCTTTCAGAAGGTGAATGTCTGAATTTGGGGAGATAATCTGGAAGACATGGAGCAGGAGATGGAGAGGGTTGAGAACCATCCCAGGCTGATGTTGCACAGCCATTTGCTTACCACTTAAAGAGAGTTGCTACAATTTTGCTTTTGCTGTTCCTGCCGAGGACTGTGGGGTTGTGGAGGAGGAGGCTGCTCCTGTCCAACCTGACCCCAAACATCATATCTTGTTCTCCAGGTTCCTTGCAGTAGAGACGGCAGTAGGTCTCCAGCTGACCAAGCAGAGGGCTGTCACCTATGTGTCGGAGGAGTTGTAGCACTGTCTAACTGACACTGCCAATCCACTCAGAAGTCACAGCCTGGATCTGGCCTTCCTTATACCTAAACTTTGAGGTACGACTTTTATTATTGCACAGGTCTGTTTGCCCGTTCTTCGTCAGGCTGTTCTGCTGAGCCCAGTAACAAACATTTTTCCCTCCTTGCTCAAATAACGCGCTTTCCCCCACTGTGACCAGTTTGTTCAGTTTGGGTAACGACTGGTTTTCTCTGTTTGTGCAATACTCTGCAGTGTAAAGGGAGAAAGGGGAAGCGATCACTTGTGGCTGAGCACTGGGCACTATAATAAGCAGAGGGTGACGATACATGCGAGGTTGAAAGGAAGGCAGGAAGCGCTCGTTCGTAGATGAGTAGGTTTTATTCTAATTCATGTGACATATGACTGCGTTAGTCTGGGGTCAGGCAGTGGCATCCTAGAGCGGTGAGCAGACTGAAGGCCACAGCATACTAGAGACGGATAACCAGGATATCTCCGTCCAGCCTGCCAGAGATGCAGTCAGGTGTCAATCAGTCTTCCAAGGCAGTTTGATAATCAAACTGTAGACCACAGAAACACCAAAGGGATTCTGGGCTGCATCAAAAGCAGTGTGGCCAGCAAGTCCAGGGAGGTGATTTTGCCCCTCTACTCTGCTCTGGTGAGACCTCAACTGGAGCACTGCATCCAGCTCTGGAGTCCTCAGCACAGGAAGAACATGGACCTGTTGGAGCGGGTCCAGAGGAGGCCACAAAGATGATCAGAGGGCTGGAACACTTCTCCTATGAGGACAGGCTGAGAGAGTGGGGGTTGTTCAGCCTGGAGAAAAGAAGGCTCTGGGGAGACCTTAGAGCCCCTTCCAGTACCTAAACAGGGCCAACAGGAGAGAAAGGGAGGGACTCTTTATCAGGGAGTGTAGTGATAGGATGAGGGCTAATGGTTTTAAACTGAAAGAGGGGAGATTTAGATGAGATTTCAGGAAGAAATTATTTACTATGAGGGTGGTGAGACACCGGAACAGGTTGCCCTGGGAAGTTGCGGATGCCCCATCCCTGGAGGTGTTCAAGGCCAGGCTAGATGGGGCTTTGAGCAACCTGCTCTAGTGGGAGGTGTCCCTGCCCATGGCAGGGAGTTGGAACTTGATGATCTTTAAGGTCCCTTCCAACTCAAGGAAGGGTTCTATGATTCTATGATTCTAGGATTCTGTGATCATTTTCTGTGATCAACTCGTGTGTGCATGTGAGTTTTGTTTTGAATGCTTCTGTGTTCAATGTGACACAAAGAGAAGAGCAGAGCAGCCACTGCTCAACCCAGCAGGGCAGATGAAGTGCAAAGTCAAGGTCTTCACCTGCAAATGTAAAGTGATTTAATGATTGCCTCCTAGTGGAGAGTGTATAAGCCAAATTGTTTCATGAGTATTTCTGGAGTGCCATCCAACAACATAGTATGGGACGTGCTTGCTTGCGGTAGGTGCCTCAGATTTTATAATAATTCGTGCAACATCCTTGACATTAGTAAGAACTAGTTATCATGTAGGGAGTTTCAGTTTCTCTGTGATCGCCTTATCTGAATACAAATCTGAACCATCTTCAGGCATAGCTTAGGACACGAAAATACCTAACATGCTGTTTGTTGCTGTACCAGCTAATCATGTTTTTCTAAGATATTTTTTCACTGGCAGGTTATAGGTTTACTGCTTCCTGGGTTTGCCCTTTGCTGTCATGGGTCTGAGTGTCAACATAGTCATTAGGGTCACAGGGACAGGTGAACAGTCCCCAGTACAGCTCCAAAGAGGAATCTCAGACAACCTAAAAGAGCTTTTTTGCACCCTCAGCTGCTGTAAACAGAAAATAGTGATGCTATGCTTTGTCCTGGGTGAGGCTCCTCCTTTAAAGATTACATAGATTTCATTAGCGATGGGTCCTCATTGTAGATTACAAACCATGGTGCTGTGAGTTATGAGAAATTTCTGACTCCAAAATTTGACTGTCAGATGTCTAAGTCCAGCTAATCACCTAGGGCCAGTGGAGACACACAGGTGGACTGTGAGTGGCCTCACATATAGTATGGGTTTGCAACTGTCCCGGTTCGAAGTAAAACCGAACGAATTTCGTGTTCTGTAACTTTACATCTTAGCTAGGCCTCTTCTAGTTGTCTGAAATTAACAGCATATTGTGGAGAAAACTGCTTGTTCTCGGAATGATAAGATCAATGTTTGTGCTCCATGCCAAGGAATGGTATGCAGGGAGGCCCTTGCTTATACTTATTGCCATAGCAACCAAGGGCAGCCAATTTCATTATTTGCCCCCTTAGAGGGTTGGAAACGGAAAAAACGTAGAGGGGTCACATCGGTGGGGAGGAGTGGACAGGACAGGTGACCCAAACCTGACCAGCTGGGGTATTCCATCCCATCTGCCCCATGCTCAGTATAAAAGCTGAGAGATCAAAGGGTCAACCCTCTTCCTGCGATGGCCGACGTCCAGAGAGGACTCTGTCTGTCCATCTGCCTTTGATCCCGATCTGTGTGTTCCTGACTCCAGAGCTGGAATCCAGTTCCCATTCGTCACTGAGTCCAGTCTGGGACTTCCCCAGTGCCTGCCGGTGATGTGACTGTCATCCTGGGAGCTTGATACGGTTTTGTATATATTGTATCTATTTCATTATTTTCTTCTTTATTTTTATTTTAATATTAATTCTTCATTAAAGTAGTTTAGTTCATTCTAAACTTCTGAATCTCCTTATCTCTTTCTTCTCCTCTCTCCTCTTTTTGGGGGGAAGAAAGCGGGGGGAAGTCAGTCTGGAAGTCATCTGTCAGTCTGGTTTTGGTAAATTAGGCTGAAACCACAACAGCAACTCAAAATCTTCTCTTTAGGTTAAACAGACCTTCATGTCTTTCCATAGTTATTGATCTGAAGTCTGTAATTCTGAACAGAGATCCTGCAAGGTAGATGTTAGCTGAACAACAGCTGGAAAGTCGCAGCTGCATCGCAATCTGGAAAACTGGCAGTTGCTGTGGCTGAACCTGCAAACCCACAAGTTTCCTGGAAGTAGACTGGATCTGGAAATATTCAAGCAGTCACAGCATTAACAACCTGGACTTGGTCACTTCCAGCAGCAGGTTACCCTGCTAACGGAAAGAAATCATCACCCCTAAACTCTTTCTACTAGATATAGTGACATAGGAACAGTTCCAGAAGGATTTCCTTGTTATAGGTGAAGTTGATCTCCGGTATGGAGTGAGGTCCTCCCAGAAGGTGCATAGGTAAAGCTGAAGAATTTGGATGATGGAAAATTTGTTGGCAGATTTTTGATCAAACTCTTGTTGTTAAACCCTGACGCTCCCACCCTGTACAAACTTAGCACAAATATGTCTTCTTTGAGCATGGAAAAGCCAATGTTTCCAAGGGCAATTTGTTATTGGAGTTTATGGGCAGTTTTTTTATTTTTATTCCCCCAGGATGGAAAAAAAACCCAACAGTATAAAGGTATTGACTTTTCAAGTAATCCTTTCTGTCAATATAGGCCAAACAGGTTTAGACTTCAAACAATTTATAGAGATTTGCACACCTCATTTCAAGTGTCATGCAATGATCTTGATTCCACACTGCAAGTTGTTTAATTAGCCACATTAATCCACTAAGTGATGGCAAAATGTTTAGTAATGATGTCTAACTGGGGCATTGCAAAGGAACTTTGTTGTTTAATTAGGCGATAATTGATAGTGCAGAGAGTAACAGGTTATAAAAGGCTTTTGCATGTCAATTGGTTTTGTGCTGAGCGCAATACAATAGCTTTTAAATGGCCTGTTCAAATTAATTGCCATTATTATGGTACATAGATTTAAGAGGGCCCATTATTCATGAAAAATTTTATTTTAGCATTTCTTTAGATCTAGCTAATTAGATGTAGGGATAATGAAAGGTACCTGGAAGGAATGGAGAGGTGGTGAATTAACCATCTGACACAGAATTAGCCATAGTAGTTGCACTGACTGAGGAATCAGCTCCATGAGGAACCTTGGACATGGAACTGTTCAGGCTTCATCTTTCTAGTGATTTTAATGTAGCTACTATTTAGGAGCCCGAATACTCATGTGATCTGGGCTGTGGAATCCAGGTAGGTCCTTGGTGCTGAAGATGGTTGTGTCTTGTCTGAGACGGTGATGCCTGTCAAAGTCAAGGTCCTTGCTTATTCATTTCCATCATGGAATAATTTTGGGTGAGCTCAACCCTCCCGAAGTCAGTGGCTGTCCCTTCATGGACTTTGAGGGCTTCTGGCTTGGGTCCTAAGGAGGGTCTGAAGAGCAAAACTCAAACAGAAAAGGTACTGAAGGCAACTGGGAGAGGAGAAGGCAGTTATTGATCCCTCATGTCCCTGGAGATTTGGCACAGGAGGGATCATCCTGGTGGGCAGAGCCACAGCATTAGACTGTCAATGAGAAAAATGTTTGTTACAGGGCTCTTCTGGACACAAGGAATCTCAGGTGATGCTATCCATTCCTACCACAATTCAGTGTCTTGTCTTCACTTCTACTCCATGACCTGGCAGAGCACAGCCACTGTTTGCAGCTTCACTACACAATTTGCCAAGTCAGGAATATATATGGGAGTTGAACTGCTGTTATGTGTGTTTAGCATCAGAGAACACATAGGCAAAGCACGTATTTGAAGACAATAACTCAAACCACTGTCATGGCATTTCAGTAGCTTTTAATGGTTGATACAGTTTTGCTAAAGATGCAAATTTGGAAGTCCTGCTTTGCCTGAGTTGACTCAAATGGATGGGGTTCTTCTCCTCTAACTTTAGTTATCTCCCTATGAGGAGGCTGCTGAGGCTCCAAGGTTGTCATTGGAGATCTAGTCAATAGTCAGTGGACTTTAAGTGCAATTTAATTGACTGAACGTGGACATTTAGTTCAGTGGGATAAACTGCACCATGAACATCATTGATTGTCTTCCTTCTTGACACATATGCAATCAAACTTAATCCTTTTACCATACATTCAGCATCTCATTTTCTTTACCACTAGAAGATGATTTTTCATCACAACAAAGCTGAAGCTTCTGACTTCTTATCCTGTGATACGACACAGACCCATAAACAACACATAAGAGAAGATTGCCCGCAGTGTTTTCTAGTACAAGAACATCAAATTATCATCAAAGTATATGAAAGAAACAGGTTCAAGAAAACATGCAGAGGTAGTTCTTCGTTCAGCATGCAAGATCTGTAATGAAGTTATGAAACCTCTCACTGGAGGATGTTGTGACCACTGCAAGCTTAGGCAGGTTCAAAATGCACACGGATAAAAATCCCTTAAGGGTTATTACATTCCAGTAAACCCTCTTAAGCTTAGGAAGTCCTGGAAATCCAACTTGCTGGAGGCTGAGAATATCAAAGGAAGTATTACTATGTGTTTCTCCTATTATAATTTTCTGTAGTTCATTTGCCATTAATAACTCTCAGAGACTGGGTGCCCTCTTGCCTGCACTGAATCTGTCTTGTATTAATGGTAAATTGTTCCAATTCGGTGTACTTTTCCTTGTAGATGATGTCTTCTTAGCCTCCAAGGTCTTTCTTGACATTCTGTTCTGTTCCACACCTTTCCTGAAGAGTAGGCTCCAAGCTGGACTTCATCCTCCATGGATACCAAGCTAAAATCACATACAACAGGTTTGCCTCACTTTTTTTTTTGGAGTCTGTGCTGTCATTTCTACACCACAAAGTGTTGTTTCCTTTGGGTATAAATATCTCTCGTGAACAGATGCAAGCTGGTGTAAATCTAAGGTATGCAAATCAATGTGGTATAAGAACATCTGCTCTGCCAGCATGCTAATGGGGGAAGGAAATGAGGGATTTGTAGTCCTGGACACTTTCCAGATAAATCCATTCCTGTGAAGACGTGGCCATCCACCTCTAGTTGTCCTCACCATACACTACCCCATCCCTGGTAAAAGTGGCTGGTATACCGAACAGCTGGGATAGAAATGTCACTTATATGGCTAAAGGACCAGTGGATGGTTATGGTAGCTGCTGGAGGCTTGATGTATGATCTCCCTCTCCTGATCATGGAATTTATCCAATACCTGTGCCTCCACACCTGACTTGCCCATCGGGCTCGGCAGAGACCCTGGGTGCTAGCACATCTCTGTGCTGCTGTAAGTCTTATTTCTAATTTGTTTCTGATGTTTTATTCAGCAAGATCCCAAGCCTGGAGCTCTTGACACTTCATGAGGTGCAAGATCTAGGTCCAGATTCCAGCTTTTAGGTTTGGGGCCATTTTCTAGTTATGAGACAGATCTTACTTGCATATACTTTCTTGCTTCTGAATTATATGATCCTCTGAATTAGCATAGGTCTAATGAAGAACATTTATTTCAGGACACTTTCTAATAATTCCCAGCTACATTTTATAGCATATATTATGTTCTAACAAATACCCTCTATAGAAACATTGTCTTCCAGTGCTTCTTAAATCCTTTAGTGGGTGGAATAGTATTATGAGGAAAAAATATGTAAAATATGCAAAGGTTGAAGCAGACAGTGGTTTTGAGGTATTTTCAGATCTGAACATCTTGATCTTTATGATAATTTGTATTCAGACATGCTATGTTTGCTAAAGAAAAGCTTAAAATAAAAGTTAGTAAAATCCTTTACTTTGGAGACTAGTGGGTTGGCTGTGAAGTGCCAGACTACTCTTTAGCTTTTCTCAGCATTTACATTTACTCGCCTTATCACTTGCTGGATTGCATTTAAATGTCACATTCTCAGCAGAAGATTGAGCTGATCTTGTAGCAGGGTGCCTGGACTTTACAGATGCCAGACAGTTGCTCTGTTGTAGGTGTCTAGAATAATTTTGGACGTGCCTGTCTGTCATGCTATCACGCTCAGCTTCTAGCCACACATCCAGAAAGGCAGAGGCCCTACATAACCAGGATAATCTGAATGTCTCAGATACCCTGGGCATCTCAGATGGCTCCAGGCATCTAAGTTTAGATAAGTGAAAGAAGGCCTCACTCTGTCTCATGAGAACTCAATTGACTGATGATCATTTTAGGAGCATTCCACTGAAATGCAGAAATAAAGAAGGCAATTAAAACATAATCCATGTTCTTCACTGAAATGTTCATCTCCAGGTGTTTCCCCACTCTCTTTAATTCTAGCGTGCAGTACCCTGTCAGCATTAGTTTTCAGAGTTGACAATCTATGGAAAGGGCCCTCACTCAAAGGCTGTCTGATGCTCATTGAAAATGCAGGATATGGCTTGGGTTCATATGTCCCTCCCACTTTCCAATCTTATACCTGCAGTTAGAAATAAGATTGTTTTCTCAGGTATAAACCAAAATCCTGCAGCACAATTCTCCTGGAAGGCAAAAAATTCATTAACCAATTCTCTGGCATCCAAACAATGCTCTTCATCATGTCTGGTGGAGATAACATCCTGTCTTCTTTTGGGTTTCCTTTGGTGATTTCTACTGTGATATTTCATGATTAGCCACCTCCCACATTCTAGTCAAGCATGCTGGTTTCCTCCTCACCCCAAAACATCAACTGCTCTCCCTCCCCCTCAAGGAAATGAATATTTGATGTTGGTGGGGGAATTGTTTCAGACTGAGGAAACTGTGGGCTGCCCAGATGTTGGCAGACTGTGTGAGATCTGCCGAAAGGGGTTTGGGATTTTCGGGGCTCCTTCTCTGTAACCACCCCCTGCACGCACTGTCCCATGAAAGCAGAGCTGGCAATTTACAGCTTAAATTGTTGTGTGGCGGTGTGATGTGGAGGACAAAGCATCCAGCTCAGGAAATTCAGGGTCTTCTTCCCTTCGACAACATAGAGCAAGTTCCTTGCCTCAGTTTCCCCCTTTCCCACAGAAGGAGAGTGTTTCATTGGGGTGGATTATTTCCAAATTCACATTTTAAGGAAGAAAAAAGTCATTCTATGAATTACTTGTAGATTTGCAGGGGACTGGTTTCTTTTACCCACTTGTAGGGCCCAAGCAGCAGCACAGAGGTTTCTCCTGTATGGATTCTCCAAGATCTAGTAAGGGTTGTGTTTACACTGCAGCCTTTGCAGGTGAAGATGGGTCTCCATTTTCTGCCATCTGCCTCTTTCTGTGAAACGTGAAATAGTCAGAGCCTTCAGTCTGATCTTCTTGAAACTGTCCCAAAGCAAGGGACAGACAGAAGACATGGCTCCACAGCCTTATTGTTATGTGAAACAAGGCTGAGACATGGCACCAAGGGTGTGCTCCAGAAGAAGTAAGGTTGGGAGACAACAAAGATGCCTCCCTCAGCCATGTGCAACACTGCAATAAATCCCAGAGGTGCTCCTGCAGGCCAACAGCCAGGAAAAATAAGATCATACTGATAAATGAAACACTGATTTAATTATTATAATGATTTGTTTCCATTGCTGCAGGATTTCAGGTTCCCTTATGGCATTGGTCACAGCGTGCTTGGGACTGAAAGAAAAATCAACCACACAGGTCCATTGGCCTGTCTTGAGGAACCAAAGCGTTAGCATGGCCAAAGTGTTTAGCACAGCCAGAGGTGGCTAGAAAGACAGAAGAACAATGTTTGAAAAATAGAGATGACTTGGAAGAAGGAACTGGGAGTCAACTTTAGCATCTAAGGGGAGTCTTCAGACCACAGATGGGACAAGGAATAAGAGGTGGTTTTCTGCTGTAGACTGCCCTTACCTGGCCCTCCATGAAGGTTGTTTCTTGACCAGAATGTGGTCCCTTCTGGCTTTTGGTCTCATTGAGGTTGTTGCTGTGTGGAGAAACACCTGAAGATGTTTGTTAATCCTGATCCTGCACCAGTGGCTGTATCTAGACTGGTAAATCAAAACAGCCACCAATTGCCTGTCCTGGGACTGGTTCCTGGCCATATCCACACTACATTGCACTTGGCCCTGGCTCTTCTCCATGATGTATCTTATGTTCCCATGGTCCTAAGACAGGTTTGCTATCTGCACTATCATTATTATCTCCATACCTTTATTATCTTGTAATCAGGTCAAGGTCACAACAATATGGCTGCAGTGGAGTTGTGCTTCATAGCAGGAACCTGACAGCAAATGTTTTATACCTTGGGATATGGCATGAGGATATATTGGTGGATGTGAAGCCTGCAAGCAGCAGCCCACCCCTTGAGCTTTTTCCCTCTTTCATTTTACAGTCTCTGCAGAGCCAGGAGAGGTGCCACGGGAATGCTCCTTGCAGACTGTTGATTTGATGTCAAACAGCAGAAAACCATTTAGGAGAGGGATAGAAGTGTGATAGACTTTTTCTTGTACTCCCTCAGCCACCTCTTCAGCCTGGAAATGAGACTGAGATTATTTAATTGTTCCTCCTTAGGTTGCTATTCCACACTTTTTTATCATCTTTGTCACCCTTCTCTGCACCTTTCTTGAGCTGTAAAGCAAAGCTCTCTCATGTTTTTTTACAAGTAAGTAAACACAAGGCATGAAAGACATGTTTACAGAGAAATCCTCCTTAATGTATTATTCATTTGACTTTTTAATAGGAGTGTTTCTGTAGCCCTGATGTCCTCAGGATATGAGTAACACAAGGTTTGTAGAGAGATGTTTTTATTAGAGCAATGGAGAGGTTTAGGGAGGAAAAAATATTACCGAGTTGTGGACATAGAAGCCCAGCTTGAAAGTCTTTTGGAGAAAGGTTTTTGAAAGTAGAAACTCATCTATGTTCCAGCTGCTATCTGGAGCCATACAAGATTTGACAACTTTCCCCAACGTTGCTTTTTCTTTTTTAAGAGAGAAAAAAACATGTCTGAGAAGCTCAATGCAAAGGTTAAAGATGTGCAGTGTTGTTGACTACTAAACTAATTAACCTAATATGGTCTTGTCAATACAAATTGCTGGGAAGACACATTTCTTTCATTGACAGGCTGATATATTTTGGTTTGCTTTTAACCTGATTTCATGGACTTACCCTACAAAAGAAGATTACCTGCATCAAAATAAGAGTGTCCATTTGAAAATTTATACTAGTTTTACTCTGTTGATTCCACTTTGCACCTTCAACAGGATCATCGTGGCATCCTCATGCTGACAAGATTTAGGCCTGTGAATCTGAATTATAAACATTTCTGAAGTTAACAATTCTGGCTGGTTTTACCACCCTCCCCCACAGCTGACCAGTGGCTTTCACTACAGAGAATGCTAGAACAGTTTAAAGCAGTGCAGGGGACTGATTTCATAGAACCAGGACCAATCTTGCCATTCATTCTGCCAACTCTGCTCCAGGGAGGAGATATCTGGTGGAAACAGAGCAACAGGCAGGAAGAGACAGCAGGATCTGAAACACAGAACAACACACAGATTGATGCTTTGTGCTGCTTCCAGGGCTGCTGCAGCAAATAAATCCCAGTGGCTGCAATCCCCCTGGGTTTCTGTGAGTTTCTGAATTGTGTAGAGATATTAAGTTAAAGAAAATAAAACAGAGGAACAGGAACTGAAGAGGAAACCAAAGTATTAAGGAAATGCTTTCAACCAAAGCTTAGTTTGTTGCTTGAACAGTAAAAATACAGGCAGATTGGATGTAATGGACAAGTCCCACTGAACACAAACTCCATGTGAAAGGAAAAGCTGCTGTTCTAATGCAGCCTGGGAAACCTGTATTTAAAGCCTGGACCATCTAGAGGCCATCTTCTCTTTGACTGCAGCGGGTGCCAGGTGGGCTCCAAGGTTTATTGAGGAGGAGGCCAGAGGATGGTAACAAGGATCAGGGTGTGGGGAACACGGCCATGGCAAAAGGTAGAAGTCACTGAGGATGTTTAGATCAAGAGAAGTGAGCAGCAGAGCAGGATATACCAACAGCTTTCAAATAAGCCAATAGTGGGAAAGAAAGAGGTGCATCTCTAATCTGTATCTGCTGAGAACAAGACATCTTGTCCTGAAACTGCAGGGAGGGCTGGTTGTGTTAGACGTTTGGGTGCACTTTTCTAATCCCTCTCTGAATCATTGCTTTTTAAGAAAGATATCTTCAGTGGCTTCCAGTGCCGACCTTGCTTTTGGCTGTGTAGGGTGTCCCAAGGAGATCAGATTGGTTCAGTTTGGCTGATGACTGTGGTTTGACTGAGAGCTTTGACTAATGGTTTGAACTGATAGCTTGCTTCAGTTTAGTCATGAACTTGAGATCTTCAGATTGCACTGCAGCTGAAATAATCCTGGTAACATAACAATATTTAAAAAACGATACTTTGATGATAATATTTACAGGGACACTTCTGTAGATTTTGTGACTGAGAAATCATACTGAACTTTTCATCTCATATTCTTAGTTTAGACACTGAAAAAGGTTTTTAATGCTAGGACTAGTGGTGCACTGGAAAAGCTTCATGGGAAAGGGATGGGAACTCCAATATCTATTTGTCTTGTCAAAATAACTTAGACAAACATTCACAGAGAAGGTCTTGTGTAGTGCTGATCTTGCCTTGTGATAGAGGGATGGAAAGGATAATCTATTAGGCTCCTGCCAAATCCATCTCTTGTAAAGGTGCCTCTTCTCTCCAGCCTTTCTGATGTAGTATTTTTAATGAGAATCAACCACCTTTAGGGAGTGCTAAAAAGAAACTAAAGATCTGTGTATGTTTTGGTTTTTGTTCTTGGGTAGCTATTTCCTGTGTCTGCTGTGCAACATACCTGCACTGAAATCAGGTGGAAGGGCTGCACTTGGCCAGCACCAGCTTCCCCATCTCCTTTGGATGCTCAGCCTGGACACTCGTCTTCAGAGCGAGCTCCTGAGGAGCGCCAAGTCTTGGATTCCCAACTGCCAGACATACATGTCACCGGGCTGCCAAAAGATTTTTTAAGTTTGTCCACCAGTTAAGCCTGACCTGCAGTTCTGGATGTGCTCAGGCCTCATTCCAGGTCCTCTTCCCACTTTTTTTTTGCAACTAGTATCAGCTGGTACATGTATGTCAAGGTGATGACACTGATGTGGACCATGGGTGGAGTGTGAGGGGTAATTGAGTGAAAGCTCAACATGGGCTGGCAACGTGCACTTGGAGCCAAGAAGGCCAACTGTATCCTGGGCTGCATCAAAAGAAGTGTGGCCAGCAGGTTGAGGGAGGTGATTCTCCCCCTCTACTCTGCTCTGGTGAGATCCAACCTGCAGTACTGCATCCAGCTCTGGGGCCTTCAACATAAGAAGGACATGGATCTGTTGGAGTGGGTCCAGAGGAGGCCACAAAGATGATCAGAGGGCTGGAGCACCTCTCCTATGACGACAGGCTGAGAGAGTTGGGGTTGTTCAGCCTGGAGAAGAGAAGGCTCCGGGGAGACCTTATAGCGGCCTTCTGGTATCTGAAGGGGGCCTAGAAGAAAGCTGGAGAGGGACTATTTACAAGGGCATGTAGTGATAGGACGAGGGGTAATGGCTTCAAACTGAAAGAGGGGAGATTTAGATTAGGTATTAGGAAGAAATTCTTTACTCTGAAGGCAGTGAGACATTGCCATAGGCCCAGGGAAGCTGTGGATGTCCTGGAGGTGTTCAAGGCCAGGCTGGATGGGGCTTTGAGCAACCTGGTCTGGTGGGAGGTGTCCCTGCCCATGGCTGGGGGGGTTGGAACTCGATGATCTTTAAGGTCACTTATAACCCAAACCATCCTATGATTCTATGATAGAGCCATCATGGTGCCAACAAAGCCAGCATGAGTGTTAGAAAGGACTTTGCAGGTACACAGCAAAGGTTTGTGTCCTCCCTGAGTTACCCTTACGTGGTGCTGCATACGGTCGACACAGTGGGCATATCTCAGCCACATAAGAAAAGCCTTAAATGGTGCAGGGGTGTCCTGGAGGAAGGTGACAGTGGTCATTTCAGGCACTGCTAATGTACAACGTAACAACACGGTGCTCAGAGTGAACTGAGCTCTGGTTATCTGCTGGCAGCTTGGGCTGCCATGGGCTGAATTGGATCCCAACAAGCTGACAAAGCAGAGCTGGGCTTATGCAAAAGCCACGTAGAAATCTCTCCCAGATCCTGCAGGATGCGGGGCCGACAAGTCCATAACATTAATCTTATGGGCAAACAGCCATGAATGCTCGCCGCAAATGCAAATCATTCACTTAAATTTATTTGTTTTTTCATGCCTTAGGTGATAAGATTAGGCCAATGTTGCTTGTATTTCCTGTCACACAAAATGCCATCAAGTTGAAAACCATCCTCGAATCAATCACTCTTGTGAGAAAGCTTTGAGGAACGCGTTTTCTGTGAGAGAGTCGAGGGTTACAGATGCTATAAAGGAAGAAGGAAGCCTGACTTTCAAAAGAGTAGAGAAGTTTTTATAGCAGCCTCAAGTTACACCATATGAAGTTAAAAAAAAATAAAAGAAGAAAAAATAGCGTTCCCAGCTGAAAAGCCTGGTAATAAATGAAACTAAAATAAACCTCTTCAGCTTCATGCACAGAGGAAAGTTATTCTTCTCTCAGTTGCTCTGCTTCTGTGCTGGTGTAACTCCAAATAATTCATTTGGGTTACTTCTGTTTGCGCCAGCTTTGGAGAGGAGAGATTCAGGCCCAAGCACTGGGTTACTGATTGACTCATCTTTTCCATTATAAAGAGAAAAACAGTGAATACAGTTTTCAAAGCAGAATCTGGCTTTCAAATGGCAAAATTTATATGTCTATATGTGCATATGTATGCATCTATACGTATGTGTACATTCTTTTGAACTTCACTAGAACAGAGTGGACCCTGGGTTTTTTTGACAGGCTCCTGAAATGCTCCACTTAAAGAGAATTTATGTTTGAGGCACATCTCAAACGTGAAATTTTTGAAGATTTTTTGACAGCATGACATGCCAAATCAAAACTGATGATGCAATCTCTAAAATTACCCGGACAATGGCACATTCTGGTAACTTATTACTCATGTAGGTTTTTGAGTATGTATGAATATTCTTCTTATTTTTTTAAAGCAATAATTCAAGGGAAGGATGTTTTGCAGCATATTTATACAGAAATATGAGCATCAATTGAGACTTCAGCTGTCTGGGCTTATAAATCAGGCCTGGAGCCCATGAAAGGGCCATAATCTTTAAGAAGGAAGAAAGATGTTTCTGTGAATGAATGTTGCCAATATTTATGTGTCCACAAACTTACTGGAATAAAACAGTTCAAGTCTTTGCAGGATGGAGCTACTAATTAAATAAGAAGTAATATGGGGTAGTGTATAGTACACTGTCTTGCTGTCTTTCGGTGTTCTGGCATTCTTGTAGTATCACTTTGTCTCTCCTTCTTTTCATTTTTTGACAGTAGGCACTTATGGGGGAAAAGTGGAGCCTTATTATATGTTCTTCCTTTGCAAAAAATTATCTACATTGAAGGCAATTATGACCCTAAAATACTGAAGGGCATTTGCTGTGATATGTATTCACTGGCTCCAATGACAGCAAAAAGGGGGAATTAGGGCAGACACTGGAGATAATGTCTCATCAACTGGGACCAAGAAGCTCTGAACATGTTGCTGCAGGTGCATTGCAGAGGCTCCATCACTTGAGGTTTTAAGAAGAAATTGGGTAAACTTGTACATGTACAAAAACTTGTATGAGATTTTAATGAGGAATTAAGCTAATGTACATAGAGAACTGAAATAGGTGGGGTTGATCCCACCTGTATTGGGTTTGCATGGCAAGGTTTTGGTAGCAGGGGAGCTACAGGTGTGACTTCTGTAGGAGGCTACTAGAAGCTTCCCCCATGTCTGACAAAGCCAATGCCACCGACTCCAAGACAGACCTACTGCTGGCTAAGGCTGAGCTCATCAGCAATGGTGGTAGAGCCTCTGTGATAACATATTGAAGAAGTTGGGGGGGGGGGGAAATGGTTCAGCAGCAACCAGGAGAGAGGAGTGAGAGAAGCAACTCTGCAGAGACCAAGGTCAATGAGGAAGGAGGGGGAGAAGATGCTTCAGGTGCTGGAGCAGAGATTCCCCTGCAGCCCGTGGTGAAGACCATGCTGAAGCAGTCTGTCCCCCTGCAGCCTATGGAGGTCCACAGTGGATCAGATATCCACCTGCAGCCCATGGAGAACCCCATGCTGGAGTAGGGAGAAGCCCAAAGGAGGCTCCTGGCTGGACCTGTGGCCTTGTGGAGAGAGAAGACCATGCTGGAGCAGGTTTGCCAGCAGGACTTGTGACCCCACAGGGGACCCACACTGGAGCAGTCTGTTCCTGAACAACTGCATCCCATGGAAGTGACCCATGGTGGAGCAGTTAGTGAAGAACTTCAGCCTGTGGGAAGGACCCACATTGGAGAAGTTCATGGAGAACCATCTTCCGTGGGAGAGACCCCAAGCTGGAGCAGAAGAAGAGTATGAGGAGTCCTCCCCCTGAGGAGGAAGGGGCGGCAGAGAGAACATGTGATGAACTGATCACAACCCCCATTCCCTGTCCCCCTGTGCCACTTGGGGGGAGGAGGAAGAGAAAAATCAGTGAAGCTGAAGAAGGGAGGAGTGAGGGGAAGGTGTTTTAAGATTTAGTTTTTATTTCTTATTACCCTGCTCAGATTGGATTGGTAATAAAATCATTTTCTCCAAGTCGAGTCTGGTTTGCCCATGACGGTAATTGCTGAGTGATTCCCTGTCCTTATCTCCACCCACACACTTTTCATTATATTTTCTTTCCCATGTCCAGCTGAGGAGGGGAGTGACAGAGCGGCTTTGGTGGGTACCTGGTGTCCAGCCAGGGTCAACCCACCACACCACCCTGGGACAGATGATGGAGGAGGTAGTCTCTTGAGATTCTATTTTACTGTTATTCTATGATTTCTCTGAACACAGACTTATAAGACTCACCACCTTATAAGTCTAGCTTTATATTTTTCTGTAAATATTTTTGTACAGCACAAATAAGAGCAATTACCGTAGATGAGAAACACAGTGCATTTCAGTGGGCTACGTAAGGTTTCGGCCCACATTGCATTTAATGGAAATTATGCATCTGAGTCACAGACCAAACAACGGCATAGAAAACAAAAGGTGTTACAAGGCTGTCTGTACATTTGGACGTTGTAGAAAAAAAATTTTTAATTACGGTTAGCTTAGCAAAAGTTTGCTGTTAGCCTGTGAGCGGTTAATCCTGAGTTCAAAATCCTAAGGTTGGTTACAATATGTATTTGTAGCAGGGCAATGGGAAAAGGGCAGTGCATGAAAAATCTCTTTCATTACGTAAACTACTTATTTGCTTACCGAACTTTATAAAGTTTCTCTCCTGACAATAAGAAAGAGTTTCTCCTTTTTGATCTTAATATCATGGGTGATTTTCTGTTTCAGAAAAACAGGCACTAGAGAGGAAGTAGCAACATTAAATAGACATGATGAGCAGCACTGAGGTCGTATTTAAATTGACATGGAAATAGATTGGCCATGAAGTGTCAGAGTCATATTCACCTGAAGTCAAAACAATTGATTCTGAACTTGTCTGGAAAATCAAAGTTCAAATCCCAGAAATTCAAGACAAGGAGGAGACCCAAGCAGTCCTTTTAGGACAGGACTTCCAGAAATCCTTCAGAGCTGCTGTTTTTGTGCCCACATGGAAGGTGCAAGGTAGGGACAGACTTCATGAAAGGCTGAGTGTCATCCCCAGAAAGTGAGGGTTTATTAAGATTCTTGTGCTGAGTACCCAAAAATGAAGCTTCCCAAAACACTGGCAGCTTATCTGATCTTGGGCAACGTGCTGGAGATGAATCCTTGTGAAGATTTACTCTGCAGGGATTGACTAACTGTAGGATGCCTGAAGGTATGAAACTCTCTTCTCAACTTTGCAAACTTTCTAGAGCCTTTCAGGCCTTGATTTATCGGCTGGCAGTGCTGGAGGCAGCTTAAACATTATTCCGGTGGCAATCTCATGAACCTGTGTATTACACATAGCAACAGAATTCAGGTCATGAATCCCATTTCAGAAACCAGTAACAAGCCAATCAATACACTAAGTGACTTCTACACATTTTTTTCACCAACAATGGGAGCCGTTATCCTGGAAGCAATATTCTTTGCGTACTAGGATGAACATGGAGACGTATCCACATCACATTTACTGAAAATCACCAGGTATGACCAAGACACCTCAGGTAGCTTGTGTTAGCTTACCCCTAAATAAAGGGAACAAAGAGCTTTGCGTTTGGCCAGCTCTTGTATGACAAGCTACCGTGAACTGAAAAACATAAAAACACAGAAAATTAATCAGGAGCACCTAATGTACGAGAACATGCTACTGCACAGTAATTCTCACAGGTGAAAGTACCCCACTTGCACAATGTGAAATAATTGAAACCCAGACCCTGAAGAAAGTGGGGGCCTGGCACACTCCTTGGGAGTGATTAATGACCATTTTGTGGTATAAGGAGTAAATTAAACTAATTAAAAGTAGTAACAAAGTAGTAATACATTGCTTGGAAGATGAACCTGGTTAGAAATCCTAAATGAGCTGCACTTTTAGGGAGAGAGGGGAGCCACGTATCACTACATTAAATGTGCCACAGAAAGGAAACAGTCAGGAGGTTGCTTTATTTCTGCCAGCATCTCGCTGTAAAACACTGAAAAAAATGTTTTTCAGCCAACTCAGGCAGAGGAAGTCAGCTATGAAAGCGTGCAGCAGGAATGGAAGGAGTGCTGTACTCCACATCAAGACAAGACATGTGAGAGTGATGCTTTAAAACAGCTATTATCAAAAGAAGCTGAAAACATAGACGACTTTATGACCAACCTAAGATTGAAGAGAAATTCTTGCTTTGTGGGAAGCTAGATCCCTTGATAGGAGATCAGAGTGTGATTGTAATCAGGAACTAAAAAGCCAGAAAGAGAATGTATCGGCAGATTAAGAATTAACCCTTGACAATGCAGTTATGATGCATTAAGGAAAAAATGGGAGACAATTCCTCAGAGCACAGTCAGAACTGTGACACCTGAACTTGACATCATGAAGCCTCATGCACAGCTGAGAATGTAGTAAGGGGTTTTCAGTGACATCAACACCAGTGGCAACTGATGTTTCCATCCCTGCCTGCAGTTTTGGGTTGTCTCTGTGGCCAAGTACTACCTAGAAGCATCCCATGTAAGTGTACCACAGAGTTTATGTGGATGGCTGTTACAGAACCAATTTTCTTTTCAGTAATTTTACTTTTCAGTTAGGCCTCTTCTCACATGGCTACATAAATCCTATGGAACAGTAATATTAGATTAGGTGAACACTTGTGAAAAATAAGCGTGTTGGTAAATTACCTCATTCTCCAGGCCATATCCAAACATCTCCATGGACGTGATCTGGCAGCTGGAATAACCACCTGCAGTGTTACCCTGTAGTGGTATTTAACCAATATGGGATGCAAGCCTTTGCAAAACTTTTCGGAAGTTGGACAGATTCATTATGGAGTCCCAGTATTACCTGTCCAGCAGTAATTCAGATAAGATGCCCATAAATATTTCCAAGAAGGTTCATGAGAACAAGAGCTCAAGTCAAACCAGTAGTAGGTCAGAGCAAGACTTGTTGTTCATAGACTTTCTGTAGTTGTGGCTTTATCTTCAATACCTCTTCATAGATTTTTTTCTTCCACCACTTTATCTAGTTGCTTTTTGCATACCAGCAACCTTTTAATATTCACCACATCCCACACGGAGACCTACGTGCATTGGCCTCCTGCAATACTAACGTTTACCAACATCACCAGCACCAACAGTACAATTATTGCACAGGAGATCTGAAAGGCCAGTGACTCCAGAATCTCACTGAACTGTTTAACCGAACTTTGATAGTTAATGAATACTTTTTGTCATTTAAAATTCTGCTTTCTGTTAGTGCTGACTTTTTAAACTCTTATCACTCTACTATTGCTATTATGGACACATGCGTGTGGGAAAGGAGTATGTGTAGAACTGTGTTTCTAAGAGGTTTTGTTATGAGCATGGTGGACCCAGGAGTGCAGCTGTAACCAGGACCTGAAGTGGGTAGACCTTTGCTGCATTACTTAGCTCCGAGTCACTACTGAACAAACACCTTCCAAAGACCTTTCAGAGCTGTCTTGTCTCTGACTCCTTCCGATTGCTACAGAAAAGTCATATCTCTTTTGCACAACAACCTGATTTCCAAAGTCATGACCTTTGCCAAAGCACCGCGGGCTAACTCTGTGATTCTCCGAAGCATCTCCTCATTGCACGGCTGCATGGTGCAGCGGCGAGGAGAAGGGCTCTGCACCACACTGTACAAAACCACAACCAACCCCAGCCCTCCCTCCACCCAAGCAAGTGGGACACCATGCCAGTGATACTGGGGGCTGCTCCCCCGTCCACACTCTCTGAGAATCAAGGCTCAGGTACAGGAGGGCTTTCACTCCCCAGCTGCTCTCCTGCCCCTCCAGCAGCAAAGAAAAGGAGCTCGAGTTGAGTTAAGATGTGGCCAGAGCTGGGGCAGTCATTAACTTCCTGGTTTGGTAGCAGAAATTAATAAAATATAAATAAAGGAGGGGAATGAGAGATGATTTCAGAGGAGGAAAACATTGAGAGGCATTCTCTGGAAATCAACAAAGCGACCCAGAGGAGGTTGCTTTAAGTCAGGCTGAAATGTTTTGTTCCTCCCCAGGTTCAGCGGTTTCTTTTATTTCCCCTGTAATTAACCCCCTGTATGTTAGTGTTCACAGCTAGCTCCACTTTTTCAGAAGAAATAGGCTGCTTGAAGTCCCAGTGTTTCCTTTTGCAAAAGCAGAAATACCGTGTCTTAACATTTTTATTCCTCTTTTTTAGGGGGTGAGTTTCTTTGTTGAATTCTGCCCAAGTCACTGAGTGGTTCTGGCCATTCCAATTTTTCTTTTCATTCTCTTCCTTGCATACTCCCACTCATCAGCTAGACCTCATCTCTTTGTCTTCTGCTAACCCACCCCACCAGCCTCAGTCACCGCTTCTGATCCTATTTGGCATTAGGCTGAACCAGCACCACCTGCCATGGTGGCTGCAAAGGTCTGGGGAGACCTGCAACTGGGTCTGAGAGACAGTGTTCCTCCTGTGATGGTGACCTCTCATTTCTACTCTGCGAGACTCCCTTGAGACCATGATTCCCAGAGTCAAATGAAGTATCTGATGACTGTGCAAGACACATGCAAGAGCTGATTGCATGATACTGCCATAGCTGATTTGGGCATCACAGCTTGAGTCCTTGCAAGCAATAAATGATCTGGGCTTATTTGATAGCTGCTTTGCTTCTCTCCATGGAAGAGTTTGAGATGGGATGCTGTGCTGTGGTCCAGCATCAGCAGCAGGGGCAGGAAGGCATCCTCCCCCTCTTCCCATATGTTGTTTGTTGTAACGGGGCAGTGCCTCTCCTGGACACCTGGAGCAATGGATTTGGATCTCCTCAGGTCTGAGGAAAGCTCGGAGTCACAGACTATTCCAGGGTTGAAATCCTCTGACCGGATCTCCATGCGTCTGGTTCTTATTTAGCTTCCATATAAACACGTACTATAATCTTTGATTTTCCTTCTAGGAAAAGCAAAAGGTAATGAATCACAAAGTGTATTGGTTATGAGAGCAGCTCTGTTTCACCTCTCACTCTGGGTGCCTCAGAACAGCCCTTTGATGCCTGTTTCCTGTGGCAAGTGAAAAAAAAGAACAGATGTATGGGTACTCATTTTTATTGTTTTTCTTTTACCCTGTTTTTGATGATTCAGTAGCACCTGTCAGACCCCAATAGCCTTCCCTGCTCTGCATTACCTTTCCCTGGGGTGAAGGCATGGGAGGAAAGATGGGAACCAGCAAAGATGAACTCAGCTGTGGATCCACTGGGACTTGGGGCAGCTGCACCTGGGAAAACTGCAGACCCCCATGGACATAGCTAGGACTGGCTGGGAGACAACAGACTAACTGCTCAGGAGGTTTCTGCTTTAGTGTATTTTCCTGTTGCCCAGGTATCTCTGAGGGTGAATGAGTCAGGGGAGGTGAGGGAAGAGTGAGAAACCCTCCAGTCTCTGCCTCCCCACGGAGCCCAGAGGAAGAAGATATTGTCTCTGTGGTTAGAAAACCAGACACGTGTCAAACGTTTGCATTCGAGTCCTCAGAAGAAAAAAATTGTCACATGAGCTGTATCATAACTTGTGGCAAAGCTTTATCTGCTGTGCCCACCGAGGGTTGGTTTGAGGTGGAAAAATGTGACACTCAAATGCAGCTATTTGTCTCCTGCAGAAAGACATATGCAAACTTTTCCATCAGGATGGTTCAGGAGTCTCCCCTTGATCATGGAAGAGCAGGGGCTGAACATCAACCCTCCCTGATGTGTGGCCTGCAGCTCTGGAGAAGAAAGACAAATGACAAGAGCAAAACAACTCCCTGAAAATCAGACTTTCTGTTTGTACCTTTAAGAAAAAGAAGTGTTCAGTCTTTTTTTTTGTTTGTTTGTTTTTTGTTATTTTTTCATGTCAAATTCAACTCTTTTATGAACCACCCCGTGCTGGCTCTGAGCTGATAAATAAGCACAGTCTGGAACACAATTACTTTTCATCATGGGGAAGAAGCACACAGCTATTCTCACTCCGTAACTATTTTGACACATAAACTGGAAGAGCATCCTTCCCACCACGGTTCTTAACCACCAACTCTATGTGGACCTGTTCAGCATCCCAAGTGCACCTTCTCCATGCTGGTTTAGCACAGGAGAGGTTGATCTGTCCTGTGCGTCTTTCTTGGCCTAGACACCAGACAGGCCATGTCAATGGGTTTGGGGACAGAAAAAGTGTCCCGGCCCACTTAACTCACTACTACAGGTATAGCTTTGCATGTCGTCTTGGCTTTCTAGGGCCTTTTTAATGTCATTCCCTGTACTTGGTTCCCTTATTAAGGCTCTACATGACCCAAGACACAGAGGGAAGGACACTTCTTATCCTTCAAGTTTTCTTTGGACAGCAAATGGTGGTATCTGGTTGAGATGCCTCATATGCAGACAAGGTTTGCTCCTAAATATGTCAAGGAAAACAAAATTAACACTTTAAAAAAAGTTATTTCCACCCAGTCTTACTGTTGGGTCTCTGAAACAAAAACTGCGGGTCAGAGCGTGCAAGTGTTTGAAGTGGGCACGAACTGTCATGTTTTTGCCTCAGCAGACACCTCCTTTACAGGAAGCAGCCACAATTTTTTGTTCTGTAACCGAGCAGATCACGAAACCCTCCCCGCTGTCACCTCACTCATCCACGTCAGTCAGCAAAGTTAAAGGAGCCATTTTCTAAAGCCCTTTGGGGGCTTGAAAATTCAGCAGGGACCATTTTGTAAGTCCTCATTGCTTTTCCCCCTTCCTCGCACAACGTGCTTGCACATTTTGGAGCCAACGACGAATGCACCTGAGATACGAGTAGTTGTGACGCTGGGGCTCTGGCAGTAGTAGTTGTGGCTCTGGCAGTGCAGGACACAGCAAAGCAGCAAATCCATTCTGGCCATTTGTGAGGGAAACATCAATTTTTTAGTGGCCGGACAGTTACCGACTCTCCAAAGTCACTGAGTCACTTTGCAAGTTCTTCTCTTTCCCTTTGGTGGAAATGACACTAGATGGCCAAACCATCTGCTTAGTTCTGTGTCATCTTTCTACCGAACTGTGGTGATCACAACGTCATGATATAAGACTTGGGCTGCAAAGCTGAGCAGTGGTGGTTGGAGGATATTAGTGCTGTTTCCTTTATTTTTCTTCTATCACAGAACTAATCCGAATTGTTCTTTCGTAACAGCTGCTCGAATAGAAAACGTTATATAAAACCAAATGACCACAACAGCTTGGGCCTTTGGATCAGATCTTTCAATCACTTCCTATAATCAATAATTTGGTCAATAATTTGTGTTTATAGGGAAGGAAGAGGGTCACCATGCAGAGGTTTCCAGGCTCAGCCCAGCCTGGATGTGCGCAGTACAGAGCACGGCTCAGCACGGCACTGCTGATGTGGGATAAAATGAGTGCTTCTCCAACCCAATACCCCACATCCAACTCAGACAGACCCTTTATGTGGCTTCTTGGGAAATCTAGGATGCTAATTCTGGTTGTGTTTGAGATTTTCTTCTGAGCTTTACAAAACAGGAATATCTGAACAACCTTGAACTTTTGGCAACAGCCAAGAGCAACCTAAAACCTGTGATGAACTTGTCCTCTTAGTTTGACAAATAGGATCAAACACAGATAAAGAATATTATACAACTTTTAAGTGACTGATATTGTGGTCAGGATGTAGCAGGTTAACCATTATCAAGATTTTCTCAAACATATGAATCTCTTCAAACCATTCACATTAGAAGATAATGTTAGGAATGGAGTGTGCTTTGCTTGCAGATGTTCCAGATGTGGATCCATCAGAGCTGATGGACACAGCTGAAAGAGTTAGATGCTTACTGAAGTTAACAGCAAACTTAACAAGCATCCTGTAAAAGGCCACTGAGATATCTTAGAAATGAGCAAGAGGAATTTATTTTTCCTCCAAATACAAAATTTCTAGGGAAAGTGTTAATTGTTAAATGTCAATCTTATGATTATACAGATGTCTGAAGAACCCATGTTGATTCAGGTGTGTAGGTTAATTGCATGTGTTGGATCTGTTGATAAGACTAAATTACAAACAAAATTGTGATCAGGAATGGGACCATCATTTCCATGTGGTTGTCAGTTAGAAGAAGGGAGCATGCGCAACAGAAACACAAAATCTGATCAAGTCACTGTCAAGCTGAGGAGAGACACTTGGATGTTTGTGGAAATAAATTAACATATGTTCTGTGTGAAGGGTGAAGTGATTCTTTAAAAGACCCAGTGACAAAAAAGTAATCAAATGACAGTTATAATGACTTGAGCCCGAAGGGAGCTGTTATAATAATTATACAACATGCAGAGGATTTTAATAGCGGGACCTCACCCGCTAAAAGATGAAAGGATCATGTCAAATGGAAGCATTTGAACTCTAAAAGACACTACAAAGACACCAAGAGAAGAGCAGAGGAAAGCAGCATCAGGAATCTATTTAACTTAAGTAGTTTTGGCCCCCAGGGCTGTGTAGCTTCAGCTGTTATTTGAGGTCAACATGGGTTGCCTGGTGCATTGTGTGAACAGGAAAAGCAGCTCCAGCCTCAGACCAAAGGATGTGGAGGATGATTCAAGTCTGAGTTGGGGCGGCTGGTGGTCTGAGTGACCATCTCTGATCATCAGGGTAGAAGATTTCAGTTTCTTAGAACATTGTTCAGTGAATGACATCTCTTCTTATCCTCACATAGATCATCTTTGTCTTGCCTAGGGTGGTATTTGCAACATCCCTGAGTGATGTTCCCAAAGAAAAATAGGCTCGAAAAGCACAGTGGAGTGTGGAACTACTCTAAGCATTGACATAAATTGGCTTTTCCCTAACATAATGCTTATTTCTTAAGACAACCTTTTTGATTTTTCTCAATCTATTCAACTCTGTTGCATGAACTCACTGTTGCAGCAAACAGGTGTCATGGCAAGACAGCCAAGACAGGTAAATTTCTCGATTTTCTTATATATATTCAGTCACATTTTCTTATATAAATAGAAGCAAAAGTAGATGGCATGAACTAAGGATCCATATGCTTCAGGAAAGGTCTGTGAGAAGTTTAAAGTTGTTGTGCCCCTTGTATTACCATATATTTAATTACAATACGAACAAGCCTGTGGAATATTAGTGATCATCATATAAATTGAGAACTTTGTAGGGAAAGCTGTGCCATAAATCTGATATGCTGCATTTCACAAGTCACAGAATTCTACCATCAAAATCTGATGCCACTGACTCTTCAGGTTGGGAAAAAGACAACATGGTTCTTTTCAAATTTTCAAACTTTTTTGGCATTTTCAAATTTTCTTAAATACAGCTTTGCTTTTCTTCAATTTAATACTAATAATATGCCTGGTTTGCTTTCCCCTTAAATACTGATTTTCCTGGTAACAGTCAGGAACAGTTTATTCCACAGCTTTTGATCCTTTAGTCTATCATCTTCATCTTCACCTGAGTGGATGGTGCTCCCTAACATCTAGGGCTCTCAGCATTATTCCTACTTTTCTAAGAAGAAATGAAAAAGCTGTTGAACAGCTAACAGATAATGGAAACAAGTCTGAGATGTGGAATTGAAGCTTCAACAAGATGGGAAAAGACAATTTCATAACTGAACATCAGTAACACTGAGGCCAGGACCACGTGTTAGATCTGTGTTTTGATTAAGGTGTACATTCTCTTATCCTATTATCTTCCATAGTAAATTTGTGATAATTTCATCCACTTCTTTGAGTAAGGCATTGTTTTTTCCCTTTGTAGCTCACAATTGTTGAAAAACCCTTGTACTGAAAGGGTCTGACTCACTCCTAACTAGTACTGTGTCAGAACTAGCCTGTAGTACATATTGACAGCAGATAAGAGCTCAAGGCTGGCTCAGGGAGGGATTGATGTCAAGTCCTGCTTGGATTGGTTCCGGATTGCATATCCCACAGTAAAAAAATTAGCTGAAAATACCATTAAAATCTCAGTCTGCATTTTGTCTCTGTGGTTTCCTTTAACATTTCTTATTCTGAGCACTATTAGTTCTGCTAATTTCCAGCTGTTGCTTGTTGAGAAGCATGCACTACGATCAAGAAACAAATGGTTATTCTCTCTTGGCCATGGTACCTAGGTATTAAAGGATATTTCCATTAATGCTTTACACTAAGGCTTTACTGCTACTTGACATATGGTGTAATTTATCCCTGATGACAAAAGGAACTGAAATCAGCGCGATCATTTTATAGCCTAATCCTGTACCTCATATTAATGTGTAAACAGTGACACATGAGAATTTTACTGCGTGATATAAAACATATATCAGCATTGAGGGGACGTGTCTGTGTGTTGGAAGGAAGCTTTTTTTGCTTCAGGGAAGACTGCTTTCTTCACATAGAAATCTTGGTGAAATAAGATCAAACCACCTGGGTTGGAAAACAAACAAATGTGGTAATATGGAGATATTTTGGTACTCTGAGAGATGTAGATGTTCAGCTTTAGGGATCTAGAGTGCAAGTGCCAACCAGTGAGTTTGATGGATGCTCAGTGTCCACTATCATCCATGAAGATTTAGCACAGGCAGTCAGCACAGCCTAAAGATACACTCAACTGTGATATAGGTAATAAGATAACACAGAATATTTGTGGCCTCTGCATTAGGATTCCTTCACACTTCTGGATCAGCAGCTGGAGCCCAGGTGAGTCCCACAACTGAGCTGTGCCTCATATCCCTCTTATCTACAAAAGAAATGTCAGCTACATAACGCATGCATGGACCTTCCCATCTCTGCAGTCTGGGAGGAATTTAGCTCCAGATTCAAGCACTTAGATTTGAGTGTCTGGAATTGAATCTCCCCTGAGTTTTTATAATTGTATGGTTATATAGAGCCTCCAGCAAGGACCTGCTCATGAATCAGCTTGATTCTGGAGTAAAGACTTGTAAGAATCTTGTTATGATGATCATTTCTGTTCATATGCTGCAGAACTAATTGAACTAAATCAAGCATCCAAGAATCTTAGCATTGAGCCTAACCTAGAGCTGCCTGTAACTTTTATGGAAAAATCTGGACCAAACCTAGAATTTCTGGGGTTAATGTTTAGCCCATTAACAACTGAATGTAGACTGAACAGTACTTAGCTGTCTGAAATGTTGCTTAGATTTTGGCTTGGAGGAATGGGAAAATCTTTCTTCTGCCTTGGTTCACATGTACTCTAAATTCTTGCTGCCACCTGATTTAGCAAAAATCCCCACCTTTCATACAAAAGTTACCTGAATGCTAGACACCACCATATCCACTGGAAGAAGAAAACACAGTGACCAAGTTCCTTCACCACCTTTGTCTTGAAGCTAGACATCACTGAGCCATCCGCATGCATTGGTAGGTTGAGTGCTTCTGGAAAGCAGCGTCAAATCCATCTAAGGCCTAGAGTCCTTAAAGCAACAGAAAAACAGATTAATTTCACCTGGTTTAATTTTTCTTGGGACTCCAGGCACCATTTGGGAGGCTCACATGAATAGGGGTGTTGGACATGAAAGGTGGGATTTGTCGGATCAAATTGAGGTTTTTATTTCAAGAGAAACAGACACTTCCAGAGCATATTCAACCCAGACTATTGTAAATGTGTAAAACAGGTCAGATGAATCACATCTTTAAAATGACCACATTTTCCTTTAATCGCAAGTGGGGAAAGGGGGACTAACACCTACACAGGTGATAGTAGGTGGGATGAATCCTGCCCCCAATGTCTCTGAAAATAAATGCATTTTAGCTGATGAAACACAATGTTGATGTTCCAGACATAAGGGGCCGTATGCTGTACAGGACTGTCTGAAAAATATGAGGCTTTCAGGATTTACAAAATACAGAGAGCCACAGCATTACTGTCTTCTGCCCATGTATGTGTCTAGGTATTGAAATGTGTCCTCTGAACTTCTAGTGCTTTGCTGTCTTTATTTTTTTCTAATTTATATATATATATATTTTATGAATTAAAAAGAGACTTGTTACTGGCTTTGGAAGGGAGGGGAAGCAGGCTGCAGAGCTGAACTGGCCTGAGGACTTCTCTGCAAATGTGATCTCTGCAAATGAAATCTCTGATTTCTTGCTGTAGGAGGAAGTGAGCCATCTGTATCCCTGACTAGTGAGATCCATGGACAACCATAGACATTTGCCTACAAACTATGGCTCTCCTGCGAGGTCCTTGATGGAGGTGATAGGCATCTTTTTGGCTCCCACCCATTTTGGTACAAAGCTTCATGATGAAGAAAAGTGTTATCTGTGTTCTTTTATACAGCCTTTGTTAATATAACAATAATAGAAAACATCATTTCACTGCTATATTAATCTTTTCAGGGCCTTCAGCTAATGTTATTTATGTTGCTATCCTGTCTCCCCACCTGACAGTGCCACATCTTGGGACTGGAAAAAGCGGGAGAGTGACAAAATGCTAAAATGTACAATTGTTTCTCTGTTGTGAACAATTACATCCAGTAGTGGTCTGGAAAAGAGGTACCAGAGAGAGACCATCTGATATAAATGAATGAGTGGCTTAGAGAGGGGGAACAGGGAACTACTTGTATTTAGTTTTCCTAATACTAAACCCCAGGGGAGCATCAAACATCATTACTGTCTGGTTAGTTTAGAAAAAAATAAAAGACATACTTCTTCTAGCAGTGTGAAGTGCAGCTATGAAACTTTGCCGAAAGACAAGGTGATGCTAACACTTACATGCTTTCAAAAAGAGATAGAACATATTCAGGGAATAAAACTCCATTAAGGGTTTTACTTGCAAAATCATCCTGGTAGCTGCTGAAGTCCCAGAGCAGCAAGTTGTCAGGATGTTCTTGGTTTTCCTCTTCTCTATACATCTTCTATTGGCCATTGCTGGAAACAGAACTTGATTAAGCAAACCTTCACTCGGATCTCAGACAGCTTCATGCTACTTCATCACATATAGTCTGTACCCACAACAGCAGTGTGCAGATGAGGTTTATGCACTCTGAAGGAGCCCTCTTGAATCAATGGTGTCCACCAAGTGTTTTACTCTGACCTGCAGCAGTAGTTGGGTAAGTTCTTTCACAACCACTGCATCTAATCCCGCAGAAGACCACACCAAGGTGCTCGGTGATGCAAAACTCCAAAGGGCTTCATGATGCGTTGTATAGTTTGAGTGAGGCATTGATTAACAAAGTGTTCATATGTTTATAATTCGCTTTAAGTAGACAGGGCATGTAGGAGGACCATTTGTGAGACTTCACCAAACATTTAAGAATGAGTATGTTTGAAGAACAAAGCCCTGATTTTCCTGCATCATTTATATCCTCTTTAGCAAGAGGAGGAAACACTTCTGTTCTACTGGCACAGCTATCTACAAGGTACAACCATGAGGTTAGGAGTCAAAATATCTGTAAGGTCCAGAAGATACCCTCTGGCTGAAGTCTCCTCAAAGTGAGGTTTATCAGGATCCGTCATTCAGCGTCTCTGTCCACCTTTGTGGCTTTGGACTCTTCCACGTAATGAAGTCAGTGCCACCTAGTGTTGCTCCCCTTCAATGCAAAGGAGCTGGACCTTCATGGACATTGAAGGGGACAGAAATAATTTTGTCTCTGCTTAAGAATAGCTGTGTTGGGGTTGCCCACTTGACCATGACTGAGTGCAGGGGAGCACCATTTTATTTTGCTGAGAGATGTGCTAACAAATTGCAGACCTATGAAGCATGTCACAGGCATAGAACATCAGACGTGGACAGCTTCATTGCTCTTGTGGCAACCTCTCCTCCTCTGTGACTTCCTGTGTATGCCTGGCACCAAGACTCATCCTGACCCACATGTCTCCAACCTGATGCACTGGATCCATATGGTCATGTCATGGGAGAGAGGTTAGGGCACAGCGCTGCAGACAGGACTATGGCACGTGGTGCTGTGGGCATAAGAAACTTTTTAGATATCCCCTGGTCAGCTTCTCTCTGTCACTATGCTCCTTCCACTCCCACAAGATCTTTAAACAAATTCAGCACTCAAGGTGAAATCACAGGAGAAGTTGACACTCGGCTGCTTTATCAGAGGGTTGTCCTGCCCAGTCTGCAGGATCTGGCTGCTTTTGAAAGCAGAGTAACAAGAGCAGGAGACCAGCATTGCTGACTCGATTTGGTTTTCAGTACAAAAAACAGCCCAGTAAAAAATTTAGATGTTTTTGGCTTGTGATTTCTTCCTTTCCTCCTCCCAACCACTTCTGACAACAAACTGTTGAAGTGTTTCTCACATACGAGGAAAGCCTGGGGGACAGAAATGTTTCTGGCCAGGCAGCTAGCTGAGGTGTTGAAGGTCTGAGGAGTGAAAGTTTATGGTCCAGCAGGTCAGTTAACAGTGTCTTTCGCAGAGAAACAAACTAGAGGAATTCAACTCCTTTAAGTTGTTTATTTCTGACAGAAATGTGGTTGAGAGCACATACTGCCTGCCAGAGTACGGATCTGCTGTCAGTCCTCCCCTGTCTGAGCCCATCAGCACGGTGGACTGAATCTTAACATCAGGATAGCAACCTCTGAGCTACTATCCATGAACCCTGCAATTGTTCATAGTCATCGGGTGCAGAGAAGGTACTCAAGAGACAGCAAGAAGAACTCAAGCCCTTTGGATTATCTGTTGTGATTACACGCCCAAAACCAACACAATAGCTGGTGGACATGAGGATAGCTTAGATGTTTCAGAGCAAGGGCATTGTGATGCAGGAAGAAAATGAAGGTACAGTAGGGTGGCCAAGAGACTTTTGCCAAGTGAGGCTTATAGAAGACTGGACAGAAAACTGGAGTGACTGTGGAGAAGTGTGTGAGGCTGATGTTACAAAACTGTAAGAAATCAGATTTCATTAACCAGAATAATCATCCCTTGAATGTCTCCTGATTGCTACTCTGTTATATGTCATGTTTGCCTAGTAATTCAGGAACAAAGAACCCATGGGATAAGTTTTCTCATTATATTTTCTTCAGCAAGGAACAATTTAACACTGGTGTTCATCCCTGGCAAAATAACCTTCTCAAGTTCCTCCTTTCTTGGTATATGAGGCAATTGTCATGTTGTGGTCTCAACATATGTGCTAGAAGATGCTCTTGGTGTGTTTGGTGTAGCTCACCCATCATGTTGGGTGGTCTCACTCACTGTGAGGAAAGGTTCACAGCTCAGGCTCCATGGGCTCAACATCCCAACAGCCAGGGACGGTCAGCAGAGGAGCATCACAGGGGACAACCACAACCGGAGCAGAGCATTAGCTGAGGACATAATGCAAGAAGGTGCTACAGAGGAGGAGGAGACAGACTGTGACAAGCAGGCTTCACAAACTCAGTGAAGAGGGCCAGATACCATAGAAGAATGACTTAAAGCACTTTCAGGACATAATTAGCACCCCTTTGGCCAGAGTGATCTACAGGTGACTATGACTGTAAGCTAACTGTCCTGGTTACCTGACAAAAGTTAGATAGCAGTGGCCATGACCTTCTTGTTGAAAACTGGATAGTGTAACCTTCTTCCTCTCAAACGAATTACCACGGCTGTTGGGACAAGCTGTTTAGTTACTACTGTTATCCCTTTGCTTCTATTCCTGGACTATGTCCCTTCTCCTGTTCAACTGGAATGATGCAAAGTTCACCCCTGTCAAGTCCTGGCTAAGCAATATTAACACAGCATCTGCCAGGCTGTTTTGAATAGCCGCTAATATCTATGCTGCTTTAAGCTAAAAGAAAAGCCTTTTCAAGTGTTGCATACATTACCAGGAACAGTGGGGAAGGATGTTAATAATTCATTCATGCTCTCAGACTCCGGAGTGTGCTAGATCTTTCAACTTATAACAATAGACATCACCCTGCAGGCTGTCATGTCCTGCATTTAACAAAGGAAAAGAAAAGAGAGAGGGTGAAAAGGAGGAAGATTTCCCGGGCGGAAAATCTGAAGCTTGATGAAGAATTAAAGCCTGTTAAATGTGTACTTGAGCCAGCCATTGAGTAATAAAACCTATTTGCAACTGGTTGTTAGAAGAAAGAGCTGCATGTGTAGGAAAAAGCATTTGTTGAGAAGATGCTGGCATTGCCTTCCATCGGTTGTGGAATATATCACCCCCCTAGGGCTCCTGTTCAGCGAGTTTTTCTTATTCAGGCCAGAGCAGAGATAGAAGAGGAAGGAGTTACCCTGAGAAAACATATGTGTAGAAGTTTTTTCATGTGACTGGCCCATCTCTTGAGTATCTGAACATCCTTCAGCTATAGCCTGGGAACATAGGATGTTCCCAGTGGATGTGACAGAGTCCTATACACCTATTTCCAGCTCTACCAGAAAGAAAGGGAACCAGAAATGACAAGTGTTAAGAAGACTGGTTTGGGACATAGGGTGAAGGAGGCAGGAAAGTAGCCATTGCAGAAGGCACAGCAAGAATCTTTGGGCTGGTGATCATTGCTGAAGTGTGGCCACCCCCAGCAGAAATCATTGTGCCCATCACACGGGGCAGTGAGAGAAGCCACCCTTTTCTTCAGGACTCATCCTGGGTCTGTATTTTTGTCTTTCACTTCTCCTCCTGCTTCCATGAGTGGAACAACCTGGCTTATCCTTGCTCTATCACTCCCAAGGTGGTAAAATCCTACCTGTCATGTTGAGAAACCCCACACCAGGCCAGAGTCAAGAAGTGTCCTTGTATGGTGGAAAGATGTTTTTAAAGAAAAAGTTTGAGTTCCTTTATGTGGTGGGTACTAAACTACACCCAAAAATAACAAGAAGATCCCTCCAGCAAAGAGTGGACCATCTGAATGAGCAAAAGAGCAAAACAGCACTGGGTAGGCAGGAGATAAAGAAATAGAATTTAATCCTTCTGAGATACAACCAACCTCTTTATTTCTTTATTTTCTTTATTTTTCTTCATTTTTCTTCTTTTCTTTATTTCTGTAGCCATGTCAACAGTTTTGAGCCATTTAACAAACTCCTCATGCGATTCTCCTCATTCTCATTCAGAATTATCCCTAATTGGTTGACAAAGGGAGAAGAGGGCTTAAGTCCTGTCACCAACTCTAATATCTTGATGAAACCCCCGGTTTTCATTGCATGTACTGGCCCATTGAATACAGTATTTTATTCCCTGGAGTTCACTTGGTGCTATTTCCCAAGAAAGACTCCCCATGGACATTTTTCTGTACTTGAGAGAAGAAAATCGATGCTTTAATTCTTCCTTCCTACAAGTCTGCACATCAACCACAGAACAGTTTTCCTTCAGAAGGACAAGTTTTCTCAAAGTAGAATTGCAATTTGAGCACTGCTGCACATAAAAGCAAATTGGAAATTTCAGGCTTGCCTCACTCTGTTGTGCTCCAAGTTCAAAACAGGCAGATTCTTCTGAAAAGATATTTATGGCTGTGTGCAAAGATATTGGGCTTCTCCAAACAGAGGAGTGGGAACACTGATGCCTTGGAGACAAAGCCAAGGGGAAAGCACTTCACACAGCAGGGAGCGAGCATGGTTAGTAGTGTATGTAAATAGCTTAGGGAAGCAGAGAGAAATATCCAACGAAATTGTGCCGATGCCTTTCTTTTTTATAGACAGACATGAGTGGAAAATCCATCTGGATGGCTTGCACCTTGCGTGGTTGCAATTTGAGTTCTCCCTGTGGTTGAGATTGAGTTCAATTTTTGCTGTTCCCACCAGTCTAAATGCTCTTTTATGTTTCCTGCTCAGACTGATACCCCTTTTTAAGAGGGGTGGGTGCTGAAATTGTTTTTCACCCAGCATTTCATATCCATGGGAAAACTCTGGCTGACAGAGTAAAATAGGCATCCCAAGGTCAGTAGAAAGGGAATAGTAGGGCCAAGCTCGTATCCATACCCCTGAATGTGGACTAAGGCTGTGGGAGGATGACCACAGGAATTGTGCCCCCTGTTCCCATCCCAATTTTCCCTAGTTTTCATACCTTTGTGCAGTGATGACATACAAGACATACAGTGACATAAAAGAGACCATAGAGTTGAGTATTCAGACGAAGGTTGTGATACAGGAGTTTCTGAAGGACTGCTACCATAAGGAGAAGACAGCAGCTCAAACGTGTCCCATCTTTGCTCTGTCCCTTCTATGTCTTCTACGTGCTTCCAAAAAGGTCTTTGGCAACCTGGCAACCTGTAGACAACTCCAAATTCAAAATCAAATGAGCCCTCTAAGGACACAAGGCCTCTCAATGGACATTGTTCTGCTGACTTCCATGGAAAAAAGACTAATTTATACTATTTGCGGTACAATCATTTTTTGTTCATGCTGCAAACAAAAGCTCCACCAGAACACCACCAGCTGGGTTTATCTTGTAGTGAAGGCAGTCCATTAGCTGGCAGTTGCTACTGATTTTTTTCCAAGAGACACTGCTCACAGGGCTGTTTTGCAGCCAGTGGTGAACTGTCTTAGGAGTTCTACTATACATCAGAGCGGTTAATGTTTTTCTCAGTCTTCTCTGATGAGGTGAAGGAAGAGGATTTTAACATGGACAGGGTTGCACAACATACAATAAGGTCTACTTTAAGGACATTGGGAACTCTAAGCTAAGACTTGTGCCATAGTGAATTGGGACAAACATCATGTTGAAAGCTAAAGGTGTGCAGCTAAAGATTCCTTGAATTTCTTCATCCACAAGTATGTGAGACCACCTTGCTTCCAGAGATGCATCAAGGAATTGATGGTGGGTCCCTAAGGCTACAGTACATGGCACATACCAGAGCTTTCAGGCCACATGACACGGCATGGAGCAGTGGCAGAGGGCAGAAGCTGGGCTTCCTTCTTGATGCAATGCAACCCTTGCAACTACCTGGCCTGCCATGTGACGTGTCTAGTGGAGTGACAAAGTGAGGAGAGAAACAGAGAACAGGAGGGCACTGGGGCTCCGTGGAGTGTAGGTGAGGTAAAAGCACATTTGGAGGAGCCGTCTAAGATGCTGGGCTTGGTCTTTCAGAGCTAAAGCCATCCCAGAAAGGATATGTCAGTTGTGTTGGGACCTCGGTTTGGCTGAAGTCATCAGCCCTGTAATTATGTGTGGAACACAGACTTTCCAGGGAGTACTTAGGATTCGTCTATTTGACCCCTTGTCTGCCAGCCCCCCAAGGGTCATAGATCTCTTTCATGGGGCAGAGGTCTTCTGAGGCAGAGGCAATCCCTGGGCCATTCTGAGCCTAATGAATAGTAGAATCATAGAACAGTTTAGGTTGGAAGGGACCTTAAAGATCATCTAATTCCAACACCCTTGCCATGGGCAGGGACATCTCCCACTAGAGCAGGTTGCTCAAAGCCCCATTCAGCCTGGCCTTGAACACCTCCAGTGAAGGGGCATTCACAGCTTCTCTGGGCAACACGTTCCAGTGCCTCAGCACCCTCAGAGAGAAAAATTTCTTCCTGATATCTAATCTAAACCTACTCTCTTCCAGTTTGAAGCCATTACCCCTCGTCCTATCACTACAAGCCCTTGTAAAAAGCCCCTCTCCAACTTTCTTGTAGGCTCCCTTTAAGTATTGAAGGCTGCATTAAGGTCTCTCTGGAGCCTTCTCTTCTCCAGGCTGAACAATCCCAGCTCTCTCAGCCTGTCTTCATAGGAGAGGTGCTCCAGCCCTCTGATCATCTTTGTGGGCCTCCTCTGGACCCGCTCCAATGAGGTGTCACTGACTTCTGGGGACATGATAGGGACTAAGTGGTGGAGACAGCCTGCGGAGCTGGCCTGACTTTTCATTGATGTGCAGGGTGAGGGGGGACACTTCAGGTTTTTCACAGCTCATCCTCATCCCCCAGCATGGACATGGAGATCTCGGAGAAGGAGATAGATAGGCACTGCCATGCCTTCCCTTAGTCCCACCATTCACCCATGTCCTCCCTGTCATCCTTGGCGTCTCCTCTTCAAGGGTGCCAGCACAATGTGACAAGATTGCAAATAGTCTTGGCACAAGAGTCCTCCTTTCTTTTTTCCTTCTCTCTGCAGGGACACACAGCCAAGAAAGTGTCAACTGCATAACTCTGCCCCAGCAGAGCCCTGTAAACTACTCCCCCAGCCAAAGCAGCTGAATAGGAAATGTGATGGAGCTGGAAACTTGTCCTTGTCGGCTGGGTTCTCCATCCAACAACTCATAAAAAACCTGACACAAAAGCAGCCGGAACCATTATAGCTTAGTCCTATCTGAGAAATGGCATTCAATTCCCTGACTGTTTATTTAACTCTACACAACAGTTGTGTAACATCATGCTGCTCTGTCCTGATCTAGTTCCACACAGCGCCTTTTTGGCTAAGGAAATTGATGGGTCAAACTGCCAGATCTTAGTGTTTTGCATAGCTCTGCCATTCAAGAGGTTATTTTAAAAAAGAAAGCCGTCTAACCCAGAGCTTTGGAGACCTTAAAAAAAAAAAAAAAAAAAAAAAAGCAGGTTTAGTTTTATTTTCATTTTAGATACATTTGTGATGAAACACTTGCATTGAGCCTAACCACACAGGAACAAGCAGGAAAACCTAGGCCCCCAGGCGTAGTTTTTTTTTTTTTACCACTCGTCCTTGTTAAGGTCATTTTGGGACTATTCAATCCTTGGACTGGGCTATTCTTTTTTTCCTGATTACACCTGTATGACTTGATTTCCTATTGAAATCACTCAGCTGATGCCAAGGAGGATGGTACAGCTGAGAACAAGATTTGGTCTCACGCTCCCCAAACAGGACCTCAAGAACTAACACTTCAAAACCTGCTCACTTTCCAAAGCTGAAACCACGCAGAAGGGAGCTGGCTTGAATAAAACAAATTCCTCACATGTTGGGTAAACAAAAGGGAGAAATTTGATTCTCTACAAAGGGTGAAGACGTTTGTTTTGCATACTGTACTGCAACTTTTTTTGTGTGTTTTTCCTCATTTTTGTCAGAATGTAAGCAAGGAAAATTCAGACCTAAGAAATTTGCTTTCATTGAGTTACAACTACATCGATACAGAAATTTTCACTTATTACCTGGAAAGTTTATAGTGACTTTATTCTGCCGTGCTCCAATATCTTTTTCTGAGATTGCTTTTTGTGTAGTAAGAAGCTAATTTTTAACAATAAACACAAGAACCTCAGTTGTAGGTTTGATAAAAGCAACTTGCATAGCCAAGTAGAATGACATGTAAATATAATAACTAATGTGATGAAGAAATTAAGGAAGTGAATACATGGTATAGATTAAATAATGTCTAAAAGGTGTACGTAAGGTTAGGTTTGGTGTTTTCCCTGGCATAGTGTTGTTGGAAGTCATGTTATTTTCTTACTGCCAAGCAGTGCTAAGAAGAATATGCCAAAGGATCACCATTGAAATGCCAACCCTGTACCTTGATTTGTGCTTAGGTAAGCATGTAATTTGGCACAATAATTCTCAGAGTCAGAAATGAACAAACAAAGCATTCAGTTTTTATTTAATTGTGTTGCAAACAAAATCATAGACAAATCTCAGGGAAAAAGGTTGAGGGTCGGCGATCCTCTAAACTATCTACTACCCCAAGGGAGGATGAACTTCATTAAGCAGTTCCTGAAAATATGAATTTAAGATGTTTTTAAAAAAGCACTTCCAGTGGCAGAGAGCCCAAGACTTCCTTGGGCAGGTGATTCCTTTGCTTTATCAGTCTCCTGATGGAAATTACTACCCATTCCCCCAGTGTTACATGCAGGGAGCGAGCCACAACACCGGGCTGTCTGGCCAACTCGAAGGCTGCTGGTGCTGGCTCCGAACCGATCTGTCTCGTGGCTGCTCTCTCAGTGCATGATCAAAGAACAGCCTTCCACCCGCAGCCCTTTTCCCCACTGTGCACATGGAGCAGCAAATGGTATCTACATATCCGACGAGGGATGGATAAAACAAGCAGATGGCGGGGGAGCAAGGGCCCGGATCCATTAGCAGAAATCTGGATCAACTCGCAGATGATTCACCAACGCAAATCCGGGGTAAATACATAACAGACACTCCACGCCAGCCATTCCCCCAGGAGCTGGAAGTCTTGAGCAACAAACCCAGGGCACTCACGTCCTTGCATCTGTCTTTTTGCAGTTGTACACAGGAGGGCAGCAAACATTTACTCAGTTTGGCGCTGCATCTCTTCCTAACCCCTGCATAAATAGATGCTGTTGGGATAGCATAAACTGTCCGTCATCACGAGCGGATGCCTGCTAAATAGCCCCATAAAAAAAACCCCAAAGTGACTGTAATTAGACAGAGTGCACATTTCACTGCTCTGACTAAGACAAAGGTTGTCTTGGATTTTTGCCCACCGTCGAGTTAAATGCACCCTCCACCAAATTATCTCTGGATATTCCTTTCTTCTCTCCATTTCAGTTTTATAGGGTGTTTGCTATAACTTGTGTAAGTTTTTGCAGTGGTTTCCATTCTCCAGGGAAATTACACTTTTAGTCTTCCTATCGAGGTGCTGACACAGGCGTTTCAAGCATGTCCATTCCCCTTGTTTCCTGATGAAGAGTATACTGGGGGTAAGGGAAGAGGGCAGGGCATTAGAAATACCCTCTAATTCCAGCTAATGAAGCTTGTCAATGAGTACGAAAATCATTACTTTAGTTTTGAAAGTAAAGGCCTGCAAGAGAGTGTTTCTCAGCCGTGATTCTCTTTTTTTTTTTCAAGTGGGTATAATTAAAGCAATTGTCTTTAGCCTGCAAATATACCCACTGCCTCCTTCCTGCTCTCAGCCCGCTCCATTCATCACTTTGGTTTCTCAGCAACTTTGTCCATTATCCAGCTCAAGAAATTATGCACACTTATGTTGATGCCGATTCAGATTGAAGCCTTTTGGGTGGAGCAATGTGTTTTGTCTATGACTTTGCTCTGGCTGATCCTAGTTAAAGTATTAATTGCCATGTGGTTGGATGCTCTTCAGCTGCCTAAAAGGAGTGCAGGATGGATGTCTAAGGTGAGATGAGACCCTCCACAGTCTCACTGACTACAAGGGGAGCTGATAGTGGCTACCCGCTCTCAAACATCCCATTTCAGACATCTAAAATTAAGTAGGATGAATTCTGACACAAAGGCCCATTTTCTTTCCATTTAACTTTATATCCAAGACTGAGGGTGCACATCTGGGATACAGAGCGCCTCTACAGACCAAGGAGTCACTGAGGTCTTGGGTAGTTTGCATTGCCCTCTGAAAGCAGTTGTTTTCTTCAGCAGTAGAGAGAGAACTTCAGAAATCACACCCTCAGGTAAGTGCTTAAAATTAGATAGGGTGATCTATGCCCAAAAGCCAAAATTTGCATGATTTTTGAGCACTGAAATTAATGGGATTTAGGAACCTAAGTGCTAGAAAAAATCCCAGACTTGATTCATCTGCCCACGGTCATGTCAATAAATGTGTGATAGGAATTGAGCACACATCTACATCCTGGTCTAATCCACTAAGAGTAATCATTCACCCTGTGAGATTTAACAGCCTCAGACATAGAGAACAAGCTCAGCACAAACAACATGTGTCAAAAATAATTGTCGGAAAATGACTGAAAGTGTATGAAATAGTAACGCTGCCTGTTGCTGTAATCTTTAATACGATAATGTCATTGGGGACTGGGATTACGAGAGATGTTGTGTGGAACGAGGCTGTTTTATATCACAGGAGTCCACTAAGACAAAACATACAATAAGAAAAAGCCTGACCAAGCAAAACCCAGACATCGTCCAGCTGTGATTTCATGGCAGCAAATATGACTGGGGATTTTGCTTATCTAAAAGTTTTATCCTGCCTTTTGTCACAGAATTACAGCCCAAGCCATGAATTCTGATTTGGGGAGTTCACCTCCTGAAACAGAAAAACAGGGTCTGAGGGTGCAAGGAATATAGGAACAGTCTCAGTTTGTTAAAATAAAATCCCTGGCATAGTTTACTCTAGCAGTTGTATTGGGAATATAATGTTAATTGCTGGACTAGGCTTTGGGCAGCTAATGAGTAAAGAATCCTCAATGGATTGGGGTCTTAATTACCTGATTTCCTTTAACCTGATTTTCTCTAACCTACCAGGTCAGTGGGACTAATCCCAGAACAAGACGCTATGTGATCTTCAAACAGGTCCAAGGATTTCCAAAGATGAAAAAGGAAGTGGGAAAAGGTGCTAATCTCAGTGGAAATTAGGCACCTATGCCTAACATAATGACATAGAAATAATCCTTTGCTAACCTGAAAACGTTTGCTACCAACCTGAAAACCCAAAGACACACCAGATCCTATCTCCCTGCACCTTCCCCCAAATAATTTGGTGCCTTGACTTCTGTTGCTGCCTCCAGTCAAGCTAAGGAAACACCATGGGAGGCATTTTACCTGACTTTAGAGGTCTTCAGTGTCAGTACAACTCACCTCCCCTTCCCAAAACTTCTCTCTGTGATGTGCAGTGAATTCTACATTTTCCTGTTTCTCTCAACTGGAAACCAAAAAAGTTATAAATTAAGAACTCTTCATCGATGCACAGAGAGAAGGCACATGTCTTAATCAGTAGACACATGGTAAATCAGGCTTGGTAAGATCAGCACTTGAGTTGACCACATGAGCTCCACAGTTTTACCACTTTCTTCTGCCTGATGCTTGCTGTTCTTTACACCTTAGGTGACACCAGTCCCAGAAAGTGAAGTTTGTGCTGAATGCAACTTCTTTGAGGTGATTTGCATAACTCTGCTCATTTTTTCCCATGAGACTCTAGCACTCATTTTGGTTACACTCTGCATCAGGTTTATCCAGGCAAGTATCTGGTGAAGACCTGGTCTTGGTCTTCAATTATCCTTTGAAGAGTAGCATTGGGTGCCACTCAGTGGTGAAAATCAGGTTAGAATGAAGTCTTTGAACCAGGGGACAAAGTCCTTGCTGGGCTCTGTGGTGAGGATGATAAATTCTGCCACCATCTAAAGAAGGCTTCTCTCATCTCACCTTCTGTTATTACCACAGCACAGGAAAAGCATAGACCTCTCCAGAGACTGCTAAGATGATTTATCATTAATTGAATGGTCTCACTGAACACAACTTGTGCTTGAAGTGACGCGTATGCCTAAATGACTGATTAGTAACTGTGATTATTAGCAGTGGAAGTTGGTATTCCTTGGGTTATGATGATATGCAAAACCTTTTTATGCTGAGGAACCTGAGTCAAGCTTCACTGTAGAAATCTGTACCCACACAGTTACAGTAGAAACAATGTCTCTTCCAAAACTGTTCTTCAAAGCCATTTACCTTACCTATTCTTAAAATCTCCAGTAACAGAGAATCTGTCACACAGGTGGGTGACTTAATGCTATGCCTACCATAATTTTATAGTAAGCTACTCTTCTGAATAGAGCATGTCAGTACCTTCCTCTTTTAGCAGAATTTCTTATGTTTTTAACTGACGCAGATAATTGCTTCCCATCTTTAAAACCCAGAATGAACATTTAGATTACGTTGTTTGATCTCCTGACAATAGCTGTCCAGAGAATTACACCTCTCTATTCCTGAATTTAGCATTCAAACATAAAGCATGCATTTCATAAGGACAACCAAGCTTGAATAAGGTTGAAGAAGTGAAATCCAATCAAGCTCCTGATTTGTATGCTGATTGCTTTTTTTTTTTTTACAAATACAGAAAATTTGAAGAAAAGTTAATTTAAAATTAAGAAATGCACCCTTTTTCCCCCCAGAATAACGTAAACAAGATTGTACAACTATGTTACTTCTCAGCTACTGATCTGCTGCTCTGACCTTGTAATCAGAGAAGACTGTGAGCCCTGCATTTGTCTTTGAAGACTGCTAATAATTAAATCCTATTGTTTCATTGAAACAGAACATGACTCTCCCAATTTGTAACCAGAAGCAGTATAGCTGCAAAGAACAATGTTGGATAAACATGCCCTTCAAAGATCAAAGGATAGAGGGCTTTGTCAATTAAAAAAAAAAAAGAAAAAAATAATCAGCATAGCTAAACTGCTGTTTCTCAGCAACTTAGTGCGGGTTCAGATCTGAGGCTGCCTAGATTGCTTTGCTTTCATTTCATGGCCTCAAGGGCATCCTTATTCCCCAAAAGTGTATGGGGAAGCGGGCACACCCAGATGTGAGTTGTGACTCTGCGGGCAGAAGGATAGAGTACCCCCCGCATCACTAATTAAACGTTCAAAGGATTCATGCTCTCTCCAAGCCGCACATTTTTGTGACATTAAATAAAAATCGGCCTCAAAGAGAAAATGCACACATAATATGTTCAACAAGGCAATGGGCAAGAGGATAACAGGAGGATTTGGCTTTGTAGTGACATTGTTTGCTTTCATTTCTTTACTGTGAGAGCCCTTCCCTTCTCCACAAATTTCCATCAGAGAGTTTGTCCTCCGTACCTAGCAGAAACTCACCTCTGATGACACTTTGGCCACACAGCTCTAAGAGGAGATAGGAGAAGCCACAGTTGCTTAAGAAGTTTACTCCTTCCCATGAATGGCCTTGTGACTTATGGACAGCAAAGCCTTCTTAAATTAACATCACTCTCGCTAGTTGTTCCCTGGTGGCCCAGAAAGGGGGTAAATTTGCAGCAAATGAGTCACAGCTAAACCTTGGCATGTCTGGTCTGTATTTCATAGCTTTTCCTGTCTCTGTTGAACAATTTCCTTGGACATGAAGACTCCCTTGCTGAAACGTCTCTACTTGTGCAAGGACAGGTCACTGCTGAGAAGGCCAGATTGCATTCTCCACGGCCTGACCCTTCTGGCAGGAGTTGTGGGGTACAGTCCATCCGTATATCCATCTCGTAAACTTCTCAAGTATCTCTTGTCCCAGTGCATGGGTGTATGGACGTGCTCCCATCACATATAGGTCATTGGCTAAGCATTGTAGATCTAGGACCTTTCTCTTGTCTAGGTGGAGGTCCAGGTGGATCACCTAGCTACGGCATGTGGGTCCTAAGGCAAAAGAGAGGTTATCTTGTAGTGAGAGCCTTCTTGAATGATCAAGATGAGGTAGGAGCAGATTGTATGAGATACAGGTGAAACTGGGCAGGTCAGAGACCACCAGTGAGTGAGGGCCTCATTCACTCAATCTTATGCCAGCACATTCTGGAAGAGAATGAGAATTTGGAGGACACTAAATACCACTTTCTCCCATCCATCCAAGCAGTGATCAAATAGAGGCAGCGTTTTGGAGGGAGCTCAGCACGGTGTAGGGTGAAATCTGCCCTCGTGGGGTTTTCGCACAAATAGTCTATGTGTGGGTGTCCTTACTGGTGTCACTTGTCTTTGCAGAATCAGGTACTACAAGCATCAGTCATGGTTCTTCACGCTCCTCTGCTGTGATGAGATTTCCTTGCAGCCTTCTCCCAGCACTAAGCCAAATTTCTGAAGCAGACAGAGAGGGAAGAGATTATAAAAGACTCATTAAGGCCCACCCAGACCATCTTATTCTTTGCTGTACTGTTCTGCTCTGAACTCCCTGAGCAGTCCTGGTCTTGCTTGGGTAATAAGGTTAACGATATGTCTTAATGCAAAAGTCAATTTGACCTGTTTTCATTTTAGAGAAGGGGGAATTGAGGAAGACATAAAACAGAAAGAACAAAATCGTGCTGAAATCTTGTAGCAGAGCTGTTTCATGCATAACTCTGTGCTTCCTGCTGTAGATCATGGTACCTCAGCTTGAGAGGGAATGAATGAGCTTCAGCTCTAGATTTTTAAGTTGAGGAATCAGAGTTTATTAGCAAGTTATTTCAATACAAATGCATTAGAGAGAAAAAATGACTGATATTTCCAGTGATTAGGAAAAAAGGAAGCCTTTGTAGCTGAACCGCTCTCCTTTTCCCGATCATTAAGTTACAGGGTGGATCTTCAGCTCACATTAAACTATGCTACTTCACTCTTGATGGCATTGGGTTTGCAATGGACGTGGAACTGGACCTACTGAGGACTACATCTACGAGTGAGTCATGTCTTTCAATACTCCCTTTCCCATGCAGATGGGGTACAAACATCTGGTGGAGAGTGGGGATTGTCTCTTTTTTGAACTTAGATATGATCATAAGGTTTCCATCTGAAGAAGGGGAGGCAAAACCTATTTTATTCTGACAATGAGGGTAATATTTGTTCCCTTTACCTCTTGTCCTTCTGGAGTTCTGTGCTGCTATTATGTGTGCCAGGACTTAAACTTATGAATACAATGAGATAAATACTGTAGAGCATATAATGTTGAACCTATGTGCAAGAGAGCTATCTAACCCAGGAGCCTGCTAAAGAATTACAGATATTTGGGGTTTGTTTGATATACTTTTTTGATAAAGCAGAGCTAGTCCATTCTGCTTCCTGTTTACACTTCTTTTTTATTTCCCAGTTCTTAGACATTATTGTTCCACTTCGGAGAATGTTTTACAGTTTCCTTGAAATAAATCTCTCTCTCCACCTTCCTGTCTACTAAAGACAAGATCTTATTTTAATAAGTGAAGTTCTAATGTCAGTTAAACTGAGGAAAGAATCTGGCCCATAAAGTTTGACAAATGAGGATCATTTTAAAAAATAAAATGTACACGTTGGGTCTAAACACAATTGACCTCATTCCCCTCCGCTGTCCTGATGTTCAGCTGCTTGGAAAGTTTCCTCCAGGGAAATCCTTTATTAAATGATTTGTGCTTCTTTTACATTTTGTTCCAAATTATCTTACTCTCTCATTTTATTTCTTCTTCGGGTTGGCTGCTTGCTACAGCTAATTTGGTTGTCCTTGCTGGGACTACCATAAATACTCTTTCCCAGTAGTACTTTGTAAGCTGAATTAGTCAAGTGATCTTGGCTATAACATTCAAGAAAACAGTCGATAAGATTAAAGACTGGGAGAACTTTATGGTTGGAGACACTGTTTTAAAGTCACCCATAAAGGTGCACGAGCAAAAAGTGCTGACAAGGCCAAAACATTTGATAGATGCTAAAATTGTGACCTTCAGCATTGTATTAAGAGGGATAATTGTTCACTCACTTCTCTCCCTACAACAACTGTATTAAAGCATGACACTCTCTTTGGAACTCTTAACAAGGACCCTTCCACACAAATAGATGAAATATCAGATTAAAAACAAGGAGATAAAGCCTGACATACAAATTGAAAGACAGAACATTAAAGCCTGCATGAGCCTCCAGGTATACGGAGTCCCCGTCCTTCTCTGACTGTTAAGTAGAGAAGGTGACATCCCACCCTGGGTAAGTGGTACCAGAGTCACCCAAAGCAACAGAAAAGTTGTTTCTTCATCTCTGTCTTTGCTCCTCAGGCTTTTATTTCCTCTGACAGTACCTAGAGCTTTAACTTGTGCTGGGCTGTGGCTCTTAGATGGGAGTCATAGTTGGATAAGTCTGCAGCTGGCTTCAAGGTGGCACAGATTTATCATCACCCCCCCCCCAGATTAGCAGTGATCACTATGGCACATGGTCCTGCATTGCTCCAAACAGACTGGGTCTATAGTTGCCCCTAGAGTGTTCTCATGTCTTTCTCTCATGAGGCTGAAGATCGTGCTTTTATTGTAAAGCTGGATGAACATTTCATTCACTGAAACCTATTTCTGGGGCAGCAGAGGGTGACAATAGGGCTGGAATTATTTGTGACTGCGTGGAATTGGTGAAGGCGTTTCTGTCAAAAAATTCCCTTTTTTCGTTTTTCCAGCCAAGCACCAGTTGGAACATTTAATGTCAACATTTTTGAAAGCAAATGTTCTTCCTTTTCAGTTGTAAAATAATAATTTTCAAGTCTGAAATTGCCAATATTTCCTTTAAAAACATTAGGAAAATCATTAAAAATGCCCCATCAGCCACACAAAATGTTTTGACTTGAAATACCTCTCTTCAATTAATTAAAAAAAAAAATTCCTTTTTTCTTACCCTAGTTTGACCAGTATGTCTCTCTTCCCTTCATCTTCCCCCCAAAACAGTTTTCCAAATAAATTATTGCCAGAGTTTACTCAAACCTTTTGAGACACAGTGGACAGAGACACTTTCATGTCAAGGTTGACTTTAAATAAAGATGTTTTCTAATATTAAATTGAAAAAGTTCAGATTTTATTCTGATGAAAAAGGTAAAGTCTTTCAGCTTTATATCTAAATTACAACGAGAAAAATATTAAAATACTGGTACTTCTTGTATACTCAAAAGTCCATATTTGCTTAAGTCTCCTGTACCACACATAGGATAGATAGGTCTTTACCTTTACAAGGGCTTTCTTATTGTTAAAAGATTAGTCTAGTTATGTTACAATAAACCTGGAAAATTCTAGGGTGCAAAAATGCATGGCACAGCGTAAACGTGATCTGAGACATTTTGGGTACAAGCAACAATTCTGCTTTTCCTGTAACAGATGACACTGCTTGAGGTTAGAACAAGAAGTACCTGTTGCCTGTGCTGTAACATCTCCTGCAAATAGCTTCTTATTTGTGGCACTGATATAAAGGATGTGTTTTATGGAACTTACCCAACCAGCTTTTCTATGTCAGGTTATCACAGATACATTTTTTTTTCCAATTCATTTTGAGACCAACTGCTGTTAAGAGGCTGTAACAAGGGATGTAACTTGCTCCTTTCACTTCCATTCAGACAGTTTGAATAAACCCACATTTCAGTCTTTTATAGTTCCTCTTTCCATTATACTTATTTTATTTTTCTCCATGGGGATTGAGCTACTTTATTCAGGTCATTTTCTGCAATATCATGTTAACCCATTAAAATGTCAAATAATTTATTGTCCATTCAGCCCAGCCACCTGTCCTTTCCCCCTAAAAAGCACAGTCATTTCTGTAAGGTCTCCGTTCCCCTGCATGTTCAAAGGGCCTCGTGGATCTCCTCACCTTCTCATTAAATCTTGCTGAAGAACAGTTGCCTTGGAAACCAGGGAGCAGATCCAGCAAAGGGGCTGAGCATCTTCACCTTGCCTTGACTTTGGTGGGAGGTGAAGCCATTCAACACTTCTGAAAGGACACTTAGCACCTGGTCAGTAGAGAAACCATTAGGCACTAACTACTGTTTTGCTCTGGTTTCAGGATGATGGGAAATGGTGCTGGTCCCCCCACACCCTCCTATCCTCTGTATGAAAAACAGAACATAAAAAGAGGTTGAAGCAGCCGATGCTTTCATGGCATCTGTGAACTCATTTCTAATTGCAGAGATTTTGGAAATGCGAATATTATTCAGAAAAACAAACCTTTTCTGAAAGTCTAAGAGAATGTAACTTTCTTCTCAGGTTATTTATAATGTGTCGGTGCATTTGTAAGAGAGCTACTAGAGTCCCTACAGACACAGAGTAAGAAACCAGTTTGGGCTGAAAAGCAAAGCAAACCAAATAAACAACTTTGAGATAAGAGGCAGCATCCTTCCAAAGACTTGGCCAATGTAAGCACCAAATCTTAGCATTTCCAAGAAAAACACCCCAGGCTTTGGAGACTGTCCTGGGTTGAGAGACACAGGACTAACTTTTCTTCTAATGCTGGGGAAAACTGCACTTTTAGAAGACTCTAGTGTCTGAACTTGTGAAAATACTTACTTTATAGCCAGCCAGGCTCTGTGGGATTCAAGGTTAGTGTTTTCGAGCCTTGCCAGGTGCAGGGACAAGGAGGAGCAAGGCCTGGGCATTTGACCCAGGCTGGCCAACAGGAGTATTTCATACCATGAACGTCACATCCAATATAAATTAGAAAAGTTTGCTGCGTAGCGGGCTCTCTCCCTGATGGCGGCGGGTCCAGACAACTCCTTGCCCCGGTGCCGGAGCCCTGAGGCCTTCCCTTTCTCCTGAAGCCATTGCGCTCGCAGTGTCCGATACTTGCTATCCACTGCTGGGAGTGTACAGCTTTCTACTGATATAGTTGTCTGAGTATAATTTCTGTATATCTTATATCAGTATCGGAATTAATACTGGTTCTTTAGTATTATTGCTAATTATTTAGTCTTAGTCTATTAAATCTATTTATATTTCAACCCTTGTGTTTCTTTGTGTTCCCCGATTCCCCTTTCTGGGTGGGGAGGGGTCATCGGGTGATAGAATAATTGTCTAACGACAATAGATTGTTATGGATTCTCTCAAACCATAACAGAGACTTACCAGTGAATAAATGAAGTCTATTGCAGTGATAATAGCGCTTAGTGACATGGTTTAGTGATGGTTTTTATCAGTTAGGTTGATGGTTGGACTAGATGATCTTAAAGGTCCCTTCCAACCTAGACAATTCTACATTTCTATGATTCTGTGATAATCACAGCAAGAGATATCTTATGTAGATAAGCTATACCCTAAGAACAAGCTGTCTCTGCTCAGGCCACCTTGGTGGGATGGACAAGAGCTTGCAGAATGGTTATTACAGAGTTGTTAATGTGCAATAACTTGTTCCTGTACAAGGAAACCCATGGAGATCTGCACATCGTTGAGCCCATGGAGTAGGAGGGGAATTGGCCATGAACAGGACAGTGCAGGAGCAGAAGAACGTGGCACTGAAGTCTTGGTTGGGGCCATGAGCTATGTTGAGCTACCTGCATCAAAGCTGGGGTCTTCTGAAAATCCAGCCAGGAGCAGTGGAAAAAAAAAGACTTTTTACCCAAGCTAAAATACAGTATTCCCTACCTCACAGCATAAGTTGGCACTACACCTGGTGTCGATTTCACACAATAACAGGGGACTTACAGGTCCATCCTAGTCCTCAGGGGTCACAGGTCTGAATTCCTTGCTCTGCCTTGTACACTGATTTTCTCTCTGATCTCAGGCAAACTGAGATTGGATCAAGTGCCCAGTCGCACCTTGAAAATAAGGGTAAATGCATTTCTGAAGTGTGAAATGTTTGGACAAAAGTCTCTTGTTTGCAGTAGATGGCACTGGGGAGGAGGCAGGTCAGGCAGGATCCCTGCGTTGCAGGGATTTACACCTCCAAAAGAGGCTTTTTGTACTGACAAATAATATGCTTCTAATTAAAGCTGCTGCTGTAAAATCTCTAATCTGATAACACGTTGTGCGGGAAGCAAGAGACATCTGTTCGTATGAACACGTCAATATTAAGGTGGATTCTGGATGCAAAATTCTCCCCACGCTGTTTAATAATGCCACTGGCAGAAGAGATCTCCCGCATTAATATCTGGAAGCAAATGTTTCGCAACAGGAACATATATTCCACAGAGGACTGTGTGAACATAAGATCTAATTTTCCCTGGCAAAGCATCCATCATGTGTGTGAACTTTTCACGGAAGACAATAATGCCGCCCAAAAATAAAATAAAGTTGATAGGTGAAACAAGACTAGGTAGAGGCACAAACATCCTCACCTCCACAATTACCATCTGTGGCCTCTCTTTCAGACCTACTGAATGGAAAGCATTTGGAGTTGGGAGAGACCGTCTAAAATGGCACCTCTTTGGTGTTTGTATCCCATCTCACAGAAGTCTCTGAGGGTTACTGAAATGTTGTTAGCCTCATGTCATCTTTAATTGATGAGGTAGGGAGGTTCAGAGGTGGAGGGTGAGGAGCCAGCAGCCAGAAGAATTGCTCACTTACCCTGGACCTTGGGCAGGGGGAAGACGTGGGATCACATCAGACAAAAGGACATATCCATAACACAAAAGAAATAGTAATCTCTGGACGTATTTGTTACACTTAATTTACTGTGGAGGCAGAGAGACGGTAGAAGAAAGTTCCATCTCTGCTGCTGAAGGGGAGGTTTTAGGGTGGAAGGGAGCAGGGTGTTAGGGGTAAGGTCCTGAAACACTTGTAAGGAGAGAAGCACAGGTGTGGTCCCGTCATGTGGCCAGGTGCACAACCTTGTGCAGGTCAGGTTGGGAGTGAATGAAGGAGCATACCTTGCTTGAGATGTTGGTCCATACACAACACGGACACTCTTTGAGGATCCCAGAGTTGTTCCTAAAGAGAAGTAGGATAATGCACAGCTGACTTTTTCAGAACAGCCCGAAGGCTGTATTGACTCAGTGGTCTGTTACCACCAGTAGTCAAGCACAAATCCCTTGCAGTATTTCATAGACATAACCTCCTCAAGTACTCTTCTCCTCCAACAATTTGCTGCTTGGAGTATTACAAACCAAGAGTTAGTGTCTTTATATTTAACTGCCTCAATGCTTTTTTGAACCCATGTAAAGTTACTGCATCCACACCCTCTTGCGACAAAGACTTGCACAACTTAGGTATAAACTCTGAGAAGAGCTACATGTTTCTGCTCTCCTAGGTCCTCACTGGCAACTGCTAGTTTAATTTGCTGAAAACTTCAGCCTTGCAAAGAGGTTTGCTGGAAGCCAGTAACACCAGTGATGCTCAGCATTGCCAGTGGGTGGGAATCTCTTACTGACATCCGTCCTGTGCTCTAGGCAGGTTCACTTTGGATGTTCATTTTGGGTTAGCTCCAAAGCTATGGGTAAAGAGAGTCATTAGCTTTCTGTCAGGCGTATTTTTCCATTAACTTGATTTTCTTCTATGCAAATAGGAGACCAGTTTCTGTTTTTGACACACAGATGTGTTGGTGTCAGTGCCCAACCCCTAGAAATAGCTTTGTTGCAAACATCCAACACACGACTTGCTGGTTTTACCAGGAATGGAAGAGGAAGTTTGATTAACCGCACATATGAGGTGATAAAAATAACTCCCCACCCACTTACACTGAAGCCGAGCAGCACTCAACAATTCAGGGAGATGTGGCTGACCTTGCCTACGAAGAAGAAGGAACAGTTGCTGATGTGAAATACTTTTTACTTCTCCAATACATCTGCTTTTAAAAAAAAGATTAGAATAAACTCAACTAGTGAGAGGGACTCAAAGAAGTGTTTTTACGGAGGTGGTTCTCCGTAAAGGACTGGTCTTCTCTGCAGGGCAATACAGATCTAAAAGGGCCTCCTGAAGGACTTATGGATTTTGACATACAGCAAACTTAGAAGTCCCTTTGGGATCCCTTTATTATCTCTAATAAAAGTTTGCCAATGACACCAAGCTCGGTGGCGCAATCAACATGCTGGAGGGAAGGGATGCCATCCAGAGGGACCTGGACAGGCTTGAGAGGTGGGCTTGTGCAAATTGCATGAAGTTCAACCAAGCCAAGTGCATGGTCCTGCACCTGGGACGTGGCAATCCCAGGCACAAATACAGGTTGGGCGGAGAATGGCTGGAGAGCAGCCCTGAGGAGAAGGACTTAGGAGTGCTCATTGATGAGAAGCTCAACATGAGCCGGCAGTGCGCACTGGCAGCTCAGAAAGCCAACCACATCCTGGGCTGCATCAAGAGAAGTGTGGCCAGCAGGTTGTGTGAGGTGATTCTACCCCTCTACTCTACACTCGTGAGGCCCCACCTGGAGCACTGTGTCCAGCTTTGGAGCCCTCAACACAGGAAGGACATGGACCTGTTGGAACGGGTCCAGCGGAGGGCCACGAAGATGATCAGAGGGATGGAGCACCTCCCCTATGAAGACAGACTGAGAGAGCTGGGGTTGTTCAGCCTGGAGAAGAGAAGGCTCCGGGGAGACCTCATAGCAGCCTTCCAATATCTGAAGGGAGCCTACAGGAGAGCCGGAGAGGGACTCTTTGTCAGGAAATGTAGTGACAGGACAAGGGGTAATGGTTTTAAATTGGAAGAGGGGAGATTTAGATTAGATACCAGAAAGGAATTCTTTACTGTGAGGATGGTGAGTAGGGCAGAGAAGCTGTGGATGCCCCATCCCTGGGGGGTGTTCAAGACCAGGCTGGATGGGGCTTTGATCAGCCTGGTCTAGTGGAGGTGTCCCTGCCCATGGCAGGGGGGTTGGATGTCGATGATCTTTAAGGTCCCTTCCGATTCTGACCATTCTACGATTCTGTGATTCTATGATTTAAAATCGTCCTCGAAGCAATGCACACTTGCAAAACTTTTTTGGTTTTGTTGAGCCAGCATTTCCCGCTCCAGAACCATATCACAGAAAAACTTCAGCCAGCTTCCCCCAGGTATCATGAGCAGGCTTACGAGCAATGACCAGCTTTAGTCCTGCAGGCACCTCCATGTTTGAAGTAGCCTGCTCATAGTTAGTGTTTTAAAGATGTAAAACCTTTTGATGTGGGTTTGTTAATTTATTTTGGAATATCCTAACTTTTCCTATTTCCCTGTATTTTAAAAGGTCACAAAAGGAGAGGCTCAGCTGCAGATTTCAAACTCATCTGTTTTGTTATCAATGTCAGTACTTGTTGGACCGAAATAGGCAACTCAAAAAAAAAAAAAAAAGCTGAGTCAGGCTAAGAAAAATCAGGAGGCTGACAAAATAATGACATGAGTTTAAAGAGGAGGGAAATCATAGAATGGTTAGAGTTGGAAGGGATGTAAAGATCATCTAGTTCCAACCCCCCTGCCACGGGCAGGAACACCTCCCACTAGACCTGGTTCCTCAAAGCCCTGTCCAACCTGGCCTTGAACACCCCCAGGGATGGGGCATCCACAGCTTCTCTGGGCAACCTGGGCCAGTGCCTCACCACCCTCACAGGAAAGAATTTCTTCCTAATATTGAATCTAAATCTCCCCTCTTTCAGTTTAAAACCATTATGCCTCGTCCTATCGCTCCACTCCTCGATAAAGAGTCCCTCCCCATCTCTCCTGTAGCCCCTTATAGGTACTGGAAGGGGATCTAAGGCCTCCCCGGAGCCTTCCCTTCTCTGGGCAGAACAACCTCAACTCTCTCCGCCTGTCCTCACAACAGAGATGCTTCAGCCCTCTGATCATCTTCATGGCCTCTGGACTCGCTCCAAGAGGTCCACGCTCTTCTTATGTTGGGGGCCACAGAGCTGTTTCAGACCATCTTTATTTGCTTTTTGGTTTCACCCATGCCACGTTTTACAGCTTTGTTTTGCAACTCTGAAACCAGATATATATTTTTCACATGAAATCTAAGAGTGTCATGATTTCAGGGCTATTTGAAAATCATCTCAGATCAGTAAGCTCCCAATATCACCATGAAATTTAGCTGTGTCAAGGTAAAGCACAGCTGTGTGGGATAATCAGCTAGGAAAAAGTCAGCAGAAGTTGGTTCTTGAAAGAAAGGATGACCCGTTTCCCTCATTAACAAAGTCTGATCGTTCTTGCTTGTGGACTACTCCACTCATTTCGCTTTTGAATTGTTTGCACCAACTTCTTGGCACAAGGGTGTGTCTTAATCCTTATATATTACTAACAGCAGTTGCTAGAACAGTAACAAATACTTCTTAGGATGTGTGATATTGTTGCTAGTATACAAACGAAGAGATGGATTTGTTGAAGGTGCATTTACACTGTCAGTTAAATATAGATCTAAGATTGTTCTGAAGACTACACCTACCCATTGCCCTACTATAAAGCTGTTGCTCTTGCTGTAAGGCAGGTTCTGGACATGTCCCAGAGCTCTCTGGAGAGACAAAGTGGACCTTATTCTTGCCGTGTTGCCTGGAGAAGTTGGGTCAATGTATTACAGCCTCAGCTAATGGGTTTGGCCTACCTAAGGCCATTCTCAAACCTGTCTCCATCTCTTGAACTTTCATATCCAAGGACATATGGCATCAGATCCACAGCTCACCGAGGTCAGCAGGAGTCTTTGCTTTAACACCACTGAGATTTACAGGGCTCAGCCCCAGCAAAGATAAGAGAAGAATTGGCTCTGGTCTTTCCCAAAACTAAGAGAAATAGCCAGAAACCTCACCTTCTACATTGACCCTTGCCAGCTTTGTTGTTTTCTCACCTTTTTTTTTCTTTTTTTTTTTTTTTTCCCTGAATGAAGTGAGAGTGGATGTTTTTCTATTAGCAAAAAGTTTCCATGGAAAACAAGCTGCCCACTGTCACACCAAGAGCCCACGTGAACACAGCCAGACTCTCTCTGGTTGCGTCACATGTAAAATTCATGTGGCTCTATCCACGTGTGAGGCACTCATGCAGCCGAGCCAGGGCGAGGAACGGCACATACCCCTCACAGACCAGCTCTCCTCCACAGCTTGCAAAAGGCTTCCTTCCCTCCCAAGCCAGGAGAGACCGACAAAATCCCTGCTCCCCCAAACACACACCTCGAGGAAGAGATTTGCTCCCCGGAGCCAAGAACACTGAACTCCTTTACCTTTCATTTTGATGGTTTCCATGGAAACCATAAAATTAAGCTATGCAGTTACTTACTGCAACATTACATAATCCACCAAACGCTCGGTTGCTTTTCAACAAACGTGTTTGTTCTGGGTTGCTTTTTTCTTTTTTTATTTTCCTTTTCTTTTTTTTTTCTTTTTTTTTTTTTTTTTTTGCCAGTGCAATCAGCCCGATCTGTGTTGATCTGATTAAACAAGGAGCAATGGTGTAAAATCAGATATTAAAATGCAACTTCTGTCAGTGCTTCTCTCCAGAGAATGACAGGCTGCCTGCTTCCACTGCTGGTTTATAGCTGCAGTTAGGGTACTACAGCGTTGCTCTGGTCCTCTGGTCATATAGATAAGGTTGGATTGATGAGGGTCTGATCCCAATTGTGACCTCAGGGACAATAAATAGGTTCCAGTTCCATGCTGCTTCAGCTTATTTGCATCCATGCAGACAGTATGCAAAAGAATTTGGTCATACGCAGCAATTTTTTGTTTAATTAGGGCCACAAGGCAGGGTTGAATGGACTGACTTCAGTTTCCCACCTGGAACTGAGACATCAAGTCTCACCCAAAATATCTTGGACAAGTGCTGTGGAATATCCTGCAGTTTTTATTATGAAAGAAAAATCTCATTATAAAGCAATGCTAATAGCCATTTTTCCATGTTCCTGGCACTCGGCCATCCCTGTTGGAACTGGACCAGAGACAGCAGCAATGTTTGGGATGAAGGAAACTGCTGTACACTCTTTAACTTTTGTGGCCAGGCTCATTATTTTAAATAAAGCTCAGGAAATCCAGATAGCTCTTCTTTGTTTTGTCCAGGATACACAATCCTGCTACTGTAGAGAATAATGTCAAAGCTTTCTCACCGTTGGTGAGAATAAACTGTTCCTTTTGTAGCCGCAGAGGGCAAAGGAAAGACCTCAGCCAGACCCTAGGGCTTGCACAGAAAATCCAAGGGGAAAAGGGAGGCCATGACCACTCAGGATGTGTAAGCAGGGTCTTGGGAGAAGGTATGAAAAGGATTACAAGTTGTGGCTCAGCATCCATTACCTTCCAAGTGCTGCGTCTCTCAGGCTACGTCTTTGCTAGTAAACTAAAAGGGGCTGGGAGGTTACTCAGGCCAGACCGAGTGGTTATTTGGATGCTCTAGTATTGTCCTGGTCCTGTGCCAGATCTCAGATGATGCTGAGGTGTGTGCAGATACAGCACAGAAGAGGCCAACCTTTCTGGCGTGCAGAAGAAGAGAGTTCAGGCGCACTGTCATTTCCCCGAGTGCCAAAAATTGGCCCTGGCCCAATTTATTTTCTAGCAACATAAGATGTAGTTTCAAAGAATTTATCAAGTCCAGCATGTAAATTAAAGCTGACAGAGATGCAGTCCCTTCTCCTGGCGGCATCCTTTCTTATCTCTCCAATCAATTTATCCCTTCAGCAAAAAGCATGTCTTCCTCAAGCCCTGCTCAGCCTTGGCATAGCACCTTGAAAATCCCTTTCTGGGGTGATGCCCTTTGGTTTTGAAATGTTGCCGAGAAACCCAAAGAAAAGCTGAGGTGCCTCCTCACACCACTGGCCGTGTTTCCCATCAGGAGACACCACAAAACTGCCATCCATATCACTGGAAAATCTGTCTTTTCATGGGTTGATCTCAGTCTGCTCCATCCTCTTATCCCTTTGTGTGACATAAGACACTGATCTTAGTATGATATAAAGACATAAAATGCTAAGTAACCAAAGCAGCTGCTGGTGCATCATTTAAAAAGCACACATATCCAATAAAGCAGGCATTTACAGTGTCTATAAATAGCTAGAAGTAGCAGATAACTAATTATTTGAGTGCCAAAAAAACCTAAGGCAACCTTAGTCAACATAATGACATGTGTCATGGCCAACAACTTCCAGCCTGGGATGAGCTGAGGATGAACTTTGAAGGAACTGCAGGTTTCCTGGATTTCACAAAATGGCCAGTCTGTTATTCGCATTTCAGTGCTAAATATTGGAGATCTTTCTCTCTTTGAATACTTATATATTCCACTTTGAAGTCAAGAGGTTCAGCCAGAGCAAACTGGCGCCCCTGAAAAGGAGTTTTCCACCAGTGGAGAGTGTGGTTCAGGGAGTAAACATAAATATTTCTCGTATCTTTTGAATTGTAGGAAAAGACATACTCACTTAGACTGCATAATAAATCTCTGCAAAATAAAGACTGCATTTACCATCCCTACAGGGTATAATATTTTGAATTTCCTGGTTTGCTGTTTCTCTGCTTTCTACATATTGCTTGATGGGAAGAGTTTCCTGACGTTATAGATCCATTTTCTACTATACCAAGCAGTATCAGTGCTAGATGAGTAAAACATAGGATACTAAAAATTTCACCATAATAAAGAATCACCATAAAGTATAAAGAAAATACCAAATAATGCTCATATTGGTATTCTCTACTTTTTACTGAACTGTGTTTTGTTGAGCCTGCAGACAGACCTTCCTGTCAGCTTCTCTGCCCACAAACTTGCAGCATCTGTATGATAAACTCCCAGGCTCATTTATCTTCCAAATCTTTGTTATGTAGTTTAACTCTTTTTCTTTTTTTTTTTTTTAACAAGCTGTTCAAGATTGCTAGCTATGAAGATCAGATGCAATAGTTATCCCCTGGATGGTTTTTTTTGTTCGTTTCTACAGATGATTGTTCAGAGACATTTCTCTGTTGCATGAGAGAAGTGTAGTTACTATAGTTACTCCGGTTACTACCCCTGTTTCACACTTGAAGGATTATTCAAACCACCAGACCGTGGAAACAGGTTGAATATATGACCCAACATATCCAGAAACAGGGAGAGGACATCACTGCTCTGATATCAAATAGCAATTAAATAATAAACAAGCAATTAGCAGAACATGTCTTCCTTGTGTTTTAGGAAGGGTGAGGCAAAACAAATATAAAAAAATTAATGGATCAGAGGAGTGATGCATATCCACTGCTGGGTGGAAAACTTGTTCTCCCCCTCTACTCTGCCCTGGTGAGGCCCCATCTGGAGTACTGTATCCAGTTCTGGGCTCCCCAGTTCAAGGACAGGGAATGGCTGGAGAGGGTACAGCAAAGGGCTACAAAGATGATTAGGGGCCTAGAACATCTTTCTTACAAGGAAAGGCTGAGGGACTAGGGTCTTTTTATCTGGAGAAGAGAAGACTGAGGGAGGATCTGATCAATGCCTATAAATACTTAAAGGGTGGGTGTCAGGAGGATGGGACCAGTCTTTTTTCAGTGGTGCCTAGTGAGGGGACAAGAGGTAACGGCCACAAACTCAAACATGGGAAGTTCCATCTAAACCTGAGGAGGAACTTCTTTACTTTGAGGGTGCAAGAGCACTGGAGCAGACTGCCCAGAGAGGTGGTGGAGTCTCCTTCTCTGGAGACATTCAAAACCTGACTGGACATGTTCCTCTGCAACCTGCTCTAGGTGGACCTGCTTTGGCAGGGGAGTTGGACTAGATGATCTCCAGAGGTCCCTTCCAACCCCATATCATTCTGTGATTCTGTGACATTCAGCAGTCACCAAAACAGTGAGAAATACTAGTTTTAGAACATCCAGAATTGTTAGTTCTGGAGCACTGAAGAGGATTCCAGAAGCCCAAGCAGAGTTATGACATTATCTGGTAGGAGTCACGGTAGGTGGCTCTCAAAATGATGGGAATCAGTTGAGCACAAGAAACCACTACCTTAATTGCAGCTAGGATGAACTAGGAGAGACTTCATAAAAAACACTCTGCTAGTGAGCACTGGAACAAACTGAGAGGGAGTGGGATCTGTCACTACAGATTTTAGTTTAGTCAAACATCTGTCAGTAATGGGTTTTGGTTTTCCAAACATCCCCAAACATGAGGTGAGACATTTTGCTCAGTATTGCAAAAAAGGTGTGTAAATGGACTAAATCTTGAGGTCCCTGCTGCCCTTCTGATGTATGCTCCTAAGGTCTTTCTGGTAGATTTAGATTAGATATTAGAAAGAAATTCTTTACCCTGAGGGTGATGAGACACTGGAACAGGTTGCCCAGAGAAGCTGTGGATGCCCCATCCCTGGAAGTGTTCAAGGCCAGGCTGGATGGGGCTTTGAGCAACTGGTCTAGTGGGAGGTGTCCCTGGCCATGTCAGGGGGATTGGAACAAAATGAGCTTTAAGGTCCCTTCCGATTCTGACCATTCTATGATTCTGTGATTCTAAATCATCCATTTACTGTAAAATGGGGATGTAATACAAGTGCTGCAAGTGTGAGAAGGGACTTGTGATAATCTCTTAGCTTGGGCAACAGTGTCAAAAAAGTCCTGGAGCCACAGTGGTCATCTGGGCTACCCAGGGTCTTATGTAGTCTTGTAGCCACTGACCTTAGCACTTTTGCTGTGGTGGTTTCACTATGATTGGTACCTGAAATAGCTGGGTTAAGGCCTGTGTGGATATGCCTCCTCCCCACATTGCAGGCAAAACACCAGACCGACACATCCGCCTCTACAGGTTGGTGCATTGGAGACCTCCCATAGCTTCAGGCTCTGCCAGAGGTCAAGCTGAAGTCCAGCGCCTTCAGTTCATCCAGCAAAACTGCTAATATGGTCCCCCGTGTTTGTGCAGACAAATGACATGTCAATCAGCAGCAACTGCAAAATAGCACAAATCAATTCAGGACAGATAACATTTTTCTCTCTCTGGTCACACTATGTTCTTAAAATACAATGAATCAACGGAGCATCCCAAATTCCAGGGTTTGGCTCAGCAAGCATCTTCCAATCATGCTGAGATTTGCAGACTAATACTAATCTCATCCTGGGGGTATCAACATGATGAATTTATCTTTTGAATGAAGGCAGCGAGGAACTTCGCTGTTTCAGATCAAACCCAAGTTATCTACTTGGCCCATATCTGTGGAGGTCCTAGCTCAGTCTTTCCCAGAATATGCTTTAAGTGGGTTGGGCAGCACAAAAGGTCAACTTTGTAGGGAAAAAAACCTTCCTCCTTTTATTTAAAAATCACTTCGTGACTTAGGCTGGACCCAGAGTTTGCTCTGTGTAACGCACACATGGGATATACCTGCTGTCAAAGTCCAGATAACTTCCTGAGGCTTGCAAGGCAGCTAATGTCTTCCTCTTGAGGGAGCCATTCTCTTTACCTCTGGCAGGAGAAACTCGAAACTTTAGACCTGGTGTTTCTATATTAAATCTGTGTTAATTAGTCCAGGTGGGGGATTGTAGGAGGCACATGCTCAGTCTTAGCTTTAGCGGGTCTAGGTCACAAGGTGTTGAGATGTGTTACTGCTCTTACCTCCTGGGCAGGGTGGCAGGTGGGTGAGAAGGGTAGTACTGATTATGAGACCGATATAATTAAGTCAGGAGGGGAAAGAAAAGCATTTAAGCTCTTATTTAGGGCTGATGTAGCAGCTGAAGATTTCCTGCTGAGGCCAGGTGGTTTAATTTCAGTTAGCTTTGCTTGGCTATGTTAATCGATGACAACCTGGAAGGAAGAAAATCACTTAAATCTTTAATTTCCATTCCTATGCTCAGCTGGGTAGGACATGGTTCTCCTCTCCAGACCTTGAAACATGCAGCACAATGCACAAAAGAGACATAAGCACCACAGAAGCCTTCACATAAGTAAGGGATGTAATCACAGCCACAGTAATGTCCTCTCTCCATGTTCTCTGTAGATACCTACATTTCTACAAGGTCTTCTGTATTAATAGATGGATATGGAAGTCTTCAAAATGTGGCTATTTCTTGGATACTTCACAAATTGCTGCAGGTGTCTGAGATCAAATTCCAAGGGTGGCTCTCTGGCACTGTGTTTTTTTGCTGATACTATGATGAAATTGCCCAAGAACCTGGGCAGTGTGCTTCTGGTCCTGAGAAAGACCCATGAAATCATCTTATCAAAAGCATATTAAATGCTCCACGTCAGACAACTTCCTCTGCCCCCACCATTAGCTCTGTTTGCCTTGGTGGAAGCCAACTCCATTTACTTCACTGTGCTGGATCACAGTGGATCCTTATGGCCATTAAAATTTGCTTCTTTATTGTACCTAAATATATATTGGAGATTTTATGAAGTGATCAGAAGTGAATAGGTTTGAGTCTCAGTCTAGTGCCTAATTTGCAGAAATTTTATCTTTTTTTTTTAAATTTTATTTATAGACTCCTAAAATTTATTGCTGGAAGATCCCTGCCTAAATCAAATTTGGGTCATCTAACTCTAAGACTGATTTTCCGAATCATCTTTCAGAGACCTTTTTATATTGTTGACACATCAGAATAAGCCCATGGACCACAGAATAAAATCCACTGATCAAAAGGATAAAGCACAGACAATTATTTTGATATATCAATCCCTGAGTGCCCAAGGATAGTGAAATTACCACAGATTTGGGTAACTGTTTCCTGGGAGTTTCTGAATTTTTTAAAAAATTAAAATGCTTTCTGCTACTTCAGGATTCTTTCCTGCAATAAAATCTCATAAAACAAATTTATCAGGGCTTTTTTGCATGAGAAAATTGATTGCTGTCATAGTAGTGGTGTAATTCTGATGTCTATATGCAAAATTCCCTGGGATTAACTGGCTTTAACTTTAGAATTACATAAAAAAGGCAAAATTTCCTCTGTTTGAGCCAAAAAGAATTTTGCACAGGGAGTAATGGTTTAGCTAAATTGGGTGGTGAAGCTGTGCTTTTGGATATATATTTCAGAATGGGTGTCTTGTCAGAAGAGTCTCCTGAGAGAGAAGCTTGTGTCAACAGAAGTTTTCAACGATAAAGAAACTCTTATTTCTGACATAGTGACATCGGCTGGATACGCCACACCTGTAGTTAAACTTGAAGAACCTTGTTGTGTCAGCCTCACCTTGGGGAGCACTAGAAACTAGGAACTATTTTCCTTTATCTAACAGATGAACTTTCTAGAGGAAACAAATCTTATTAGCAATTCTTTTAGAAAAGTCTCATGCCATGCAACTTTTGGAGGAGAGAACTGAATAAGGAGAATATATTTTTCTCTGTTGAATTCAACTTCAGAGACACTTCTCTGCAATATCAACTCAATACAATGTCATTTGTGCTAACAAAGTCTTTAATTGGTCTAGCTCAGAAACTACACACTAAGCCAATACCCAGTGCAATCTCCTTTGGTGTCAAATCGACTGGTTTTGCACCCAATGATCAAGAGTTTCCACTCCCTGGTGCTTCCAGTGGGAAGCTAGATGGTTGGCAAACTTTCCTATGCTATCAGAATACAGGCCTAAAATTTGGGCAACTGCAAAAGACGCTCAAATGTCCCCTCAACCTCTCCCATGTAAAGAAACTTAGAAGAAATCAACAGCATGAAACTATGAAGCAGAAGAATCAAGCCCCAGTTTCTAGAATCATAGAATAGTTTGGGTTGGAAGGAACATTTAAAGGCCACCTAGTCCAAGTGTCCTGCAAACAGTAGGGACATCTTCAGCTAGATCAGGTTGCTCAAAGCCCCATCAACCTGGCCTTGAATGTTTCCAGGGATGGGGCATCTACCACCTCTCTGGGAAACCTGGGCCAGGTCTCACCACCCCCATTGTAAAATTTTTCTTCCTTATACCTAGTCTAAATCTTCTCTCTTTTAGTTTAAAACCATCACACCTTGTCCTATCACAACAGGCCCTGCTAAAAAGTTTGTCCCCATCTTTCCTTTAAGTACTGGAAGGCCACTATAACGTGTCCTCAGAGTCTTCTCTTCTCCAGGCTGAACAACCCCAACTCTCTCAGCCTGTCCTCACAGCAGAGGTGCTCCAGCCCTTGGAGCACCTTTGTGACCTCCTCTGGACTCGCTCCAACAGGTCCATGTCTTTCCTGTTCCAGAAGATTGCCTACAAGTCATATGTATATATATATTTATAAATAGAAAGAGGGAGATATATACATATATCTATGTTTCTATAAGTCTCAAATGCAGGTGATTTAATGACCCTGTGTGACACATACATTCATGCATATATTACATATATCTGTGTAATTAGATGGACATATATCTAAACATACATATAAACAATTTTAAGGTGTGTGTCTGCATGGCTATGTATAATTTAAAGGTATAGAAACACTAGGCATTGATTTCTCCTGAGCTAACAGGATTTGTGATTGGATCCCTGCATCTCAGCAGGATGATTTAGAGCTAGGGAGGGACTTCTGTGCATGACAATTTCTCCCCTGTTGGGCAGCATTAGCTCTCAGTTTGTAATGCCTTTTATAATTACCAATGTGAAAAGCTCTCTTCTGGGTAACGCTTGCTTTAGATGTTGTAGGTCATCGACAAAATGAGTCCTTTGCTGCTGCACATTGTGAACACTCACTCACGATAAGGGGAGGTAACAGGTGGGGTACACTATAGTTCCTGATTAAGCATGAACCCAGCACTGCTTACTGGAAAGGGTTTCACACTTACACCAATAGTTTTGCAGAGTTTGACCAGATCCATGAGCAATATCATCCAATCTAAGAGCATCCATAGATGGGTAGGGCACCCCTGTGTACTCTGAAGAATCATCACTGCAGAAATTTTACTGCTTTCCGACCCCTACTTACTACATCTCCAACATAAACATGGCAGAATTGAGCCCAAAATTTGAATTAGGCTGCCAAGAGGCCGAAAAATTTTGTCAGTGCTTTTTGGTACATAGTTGAACTATTCTCCCAGAGAGCCTCTGTAACTCTGCAGGGCAGAGGGGATAAAAAGGAATAGTTTGCTACCACCAGGAAGCTTGAACACATCAAGGTTGTATGGAAAAAAGACTCCCTGGTGAAATACATTGTGGAATACCTTGGTCATCCAGCTCTACCAGTCTTTTGAGGGCTCATCTGAAGCTAAAGCCTGAGTGATAGAGACTTCCCTGTTCCTATCATCCCTCAGCGTAAATCAGGTGGCAAAGTCCCCCGAGGCCATAACTCAAAATGAGCCGTTTCTTTTGATATGTCCTGCTCAGAATCACTAGACTGGAACAAGGTAGCAGCCCTTCAGTACCCACTGTGTTCACTTCTGGTCACTTCTTAACAGTTCTTTCCAACAACGTGGTATAAGAAAGGTTCAAAAATAAATTGGCAGAACATCCTTGATGAGGATAATTTTAAGAATTTATAAGTTACAAGCTCACACCTGGCACTCTGTTTTTCTCAGGAAGTAGCACTGCTGTTTGCCCTCTACAAGTGGCACTGCTTGCCGAGAGAGACACTTTCAGTGTTATTTTTATGCTTCTCAGATTGTGCATCTGTCTGAAGAGCAGATCGGACTCCTTGCCTCCCCTCCCACACAGGCTCTTCATTTATACATCGGAGATTCTTGTGGTGTCTGGGATGTAAGAGCTTCAAGGCTTGCTTGCTTCCAGGTTTATTGTCCTCCTGGCTGCTATTCCAGGTACTCAGTGCCAGGTGCTCAGGTACTTAACACTTTGTTTTGGTAGCCAATGATTAGATTCTGAAATAATGATCTGATGGTTTGAGTGAAACCTTTGATGTAGCTGTGCCTCCTTTAATAGAACAGCACAAAATGCTTGTTTTTCTTTCCCTCTGTATCCATCTCTCTTCCACCTGAACAGCCTGGAGAAGAAACCATGGAAGACTACTCAGTGGACACCATAAACAGAATTTCACTAAGTTGCCATTACACACCCTGGCTCTAAGTGGTAATAAAGACTTGATATTTACTATAACTTTTATAACTCTCATCAAGATGTAGGTCATATCTAGAGAAATGGCACCTCCCAACACCCAGCACATTATGGCAACAGGTTAAAGTGAACAAAACCACTCAACTTCTCAACAGTAATCAGGAGCACCTCCACTACATTTAAAGGTGTTATCTTGGCACAGAATTGATGTGAAGGAGGATCTGTGCAGACTCCACTGCTGTTTCAAAACTTTTAAATGAGATATAGAAAATCTGAAGGAATCTAATTTTTCAACAAAACTATCTATACTCAGACCAAAGCTGTGGACTTCAGGGAATGGGAGTCTGAGAAATTACCAGCTTGGGTCTTTCTCTGCTTGAATATTTGCAAGTTTCATCTATTAGCTAAGATAAAGACCGTCTGTGTTCTTTATTGAATGTTAAAGATTTGCCTTAAGTGACTGTCATTATCATTGTTAAAGAACAGCCAGAGTCTAATGTCTCTACATGAACTACCAAAGAAAACACTTGACTCCTCAGGGATTTGAAGAGGATCATAGTAATTCAACTCAAGGAAAAAATCCTAACATAACATGGGGCTCATGGACCTGGCCTGATTCATGAGAGCAGTTTTTAGGTTCTTAGGCTCAATCAATCTCTAAAGATTACTCTTCTAAAAGGCTTTATAGCACTTATCTCCTGTTCAAATCACTATTTTTGTTACTGCACCATGGAAACACCATTCCTGATCCAGAACTCACTGTACTGTCAGCATTCCTGTCCTGTTTCCCTGGCTGGACATAGCAAAAGTGCTTCCACTTGCAATATATCATCTCCTAGGGCTGTGACCCATCTAACTTTGGACATCTAACCGATCTAACCTGGGCACCTATGTTTGTGTAGTCATCCAATCTTCCTGTAGTTTAGGAGAGGAATAGGTTACTTCTAAAGTCTGGAGACTTTCTTCTCCGAGAGGTGGAATGAGTGTCTTGTAGATGCAATAGTGCTGACCCAAACATGGCAGCTGCTGCTCCCTGCGATAAAGACACGCGTCTAGATAAAAAAAAAAACAAAAAACAGCTATTCAACTAAATAGCTAGCCAAACACTCCCAATGCTGAGAAATTGGCCCATTCTTCCTTATAGATCCAAAACTTGGGGGTACTTGGCCATGAACAAAGCTGGAAATAACTCCCACCCTTCAGCTCCTTGAAGAACAACTTCTTTTACTCTGGACCTTCCCTAAACTCGCAGTCCTCGCCCTGCTTTCCATGCTGTCCCACCTCAGTTGCAGTCCTAGGGCCAGGTGAAACAACATCGCCACACTAACTTATATGATTCTGAGTTGTTCAAATTAGGTGTCTTTCACACACTGACACCTAAGAGAAAACTGCTGAACTGCTGACCCTCGTTGGCTTTTGCACATTTAAAATGTGTAATGTGGTTGCTTCTTTGCCCCTCTGACTTGACCTCATGCAGAAACTCTGACAGTTTCCGTGTAATTTCAAAAGGACTC